>NC_132863.1:27893333-28196363 GCF_048164855.1 Canis lupus baileyi
CTATGCATGGATATAGCAACAATAGTGACGGTAATAGAAATAGCTAATGTTTATGTAGTTTTTGTTATATGCCAGTCACTGTTGTAAGATTTTTCTATGTTAACCCATGTACTCCTCATTACACTTCTGAGGTGTAGGTACTGTTATTGTCCTACTTTACACTTGAGGAAACTGAGGAATGGACTGGCCACATTGTAACTGACACAGCCACATGGCTAATAAATGGCAGAGCTAGGATTTATTTATTTATTTATTTTTAAGGATTTTATTATTTAGAGAAAGTGTGCAGGACACCTGGGTGGCTCAGTGTGTGATCCTGGAGTCCTGGGATCGAGTCCCACATCAGGCTCCCCACAGGGAGCCTGCTTCTCCTCTGCCCGTATCTCTGCCTCTCTCTATCTCTCATGAATAAATTAAATTTTTTTTTATTTATTTATTCATGAGAGACAGAGAGAGAGAGAGGCAGAGACACGGGCAGAGGGAGAAGCAGGTTCCATGTAGGGAGCCCAACATGGGACTTAATCCCGGGTCTCCAGGATCAGGCCCTGGGCTGAGGGTGGCGCTAAACTGCTGAGCCACCTGGGCTGCCCCAAATAAATTAAGTCTTAAAAAAAATTAAAAAAAAAACCTGGCCACAGAGGTCCCATTCTTCACTACTTTATGGTATGGGGGACCTAACCCAAGGAAGGGCTGCTGGGGAGGCTTCTTAATGAAGAGATTACTTGAACTAAAATCTGAGAAGAAAAACTTGAAAGTTGAAGTAAGGGAAAGCACAAAAAAGTGCTGGGTAGGGAAGAACACGATTTACAGCAACAGCCAGAGATGGAGGGCAGGCAAAGTGAGGGAAAAGGTCGAGTGAGAGGCAGGTGTGGCCCTGGTGAGGAATCCGGATTGGGCCTGTCACGGAGGCATAGGAGTTAACAAACATGCTTGAGATAGCAATGGTGTCATGGGTCCTACCTGGAGGACCGTCCTTCACATGGATGAAGACCATGCCCCCCACTTACCCAGGAATTCTTTTTTTTTTTCTTTAATATTTTATTTATTCATGAGAGACACAGAGAGAGAGACACACAGGTAGAGGGAGAAGCAGGCTCCATGCAGGGAGCCTGATGTGGGACTCGATCTGGATCTCCAGGATTACACGCTGGGCCAAAGGTGGTGCTAAACCACTAAGCCACCCGGGCTGTCCCCAGGACTTCTCTCCAAGTTAAAACCTCCCAGTTCTCTCCCGCTTCTTCACATGTACCAAGGTTCCTGGACCTTGGTACACACCATCATTGGAACTATATATAAAACTTCGGAATTGTTTTGGAATGTACTTAATAGTCCTTTCCCCCAGGTGCAAGCACTGTCTTCCTGTTGGCCCTGACAATCCTAGCCGGTACCCAAGCTCTGACGCCCACTCACTACCTCACCAAGCCTGATGTGGAGAGACTGAGAGCCTCACTGGACCGCCCTTTCACGAGTTTGGAATCAGCTTTCTACTCCATCGTGGGACTCAGCAGCCTTGGTGTCCAAGTGCCAGATGTAAAGGTAAGGCCTTTTTTTATCTTGGCCTCATCCCTTCACTATGTTACTTTTGTGTACTTCAGAACCAACTTTTGTTCATTTAAGGATGACCACGGCTAATATAATAAATACTAATTTCAATCTGACAGATCTTTTTTTTTTTTAATGCTTAATGTATGTTTAGGACCAGGTGTTTTTGTAGGATATAAAGAACAAGTCTTAGAAACTTTACTTTTTACTTTAAGCTTTAATATTGCCTCTAGAAACTATTGCTATAGTTCTGAGAGAGACTGTACAATACCACATGTACTTGTTAAGTGCCCTGTATATGTGACTTATAAATAATAAAGGAATTCAAGATGGGGACATTCATATATATTAAACACTGATAGTCACCACATTAAGCAGTTTTTTTCTTTTTTATGTTTTTATTTATTCATGATAGACACACAGAGAGAGGCAGTGACAAAGGCAGAGGGAAAAGCAGGCTCCCCATGGGGAGCCCTGTGCAGGATTTGATCCCAGGACCCCAGAATCACAACCTGAGCCAAAGGTTCAGTTTGACCACTGAGCCACCCAGGTGCCCCGCATCAAGTAGTTTTGATATCTTTCTTGGATCTTTGATGAAGAAAATGCATCACAACTAAAACTTTTCCTGGATTTAGGAAAAGATTCAGTCTTAAGTGAATTTATATTTTATTCATTATTGTAGCATGGACAGCTAGGGTAAAGAATTTAAGGCCAGGTTTCTCATACAAATCTTGTATTTTCTTTCTTTCTTTCGTTCTTTCTTTCTTCTTTTTAAGATTTATTTATTTATTTGATAGAGAGGAAGTGTGCATGTGGAGTGGGGTAAGAGGCAGAGGGAGAGAATCTTAAGCAGATTCCCTGCTAAGCATGGAGTTCAACTTGGGGCTCAATCTCATGACCTGAGCCAAAATCACAAACTGGCTACTTAACCAATTGAACCACCCAGGCACCCCTGTGTATTAGTTTTCTATGGCTGTATAACAAATGACGATAAATTCGATTATTTAAAATAGCATTCATTGATTAGCTAATAGTTCTGTGGTCAGAAGTCCAGGCAGGTTTGGCAGGGCTCTCTACTTAGGGTCTCACAAGATCAAAATGAGAGTGTTGGCCAGGTTAGGCTCTTATCTGGCGGCTCTGGGGAAGAATCTGCTTCATTCTCCTTTAGGTGGTTGACAGAGTGCGTGCAATTCCTTGTGGTTCTAAGACTGAAATCCCTGTTTTCTTGTGGGCTGTCAGCCAAGGGCTGTTCTCTGTTCCCCAGGGCCACCCACATTTTTTCTTATGTTGTCCCATTTAAATCAGAAATGACATGTTGAGTTCTTCTTTCTCTTAAATCTCTCTGACTTCTACTACCAGTTGGTGAAAACTCTCTGCTTTTAAACTATTTTTTAAGATTTTATTTACTTATTTATGAGAGACAGAGAGAGAGGCAGAGACATAGGCAGAGGGAGAGGGAGAAGCAGGCTCCCCATGGGGAACCTGATGCAGGACTTGATCCCACGATCCCAGGATCAGGCCCCGAGCCAAAGCAGACACTCAACCACTGAGCCATCCAGGCATCCCAGGACTTGTTTTCTTAATCCAGTCTGACGATCTCTGTCTTTTAATTGGGGAGTTTAGTCTGTTTATATTTAATGTAACTCTACAGTTGGATTTAAGTCTACCATCTTATTATTTATTTGCCTTGCTTTTTCCTCCTTCTTTCCTGTCTTAAATTGAATAATTTTGATTATTCCATTTTACCTCTTCTGTTGACTTTTTAGCTCTACTTTTTTCATATTCTAGAGATTGTAACATGCAATCATAATATACTTTGAAATATTACTTCAGTATGTTACAAATAACGAAAGAACCATATAACAATGTATTTACATTTAAACTCCCATCATTTGTACTATTGTTTTCACACTTTTTACTTTCTTAAAGATTTTTATTTATTTATTCATGAGAGACATACACAGAGAGAGAGAGAGGCAGAGACACAGGCAGAGGGAGAAGCAGGCTCCATGCAGGGGGCCTGATGTGGGACTCGATCCTGGGTCTCCAGGATCAGGCCCTGGGCTGAAGGCGGCGCTAAACCACTGAGCCACCTGGGCTGCCCCACTTTTTACTTTCTTTTAAGCATCACAATCTATAGTCCAGTGTTTCAACTTCATATAATTTTTCAGTTTTATAATTACTTATGGCAGGAGGGTAAGTTTAATACCTTTAACTCTGCCATGGCCAGAATTGGAATCCCAGTTTATATTTTGTAATCCATGGCAATTATCTTTTTTTCCTTTTCTTTTTTTGAAGTATAATTGATATACAATAACAGTTGTTATTCTTTTTAATGCTGTGAATGTCCCATTTTAGCCAGTGGGCCAAAATGTCTTTCTGTGTGTATTTTTTGGATGTTTTTATGTGATCCAGTAGTCAGAGTTTCTTTCTTTTTTTTTTTTTTTTAAGATTTTATTTATTCATAGAGACAGAGGGAGAGAGGGGCAGAGACACAGGCAGAGGGAGGAGCAGGCTCCATACAGGAAGCCTGACGTGGGACTCGATCCCGGGTCTCCAGGATCACACCCCAGGCTGCAGGTGGCGCTAAACTGCTGCACCACCAGGGCTGCCCCCAGTAGTCAGAGTTTCTAAGGTCGTAGGCTTGCTTTTACGTTTCCTGCCCCAGACTAGAATCAGTAATTGCTATTGATTTATTGAATGCCTCATATGTGCTGGGTACACTGGATATATTATCTTGAGCTAATTGTCTTAATTCTATATAGTCAGAAATACTATTCTATAATAGAGGAGGAAATGGAAGTTGAGAGGTTAAGTAATTTGTGTGATGTCTGCCAGCCATCATCTGAATACATATAGCAGAAGTCTTGACAGACTATGGCCCCCAGAGTCAAATCTGGCTTGAAGCCTGTTTTTGTAAATAAAGTTTTATTGGAACACAGCCACACCCACTCATTTATATATTGACTATGGCTGCTTTTCACTTTAGCAGTAGAGTTAAGTAGTTATTAAAGAGACTATCTGGCCCAAAAAGCCTAAAATATTTATTCTGTGGTCCTTGGCAGAAAGTTTGCTAATCCCTGCTATATAAGGTCCACACTCATTCAGGTTTCTTTTCCTGACAGCTGTCTCTTGCTTCTGCCTAGTATTTCCTTCCTGTGCATGACTGCATTGAGGAAACAGACTTTTCCTTGTGATTCCCATGTTATAAATCCTGTAGGTGAATGTACCTCCTGGTAAAATTAGTTCCACTCAAAAGAAAGAGGGCAGGCATTGGGGCTAGTTAGCCCAAGTTTTTGATTCTGGTTCTACCTCTCTGTGAAAGGGGAGTTATGATGCCTTCCTCACAGGATCTTTATTAACGGTGAAGTGAAATCATATTATGCCAAGTGAGTGGCCCATAAAAGCCCCTTCAAGTGGTAGTTATCATCTCATCATCATCAATATGTTAAAACTATTTATAATCTACTCAGGCAAATTCAGACATTGCTTAGTGCAGATACTGCAGTGTATAGAAGGCTGCAGTATCTGTAGAGAAGGGGATGCCTGGGGATGAGAGAGAGCAAATGGGGAGATACAGTGGAGTAGTCTTGACTAGTAGAGGTTTTGTATTGTGAGGTACAGGAGGTAAAATTGGGATATTAGGTAAATGTTGAATTTTGGTAGATTAGAATGCAGGAAGAGTGGTATCTACTGGTCATTTTCAAAGTTATGTGGAACTGTACGATTCAGTCTAAGAGAGGATCATGGAGGATTGAGCAGCTCTCCTGTTAGCCAGAAAGGTACCTTTTTCTGTCTCATGATTTGGAGTTCCATATGGATTTAGATTGAGCACATAGCCCCAGAGGTGTTCTCTGCTGATGTCCTGAGTTTGAGGGGACATTGGTCAAGGCTTAAGATGTAGATTAAAGCCATCCAGATAACTGCCGTGTAGTATGATTTGGAGTAATTGCATGATTGGGCCAGCTATGGCTTTATGTTTATAAAACATTCTCTAAAGTCAGACTGCTAAAAAAAATTAAAAAAAAAAAAAAAAAAAAGACTGCTTGGCTTTAAGATCTTGACTTCAGAACTAAACAACCAAGTGACCTGCGCAGTTACTGAACCTTTCAGAGTCTGTTTTCTCATCTGTAAGATAGAGATAATTGCAATAGTCAGCTCATGGGTGATGTATGTTAGGGTAGTTAGCATGGTGCTGGCATGTAGCGAGTTATGTACTAAGTATTAGTGTTCAGTTAGCTTTATTATATAGTAGAAGGGTTAGTGTACATTGACATTTTTTCTCAAAGTGACATCCCTATTGCTTGATGTCTAATTAACACAGAGTGTTCAACAGATAGTTGTTGAATGAATTGTAAATGTTAGCTTATTAGAAATGGAAGGTCTCAAAAATGTCTGTTGATCAGAAAATAAATGAGTTTATCATATACTTCACTTTTTGAGTCATTTTTGGAGTGTGCTGTGGTGATTGTATGATGTGTGTATTATAAGCAATGGAAGGAAGAGAGTTGTATGGACGTTTCAAGCTGTCAAATTGCCTTATTAGATGTGCACGCTAAATAGATCTATTGAGGATAGTCTCCATTACTGCCACTTCCATGTGGTGAGATGTGCCCTGCTCCATTGTTGTTTTCAGCTGAGCAGAGAGAACTCCTTTGGTCCTCCTAGATGCACCGAACTGGTTGATGTCAAAGATCCTTAAGGGAGATTGTGGTTATTTTGTCCCAGGAGATTTTAGCAGCGAAACTGAGAGGAATAGGGCTTAATGAGAATATGAGACTACAAAGCAGTTTTAGGTACAGCAGAGTATGGAATGAGAATGGTGATTTTATAGATATTGCTCAGCTTTCTGTAAGATTTAAGAACAGTGAGGGGGAGTTTTATATTTATTGTCATGAAAATATGAAGAAAATATAAAAATATGACGGATATATACTATGGCAAAAGTTGTAATGTAGTATTTGAATGACTGGAATCAATGAACACTAGGCAGTGTGTATAGGTTGTCAGACAATCACACACTTTCCCGTCTGTAAAAGGGAATAGTGATGACTATCTTACAGGGTTGTTATGGGGATTAAGGGAGATAGTAAATATAAAGTGCTTAGCTCAGTGTCTGGTACATGGTGAGTGCTTTTGAAGGTCAGTATATTTGTACCATTCAACAAGTGGTGAGTCTTTGCTGAGAGCCGAGTACTCAGCTAGTTGCTAGGCATAGCAGACAGTCAGACATTCCTTCAGGCAGCAGTTATTTATGGAGCATCTGCTGTGTGCCAAGGTTTATACTAAGTGCAGAGAATACAACAGCTCATTCTCTAGTGGAAGGTACCCTGATAGTGAGACCAGGTGTTGAGTACAAAGGGATACCTAGTGTGTAAAAAGTCCCAGATGTGTGGTGTGTGAGTCCAGTAGAGGGAGCAGCTTGCTCACTCTCTTGCTGAGAAAGCTTTCTATAAGACCCTACCTTGTGCAGAGTGGTTGCTATTTGTACTGGCTGCTGCACGATTTAGTCAGTCATTCAACAGATACTTAGTGAGTTTCTGCTGTGTGTTAGGCACTGGGGATTTAGTGTCGAACAGTGAGAGAGAACCTCTGCCCTCTTGGAATGTATACTCTAGTAGTGGAGATAGGCATTAGTTATATAATCAAATAGATATATGAATATTTTTAACAATGGTAAGTTTTATGAAGGTGAGTTATGGTATTATAAATAGGGGACTTTGACCTGGTTCAGGGAAGGCTTTCCCAAGGAAATCTCTGAATTTAAATCTCACTCTATATCTTCCTAAATTATAGCTTCTTGAGGGCAGGGACTTTGTTTGTTTTATTTGTTATGCAGCTCCAGTGCCTAGAGTAGCACCTGGCATGTGGTAGGCACTCAATAGCTGTTTATTAAGTGAAGAAAGAGGGATGCCTGGGTGGCTTAGTGGTTTGGCGTCTGCCTTCGGCTCAGGGTGTGATCCTGGGGTCCAGGATTGGGTCCCGCATCAGGTTCCTTGCATGGAGCCTGCTTCTTCCTCTGCCTGTGTGTCTCTGCCTCTCTCTCTCTGTCTCTCATGAATGAATAAATAAAACCTTTTTAAAGGTTTTAAAAAATAAGTGAAGGAAGGTATGATTGATCTGAATTCTAAAAGGAAGTAAGAGTTAACTGGAAGACAGGAAAGAGAAGGAACTTCAGGCAGAGGGAATGGCAGGTGCAAGGTTCCTGTGCGGGTAGGAAGCAGGTTACATTTGAGAGACTGAGAGGGGATGGGCTGCATGTTGAGCAGACAATAGGAGAGAGAAGAGTGGGGCCAGAGAGGAAGGTGGGGGCTAAGTCTCAGTGCCTTGGCAGCGACAGGAAAATGTTTGCTTTTTCCCTGAAGAACGGTTGATTTTAAGTAGCAAGTATTAGGATCCATTTTCATTTTTGAAAGGTTTCTTTCCTGTTCTGTAGAGGACAGATTGGCAGGAGAATTTGGGGCAGGACTAAACACAGGAGGCATACAAAAGACTTCCAGCTTTTGCTGCACAGGTGGATGATTGGGCCACTCAATAAGACAGGAACACAGAAAGAGAATTACGTTTGCTTGGGCAAGATCATGAATTTGGTCTTAAACATGGTGAGCTTGAAGTGCCTTTGTGTCATGTAAATGGCCATTGATTGAGAGAAATTGGGGCTGGGGCTACAGACCTGAGACTGTCTGCATAGAGGCTCTGGATGAAGCCATCGGTGTGAATGAAATGGCTCGGGGAGAGAGAGGAGGGTTGAGAAGTGGGCCCAGGAGTTGATAAACTCTAGGGTTGAACCATCAGGTAGACAAGGATGAAACTAAGGAGCAGCTGAGAGTAGGACAAGAGCTAGGCAAGTATAGGGGAGTCCTCGGGGCAAAGGGAGCGAATATTTCAGAATGAAGAAATGATCAGTTCTATCCAGGGTTGGGGGAGGGAGCATTAGAAAGTATCCTTTGGCTTTTCCAATTCTGAGATTCACTGGTAGAAAGAGAAAGAAGGTAATAGATGGAGGTGAGGTGGGGAGAAAGATCAAGGAAAGTTTATTTTAAAGGAAGTCTTGATTGAGTTTTGTTAACTGTGTCATGGTAAGTTTTGTTACTGTGTCAGGAGTTACCAGTTGAGAGGGAGAAGTTGAACTGACAAGGTGGATGGGCTTCCAAATGGAGAGAACAGCCCCTACTAAGCCTGGTGGCTTAAAGGTGTTGGTGGAGAGTCACTTGTCCAGGACAGCTGGAGCAGAGGCGTGGGGTGAAGTGCATATGAAAAAGGTGGGCCCAGTTACAAAGGATCTGGTGCCAGGGCTCTTGCCAGGATTATGCCTTGATAGTACAATGCTGTTACAAAGTCTGGTGAGATTACAGTGTGGCCTGAGAGGAGTTAAGAGGAGTTGGGAGATGTTAATAGAGGAAATAAGGGAGGGGTAAAGGCAGAGGAGAGAGATTGAGCCATCTTTTCTTGACTCCTGATTCTGTTCAGGGAACTGTAGGGAAGAATGGATAGAGAAAAGCACTGATGTTCTCCACTCAAGAGGATGCTTAGATAATTGGAATATTAATATAGGGCACGAAAAATTAGGGAGGAGCAGATAGGGAATGGACATTTAGGGGGTGATTTGCAGGCTTCAATTGGCAAGATGAGTCTGGAATGAGGACAGCTGAGGTCAGAGTAACAAACCCCTGGAAGTGGCCAGTGGAGGCCCAGCATTGGGTGGGTTGACTGAGAGTCCAGGGTGTGTTTCCCAAGGCCTCCTCTCACTTTCACTGCCGCTGTTAAAGCCAAGTTGTCACTGGGAGCTTCAAAGCCACTGACGGCTGGTATTGTTTACCTTGATTTGGCTGTCCAAAGAATTAGAATTGGCACGTTGCTAGTTTTCTTCTAGGACAAATTACAGGTTGTACAGCTCAGACTGGAGCTGGGCTGCCTGGGTTTGAATTGTAGCTCCTCCATGAAGAGCTGAGTGGCCTTGGACAAGTCACTTTGCCTCTCTGATGCCTCAGTTTTCTTGTCTGTAAACTTAAGATAACAGGAGGACCTAATGCAAAATGAGAAATGCATGTAAAGCGCTTACAACAGTGTTGACACATTTAAGTGCTCAAAAAGTGGTAGCGAGGACCATAATTTTCATTTTGGGGTCTTGGATGCTGTCGTTCTATTGTTAAAGCACCAGATGGCGACAAAGCACGTCTTACGCTTACCCACATTCTACGAAGGGATTTCATGACTAGATTGTTTTCTTCTTCAGATCCCTAATTTGTTCAGTATGAAGTATTTCTTTCTTTGGTCTCTTTTGAAGTTCAAGCAAGCAGGCTCTCAGTTCTGGTTGAAACTCATTTTGAGTTTCATTTACGTTTTGAGACTTACTTAAATTTTATTCATAAAATTAAAAAATAGATTTTTGGTTAAAGTAGCACGTGTGCACAGAAAAATATCAGATAACACAGCACAGCTGTTAGTGGAAAGTAGCAACCCGTTTTGTGGCCCACCTTGCCCTACACCCTATCCTCTTCAGAAGCACCTACTTTTAACTGTTTTAGTGCCATTTAATTTTGAATAGCCGAATTTTATGTCACCTCAATCAAAGTATTTAGTGATATAACAGTTAAGTAATATTTCTTGGGGTTTGTTACAGTAAGAATAGCATGGGTTTTATTATGTGCCTACTTTGTGACAGGCACTGTGACTGAAGTTCATCAGAGTCTTTGCTCTTAGGTAACTGGTCACTGGGGGAGCTGGAATTCAAACCCAAGCAGCCTGGCTCCACTGTAGTTAGTACAGTATTGTAAGCACTTTGGGGGAGCACTCTGGAGGGAAGGAAGACTTCTGGCCTAAACTGGGATGAATGTCAGTGAAGGCTTTTTGGGAGAAGTGACATCTGAGCAGAGATAAAGATAGGAGCTGGTTGGGCAGAGAGGAAGGACAAGGGAAGGATGCTCCTCGCATCGGGAATAGTAGGATCACATATATACCAAGACGAGATCATGGTGTCTTTGTGTTGCTACAGGACGATGGAGGGTAAGATTTGGGAGTTGGAGGTGGTGTGATAAAGCTGGCACTGAAGTAAATGTCACTCATGAGGGCATTTTATGCTCTATCAGAAACTGGGATCTTGTTCTGAGAATAATAAGAAACTACCCAAGGGTTTTGATAGCAAAGAAACATGGTTGCTTTTGTATTTTGTAAAGATCACCCTTGAGTAGTCAGTATGCAGAATGGACTCTGTGGCTTGAGACCAGTTAGGAGGTGATTGTATCGATCTAAGTGAGAAATAAGGCACTGAGAGAAGCCAGGGGATGGGGATTGGGTTTGAAAAACAAGAAGGGAAATAAGTTCACTAGGTCTGTAGGGTAAAGGAAAAGTTCAGAATGATTCCTAGGTTTCTGCTTGAGGTAGTTGGGTACATGGTGATGACTATCTATACATGAGCTGGAAAGTCCAGATGAAGAAATAGGTTTCAAGCTTATTTTAGATGTGTTGGGGAGACACATCTTCAGTGGAGACCCCAGTGCAATTAGAATCAGAGGAGACACTACTGTTATGTAGATTTGTCACCTTCACCAAGTAACTTACTACTTCTAGCCTCCATTTCTTTTTCTGTTGAATGGGAATGATAATATCTACCACAGGGTCCTTAGGCGTTCATTAAAAGGAAGAGCATCATAAACACCTAGCACAGGTTATGGCCAGAGCAGGTGGTCAATGGGAGTAATTTCTTTCCTTTTTTCCTAGGGTTCAGGACTGAAGTATTTGAGGTTTGTTGCTCTTGGCATGAACTCAGCAATTTTGTGTAATATAGTGTTCTATGGAAAATGTCTGCTTAAAACATGAAATCTTGTGTAGCTCATACTTTAAGCCATCATAGATTGCTTAGAATTTTATCATCAAAAAGCATGTACACTTTCCCAGTCTCTGTGTATATCACCACTGATCACTGACTTTCTATCCCTACTTAGAAAGCGTGCGCTTTCATTAAATCAAATCTTGATCCCGGCAATGTGGACTCCCTTTTCTACGCTGCCCAGTCCAGCCAGGCCCTCTCAGGGTGTGAGGTGAGTCCAGCTTCTACATGTATATTTGTTTTAAACTATAAAGTGTAGCTTTAAAGAGGGAGAATCATGTCAAATTAACTTTTTTTTTTTTTTTTTAACAATGAGAATCCATTAGTGTGGGTGGAAATTCCATTCTTACTATTTTATTTTTAAGAAAATGGAGTTTATTTTTTTCCTGAGTTTTCACTTTTCGTGGCTTTTGCATAACTTTTCCCTAGAGTTGCCTCTCTTTTCTGGGAAGCCTTGAATTTTTTTTTCCATCTCCATTTAACATTTAAAAATGTTCAAAGTAAAGGAAGAATACCCCTCATACCAGATTTCTGGAAATCCATTTAATTGAACATAGGGGAGCCATATAAGTAGACAAGTGACTTGCCAGAATTTTTCCAAAGGTGTTGCTTTCCATTCCTACAGACACCGAATTCTGGTGTCTGAGGAGTTGAGGGGGAACGATCATGTGCCCCTCAGTGGGACGGGGAGAGGGGTGGCTTTGGCAGTTACTCTGCATGTTGTTTGCCACAAACTGCCGGCACCTGTCCTAAAACCCTGTGTCTGCCAATCCTTTCTTAGATCTCTATTTCAAATGAAACCAAAGATCTGCTTCTAGCGGCTGTCAGTGAAGACTCATCTGTTACCCAGATCTACCATGCCGTGGCAGCCCTCAGTGGCTTTGGCCTTCCCTTGGCTTCCCAAGAAGCTCTCAGTGCCCTTACTGCCCGCCTCAGCAAGGAAGAGACTGTGTTAGCGTAAGTCATCATGCCGAGCGCTTCTCAGGCTTCATTTGTGTCAGAGACTGTCCTGAAAGAGTTCGTTCACCAGTTCAGCAAATTTTTTCTGGGTGCCTGCTGTGTGCCGTATGCTCTGCCAGGCGGTGTGGACCCCCTGTTGAACCAAGGCAGGTGAGGTCCCTGTCCTGTTGGGCTCACCCGGACACCGTGTTCCTCAAGACACTGAGTCAGAACATAAACACACTGCCCCATAAAGACAGAATTGCTTTTGAGGTGAGAGGCTGAAGCAAGGGTGGGAGATGACCAAGGGAAAGTAAAACCAGCGCACCATGTGCATCTTCCATTGAGGCTTGGCCAGGGCACGGTGAGCTGTTAGCAGTGGTGGCTCTGCACCAGAGGAGGGCTTACAGGGTCCCCTGGAGTTGTGAGAGACAGCATCCAGTGGGAGAAGTGGGTGCTCAGAGGGGAGAGAGCATGCTAGGAATCAGACTCGACTACACAAAAGGCTTGAAGCACCTCACAGGGAAGGAACTTGAGCAACTTTCCTCTTGGTTATAAATTTAAATGTTGTAGCTGACTTGAGGATGACTAACCTTAAAAGTGATACTATATTTTGTTCTTTGTCTTTAGCACGGAAACTCCTCATTTAAAATGGTGTATGTATTTTTTTGTTTTGTGTCCCCCATTTGGTTGCAACCCCTGAAGAGGGGAGAGCACCTGACCTCCTGTTAGTTGTTGAGCAAGAGATTGGTGACACCAATGCCCTGTTGCAGAATAAATAGTTCACTTGTTTCCCAGGTTTCTTAACCGGATGCTTTGTTAAGGGCAGGACTCACAACCCATTGCATTCTCTCTGCCACTTACACCCTAATCATTTTCACATGGTCAGTCATCAGTGACTTTGCGGCTACTTTTCCCAGGGCTGATGTTTCGTGTACGCATGGCCCAGTACTTGGTCCTGGGGTCCTTTGGTTTTAGGTCATATTATTTTGATCCCCTCTCATAATCTCTTGGAGGAGATCCCCAAGGATCCCCAGTGAGATCCCAAGTCTCATGTCATGATATCACTGTCAGTGCCTCAATCTGATGCCACCTTCTACAGCAAATTCTTTCCATTTCCGTCCAAGCAAAATACCTCCCTCAAAAATCCCAGAATGGGAAAAAGTACGAAGAAAGGACATCCATTTGGAGTAAATTAAATTTGGATTTAAACACCAGCTCTATTCCTTCCTTGCTGTGTGACCTTGAGCCTCCCTGAGCCGCATCTGTAAAATGAGACCCATAATCCTTACCTCATAGAACAAATGTCAGGATTAAATTAAATGAGATAATGCATGTGAAGAACCGAGTGCAGTGTGTGGATCTTAGTGGGCATGCAACAAAAGCTATTCCTCCTCTAGAGCACTTCCTTCCTAGGTCCCTTTCTTAGGAAGTTATTTTCTTGGTTGTACTGTGGTTATTTCTATTTTAGGTTGTAAGCTTCTTTATTTGTGATACAGAGTGTGGTGCATGGTAGGTGCCCCACAAAGAGTTAATGAAGGCTGAAATTATACTTTGATGTTTCTATTCTCTTGTAGAAAGCTTGCAGGTAGAAAGAGCACATGCTTGGGATCGGATAGAACTGTGTTCAAATCCAGACCCTTCTATTTGATATATCTATGACCATAAACAGGCTCTTTAGTCCCCTTACACCTCAGTGTTTTCATATGTAAAACAGGGACGATGATATTTGTCTCCTAGGGTTATTGTGAAGATCAAACTAGCAGAATGCCTTGTATAACATTACTACCAACTTGCCCTATTTAAGGAAATCTAATATAAATTAGGACTTCTAAATGGGCCTTCTACATTTAAGTAGACTTATTCTAGGATATGAATGTCCATAAACTTGTCTAGAATGGAGAAAAAATTTGTAGGTTTGAATGAACCATCTGAAAAGATGCCGTTATGGTCTCTCATAACCCAATTTCTTTGAATCATCTGCTGTATATTAGCAAGACAAGATCGGCTTTCTTAGTGTTTGAATAAAGTACTCCAGAGGCAAAGAAATTGCCAACTGGGAAATAAGTAATTAAAGCCAGTGACAAAACTTTTCAAAAGCTAAGTGGATTAATTTCATTCTTAAAAACTTCTGAAGTTGTTACCAGCATGACATTCACTCGTTCTAAAGAGAAAAATGATATCTTAATTGAAAAGTTCTTTCTCGGCTATCTTAGCAGCCTTTTCTGGGCTCAGCATTTATCACAGGCAGATGTGGGATTTTTGTCTTGTTTGGAAATTCAGGCTTCATTTTCTCTGGTGCATTTTAACGACAAGCATCCCATAGGAGTCTTTGAATGCTTGGAGCTTCCCTGCCCATGAACTGTAACTGCTCTGTTTTCTAGCTTGTCATCTTAGCAGGATTGGTTTTCCATAGAGGGAACCTAAATGGTTATGATCTTAACGAAAGCAGACAAATTCTCTCTCCACTCCCCCACATGTCGACTGATGGACAAGTGGTTTTACACGAAGGCCTGATCACCTCTTGGGAAATAAGGGACCTTTCTGGGATTAAGCAGCAGTTGCTTAACCACCAGGGGTCCTCTGCTTTCTCCGGAAAAGCACTACGTATATTTTCCAAGTTATCTGCACTAAGAAAATAGAATCTAATAAAAAAAATCTTAGGTGTGCATACCTACCACATTCTACTTTCAAAGTTTATCGTATAGAAAAATATTTATCAAAAAAAAATATATTCATCAGTGGATGAAACTACATGAGCAAGCCATAGAGAGAATGAAGTACTGAGACATGCCATAGCATAAGTGAACCTTGAAAACATGATGTGAACTGAAAGGAACCAAACACAGGTTACATAGTGTATGATTCCATTTATAAGAAATATCCAAAATAGGTACATCCACAGACACAGATGCAGATTGGGGTTTGCCAGGAAGCAGGGAAGAAGCTGCTCAGTGGCTACAGGGACTAATGGGAACGTTTTGGAACCACATAGAGGTTGTGAGATAAATACTAAATACCACTGAATTGTTCACTTTTCAAATGGTTAATTTTCTTACGTAAATTTTACTTCAATTTAAAAATAGAAAGAGAGCAATGAATGAGGCTTGTCTGTTACACCACGGCATGGCCTGGCGTGACGTAATGTGTATCCACTGGAGATTCAGTGAGTAAATTGTGGTATATCTAAGCCATATGGTACTACGTCACAGTTAATAAGAGTAAAGTACATTTATATGTACTCATATGGAAAGATGTATACATTATGTTATTAAGAAGTTGGATAACAATTATATTTTAGGGGTAGGTGTTCCAGGAATTTAAACTTTGCTCTTTAGTAACGTGTTGCTTGAATTTTTGACAAATACGTGCTTTTATGATCAGAAATAAATGGTAGGGAAAGAAGAAAGAGAATAAATTCTGGTTTCAGGACCAAATTCCTTTTATGTTCTTTCATACCTGAATGGGTAGGAGTGGCTTTTTTTTAGGTCTCTCAGTAGGGCCAGGATAGCACAAGCATTGAACAATTAGCAAGTGTTTATAGCACACGAATCTGGTTTCAGAAAAGTTGCTCCAAGTTCTTACCCAAGAGTCTGTATTTGTAGCTTGCATAGTATTTCTTTGGTCATGGAGTAAGAAAAGTAGAAAGTGAACAAGCAGCTGAGTTCTGCCTAGCACAGTACCCTGTACAACATATGCCTTGGCTTAGTGGGATTCTGTTCTCCTGAAGAGCATCTCTCTTCTAAACCTAAGTAAGTCTTACTCAGTATTCTCTATGTGATGCCACAGGAACAAAACATGTTTCCAGAGGAGCGTGAACTTGTGCTCCCTGTCTTCTCTGTGCTCACAGTACTTACTTCAGGTCAGGGTGCCTGGACTGCCTCCTCTTGCTCAGGATCTTTGCAATGCAACAGCCTTTTCCACCTGGATTGTAATTAAGCTCCTTAATGACTGAGACTGCCTCGTACTTCTAAAGAAAAGAGAGGGCGGGGCAGCCAGGGTGGCTCAGCAGTTTAGCTCCGCCTTCAGCCCAGGGCCTGATCCTGGAGACCCGGGATCAAGTCCCACATCGGGCTCCCTGCATGGAGCCTGCTTCTTCCTCTGCCTGTGCCTCTGCCTTTCTCTCTCTCTCTCTCTGTCTCTCATGAATAAATAAATTAAAAAATATATTAAAAAAAAAAAGAACAAGAGAGGGATATTCCTGAAAGTGTTCCAATACAGGAAGGAGTGAGCAGATGAAAGGAGACGACATTTGCCAGTCACCTCTACTCTTTATCTTCCAGAACGGTCCAGGCTCTGCAGACGGCATCCCACCTGTCCCAGCAGGCAGATTTGAGGAGCATCGTGGAGGAGATTGAGGTGTGAATTTATTTTGCCAAATGAATTCCCCAGCTCCTGTCTTTGAAACCCTTTAGAAGAGTCTTGCAGTTAGACAAGCATGGTTTATTTTGGCCAGTTAAATTTCTTCTCATATCCATGGCACATTACATTCTTTGTATCAGAGCAGTATGTCCTGGGGAATATTCTTTAGGGTAGGATAGTTACACCACCAATTAGGTAACAAATTACTTTCCTAGCCTTTTGTAGTATAGGCTCACAGTCACAGATTTTAGGCCTAACAAACCTGAAAGTCAGATTATTATTATTATTATTTTTTTTTGGCTATTTACTACTTTGTAATCTCAGGCAAATTATTTAGTGTCTGAGCCTTGATTCCTTGTATGGTGGTATAGGAACAGGTAAGGTTCTAAAGTACTTGATACATAATAAGTGCTCAGCAAGTGGTTGCTGTGTTTTTTTTTGTTGTTGTTTTGTTTTTTTGGTTTTTTTTTGGTCGCTGTGTTTTTAGGATTACTTTATCCTTTCCTTTGCCCAGGACCTACTGTTATGCAGAGACCACCCTCATGGACTCTGCATAGTCAGTAATGACAGGCAGTCTCCCCGCCCCCAGTGTCTTCATTGGGTGCCGCACAGGCACATGCACTGTTTTATCATGTTACCCAGCAGCGGAGTGTATGTTTCTTCATCCTTTAGAACACTGAGTAAGAAAGAGAAATGTTGCGCTCTGTGGGTTGTACCCAGACGGGTGGCCATGGAATCCATCTGTGTCACGATGCTTCCTAGGTGCCCTGCAGCCTGGAGTCTTCAGTGCCATGACTCCAGCGCTTAGGCTTCAGTACCAGGGGTCAGGGAAGGAGCACTCCCAGAGCTGCAGAAGATACTGTTCTCTTCAGATGCCTGTGTGATATACTTTATTCTCTGCCTCAGCATCTTATTTGACAAAGTGCTAAATGACTGAGGGGTTCTCCAGATTTAGAGTGAGATTTCTTAGAACTGTCTGCATAGGGTACAGTGGTTTACGTATCTCATTTCTGTTATCACTTGACTTTGTTCTAACAGGATCTTGTTGCTCGCCTCGATGAACTGGGAGGTGTGTATCTCCAGTTTGAAGAAGGACTGGAAATAACAGCATTATTTGTGGCTGCCACCTACAAGCTCATGGACCACGTGGGGACTGAGCCATCCATTAAGGAGGTACCTGACCATTCTCAGATGTGAAACCTGAAGGCGTTGTTGCTTTAAGTAGGGGAGGGTATGTCATGAGGTGGTGACAAGAAGGCCACATGTATTACTCTTGTTTCCCTTCTCTTTTCTTCCTGGTACTCTTTACTGAGTGACAAGAAGGCCACATGTATTACTTTGTTTCCCTTCTCTTTTCTTCCTGGTACTCTTTACTACTTGTCTCTTGAGTGATTTCCATGTTGGTGGCCCATGCAAACCCTCCTTCTCTTGAGAAGTGCCCTGCACTTCAAACTGCTTGCTCGCCTCCCTTCCACCTCATCCTTGGCAATGACTAAATCTTAGTTAATCTTTGCTGATTGACATAGTTCTCTGAGAGGCATGTGTGTCTACTAGACATCTCTCAAGAGTTAATTCTTTTTTTATCTTTTCTTTTTTCTTTTCCCCCTAAGAAGAGCTTGTTAACCTGAAAGAACCTCTGGTTGGAATGTGTGTGGGAAGTCTTTTTAAGTCGGACCCTCTTTGTACCCCTTGTTTATGAGGTTACCCACCCTTGAGCTAAAGGATTTAAAATACAAGCTGCTGTTGCTTTGATTTTAGGAGAGATTTAGGGATGCCTGGGTGCCTCAGCAGTTAAGCCTCTGTCTTCGGCTCAAGGCATGATCCTGGGGTTCCAGGATTGAGTTCCACATTGGGCTCCCTGCATGGAGATGTTTCTCCCTCTGCCTGTGTCTGTGCCTCTCTCTCTCTGTGTCTCTCATGAATAAATAAATAAAATCTTTTTTTTTTTTTTAGTTTTTTAGGAGAGATTTGGATTCCAAATTAGAACTTACTTTTTTTTTTTTTAAGATTGTATGTATGTATCTATTTATTTATTTATTTTTAGATTTTATTTAAAATACAATTACAGGGCCACCCTGTATTTATTTATTTTTTAGAGAGAGAGAGAAAGCATGTGCAGGGGAGGGACAGAAGCAGAGAAAGAAGCCAAAGCCCCTTGCTATGGGAGCTCGCCTCTGCGACCCTGCTGGATGTGACCAGAGCCAAAGGTAGATGTTTAACTGACTGAGCCTCCCAGATACCCCGTAAGTTAGAACTCTGGTTTCTTGGGGCACCTGGGTGGCTCAGTGGTTGAGCGTCTGCCTTTGGCTCAGGTCATGATCCCAGTGGGATTGAGTCCTGTTCGGAGTCCCCACAGGGAGCCTGCTTCTCCCTCTGCCTATGTCTCTGCCTCTTCCTCTCTGTGTCTCTCATGAATAAATAAATAAATCTTAAAAAAAAAAAAAAAAAACAACTTTCATTTCTTTTATGCATTTTGAGTTCTGTGCTGAGTTTCTTCAAGTAAATAGTAAACAATTATCTGTCTTGGGTAATTTGAATTAATTTTAGATTTTTCTCTAGAGGATATGACCTTATAATATATTCATGTATTAGCATTCTTCTGTTGTCTTTGGTTCATCCTAAATGTAGAAGATCTGGAGATACCATACTCTCTTAATTTCTGTTATGAGTGAAAGCACAGGAATGTGGGTCTTAGGGCAAAAATCATTTAGGAACTTTCCTATAAGTAGCACAGTAGATGAATTTGCAATATTCTACATACACAACTTAAACTTTTTCTTGCTTTATTCCCAAGCTTCTACTAACCAGGTATTTGGCTGGTGTAATTTTGCTGTCACTGCTTTTGACATAACCATTCTAGTGAACAGTCACCCATTTTAACATGTCAACAGCCTAAGTGATGGAAAAATGTAATTGGTACAATTAAAGAAAATTATTTCATGTCGGCTGTGAATAACACCGTCGGGAACAAGAGAGCTCTTTTGTTAGATTGGGAATTTTAAAAAAACAAAACTGATTGAAGTGGAAAATGTTTCCTCTTAAGCAAACAACCTCCAGAATGTTAATAATGCCTTTTAGGTTCCACTTTTTAAAAAAACTGCTTTTAGTTTTCTTTTCTAAACAGCCCATTAGTTCTTAATGGAAAGTTATTTTAGTTTCTTTCTAATGCACGTTTTTTCTATAAGGTTTGGTCTTCTGAATTCAAACTCAGCCCCAATATACTGCTCGAAGAGGGGTTGGGAGGGAAGTTAGCTTAGCTGGGAGGGTAAGAGGAATCTGGAAAGAATAAGATTTATTCTGGAAAGACTTTGGAGACAAATAAATATATGTGTGAATTTTGATCTTGTTTTTTTTCCCCCCGTTATAACTTGTAGGAGTTACTTAACCTTTTAACCTCAGTTTCCTCATTTGGAAAACATTGATTATATCAATCTTTTCCAGGTTTTTGTCAAGATTTGAGTTCATGCGTGTAAAGCACCTGTCACAGTGTGTGGCATATAGAGTAACCTGGGACATAAGGTTACTGTTGTATGTATTTTGTGATACACTTTTATATCTCAGTAGTCCTCCAAAAGTACCTTGTATTGGTACAGGAAGCATTCAATAAACCGTTGACAGATAAATGCATGAATTTCAGTTTGAACTAGAGGATGGAAAAAATAACAAAGTCCAGATTTTAATCTTAAATGCAGAATATTTGGTTTTCACCCCCTCTACCAATTCAGATTTATGGTGAAAAGATCCTCCATGCGAACACCAAGAAACAGATAAGGAATGACTTGAGCTAGTGGGGAGTGAGAGGTGGCTCTCCCATCTTCTTACCAGAGGAGAATCTCAAGCTTCATTTCCCTTTTCTTTCAGGATCAGGTCATCCAACTAATGAATGCAATCTTCAGCAAGAAGAACTTTGAATCACTCTCAGAAGCCTTCAGTGTGGCCTCAGCTGCAGCTGCGCTCTCTCAAAATCGCTATCATGTGCCAGTTGTAGTTGTGCCTGAAGGGACTCCTTCCGACACTCATGAACAGGCTATCCTTCGGGTAAGTCCCTGTTGAAACTGGGCGGCTCTGATCGCGGTTTCCAGTTTGAGGCTTTAAGAAATCTAAGGGCTGGTGGAAACCTGATTGTAACCCTCTGAGGACTTCCCCATTAAATGTAGAGCAAGGCTCATTTCCCATAGCCTAGAACTGGGGATATGACCCCTGGCTGAACTGGTCACAGAACCCTTCAAATCTATCTTTGAAAAGGGTTTTTTTTCTAGAAGATTTTTTTATTGTAAGGCTTGCAAGAAATTAAATGCCAGAAAATTGTATTTCCAGGGTCATAACACCAGATGTATAGATAGTCTTGCTTTTAAAAGGCATTTTCCAGTACCAGAACTTTCTAAATATGTTGTTTAAAAACCGCTTTTCAAATTCCCTAGTAATTCTTTGCTTACAGTTGTTAACACCAGGTCTCTTTCTCCTGCTGTTGGCAGTATTTCTTTCTGCCTTTTCGTAGCACATACCTCCCGCTCACTCAGCAGGAAGCAGAGACTGCTTTTTTATGGTGACTCTCTGGAAAGAAGAAATGTACAGATCTTTTTTTTTCTTTTTTTTAAAAGATTTTATTTATTTATTCATAGAGACAGAGAGAGAGAGAGAGGCAGAGACACAGGCAGAGGGAGAAGCAGGCATCATACAGAGAGCCTGACGTGGGACTCGATCCAGGGTCTCCAGGATCACGCCCTGGGCTGCAGGCGGTGCTAAACCGCTGTGCCACCGGGGCTGCCCAAAATGTACAGATCTTAAATACACATAGAGTTTTCATCTCAAGTGGGTCATTTGTTGCCATTGTTTGGAATCTTATGAAGCTAACACCTTCATAAGAAATTAGCATTTTATTTATGTCTAAACATTGGGGTTCCACAGAAGACAGTTCCATCGGTTCTATTTTGATGGCCTCTTCAGATATTCTCCTGAAAAAGTGCTATTGCCTCTCCTCTCCTTGCTTACAGTCATACCCTATCAGCAAAGGCTGGGGTGGGAAATAACCTGATTAACATAGTTCACTGTGAGTCTGAAGAGGGCAGCTAAGAGAGCAAAGTAGAAGTATTTGCTTTGTAGCTAGATAGGCTGGAGTTTGAGTCCTAGACCAACTACTTAACTGACCATGTGACCTCAGTTTCTTCATCTGTAGAGATTATGCCATCTATCTCAGATGATTGATAAAGGAGGATGTATATTAAAGGGCCCATCCTCATCTGAAGAATAAGTGTTGGACAAGATCATCTTTAAGGTCCTTCCTACCTCTAACGTTCTATAATCTATCCCAGTACCAATCTCCTTGTATTTTGTGTCTGATTCCTGAGAGATCTTAAGCCAAAACCAGTGATGATGTCCTGAAATAAGGTGTTTCTTCCCCTGCAGAGCTGGCTGGCTCCCTGTGGATAAAGCACCCCAGAAACAAAATTTTGTACTCCTTCAGCCTTTGTTCCTACAGATAATTTTAAATTTTATTTCTAGTTGCAGGTCACCAATGTTCTATCTCAGCCTCTGACTCAGGCCACTGTTAAACTAGAACATGCTAAATCTGTTGCTTCCAGAGCCACTGTCCTCCAGAAGACGTCTTTTACCCCTGTAGGGTAAGTCTTGAGCTTATTTTTATTTTTTTAAAAAGATTTAATTCATTTATTTATTCATTTATTCATAAGAGACACACACACAGAGAGAGAGAGAGAGAGACAGGCAGAGGGAGAAGCAGGCTCCATGCAGGGAGCCTGATGTGGTACTCGATCCCAGGTCTCCAGAATCAGGCCCTGGGCTGAAGGTGGCGCTAAACTGCTAAGCCACCCGGGCTGCCTTGAGCTTATTTTTGAAGGGTGCCAATAGACTTGTTTTGCCTTCAGCAAATTAATATAACCCAAATTAATATGGGCATTATGAAATATACCCAAACCAAATTTACCTAAACTTTGGTTAGGTAAATTTGACTTACTAATATCAAAATTCTATAGTTATATAAGAAAAGGATTTTTTTTTTAAGATTTTTATTTATTTATTTATGAGAATACACAGAGAGGAGAGAGAGAGGCAGAGACACAGGCAGGAGAAGCAGGCTCCATGCAAGGAGCCTGACGTGGGACTCGATCCCAGGTCTCCAGGATCACGCCCTGGGCTGAAGGCGGCGCTAAACCTCTGAGCCACCTGGGCTGCCCAAGAAAAGGATTTTTAAAGCTGAAAGAGGCCCCTGGCTGGCTTAGTCTTGATTTCAGGGTCATGAGTTCAAGCCCAATGTTGGGTTACAGGGATGACTAAAAAAAATAATAAACTTAAAAACAATAAAACTAAAAGAATTTTTAGTTTTACTGTTACCTTCCCTATCTATTTCTAGTTGTCTCTGTCTTGTCATGGTGGTGTAAGTAGCCAGTTTTAAATTTAAAACTGTATTCTTCTGATGTATGAGTAGTCCACGTTTATTGTGGAAAAAATACAAAACTACAGAGAAACCCAAAAAATAAAATATGAATCACCCATAACTCTACCACCTAGAGATAACTTCTGTTTATATTTTGTTATCTTTTATGTCAGCCTTTGTTCTATGCAAATAAATAATATTTTGATTGAATTAGAATTATGTCTATAAAATGTCATGAATGTTTATTTCCCCCATAGGATTAAATAGGAGGTCTTTTTTTTTTTTTTTTTTTTTTTTTAAGATTTTTATTTATTTATTTGAGAAAGGGAGCATGAGAGAAAAAAGTGAGCAAGCACAAGCAGGGCCAGGAGGGGAAGGGAGGGCAGAGAGAGAGCCTGATGTTAGTGGAGCTTGATCCCATTACCCCAGGATCAAAACCTGAGCCTAAGGCAGATGCTTAATCCAGGCTCCCTTCAGTCTTATTTTTAATGGTTGCGTATTATTATATAAATTTTAGAAAAATTAAGGATCAATTTTTATATGAGACTTTGTTAAGTGTTAAATTGGTAAGCTAATGAGACCAGGAACTCTGAGTTTTAGAGTGAATATACATTTCTTTCTTTTTTCTTTATTTTAAGTAAGCTCTAGGTGCAACATGGGGCTTGAACTCCAGGCTATGAGTTCCAGAGTCTCATGTTGTACTGATTGAGCCAGCCAGATGCCCTGAGAATATGCATTTCCTAGACAATGATAAAGATACACAGGCAGTATGTGCAAATAAAAAGCAAAATCATCTTTAGGAACAATGAGTGGAATGGTAAAAGACATTTGGGATTTTGCTATGTACTTAGAATTAATTCTCTACCTTTTTTCTCCTTTAAAATAAAAGTTATTGATATTTTTATAAAAGTAAGATATGACATTTTTAGGAAATTCACAAAACACAGGAAACTAGGAATAATACAAAAAATTACCTACAATTATACTGCTCTACATCAACCTTTTTGAACATTTCTACTCTCTCTCTTTTTTTTAAACATAATAGGGATCATACTGTAGACTGTTAAGCATTTAATTATGGAAGTCTACCAGGGGCAGGTGGGATTTTAGGAGCTGAGAGAAGAAAACAAAGGAGAAAATACTTTAGAGACTTGAAAGAGGAGGTCCTTCAGATCTCTCTAAAGTTTTACCCACACCGTAATCTGTGGTTGAGCAGGAGGTTGCCCACCTGGGTGGAGAGTTGAAAAGTGACTATGTGGCATAGCCTGGGACTGTCTCAAGGATGGACATGTGTAGCCCATTTGTTACATTCATGACTTACCTACATGAGTTCTTGCTAACCCTGCTGTCCTTTTTAACAGGGATGTTTTTGAACTAAACTTCATGAATGTCAAATTTTCCAGTGGTTATTATGACTTCTCTGTCAAAGTGGAAGGTGACAACCGTTACATTGCAAATAGTGTAGAGGTAAGTGCTTTTCTTGTCATCACCATTAAACCCAAGGAAATGATCAAGTAGGCACACAGAATTAATCTTCTGGTATACTGACTTCACTTTACAACCAAGTTAATGTGAATATGTTAAGAGAAGTGTAGGTTTAAACTGTGCTTCACCAAGAACTTGATTGTAGTGTGTTTCATTTGTAAGTTATTCATTTTATGATTTAGTATTACTATCTTACATAAAATTTAGGAAGTAGAAAAAATAAGAAATCATCTATAATTTCACCAAGACATCAGTATTCTTATTATGATGTCTTGTGTGATAGATCTTGATAGATGTAGAAAAGTGCTTAATGCTAATTAGTATCCAGTGACATAATGTAGTGAGGCTCTCTGGGTAAAGTACAAAAGAGTATCAGTAAGTTTCATAATGAATTGTGTTTCAGATGTTCAGCTACCTCTAGTTGTGTTGAAGATCCAAAATGGTTTTAAGGATGGAAAACTATACCTCATTTATCTGATACTTGGGATGTGAGATATTTCACAGTACTGGTTTTCCCAGCTAATTGAAGTATACCCCTATGGCTTTCATTTTAATCTTTTTCATAGAAATTTATTTAAGGGATCCCTGGGTGGCGCAGCGGTTTAGCGCCTGCCTTTGGCCCAGGGCGCGATCCTGGAGACCCGGGATCGAATCCCACGTCGGGCTCCCGGTGCATGGAGCCTGCTTCTCCCTCTGCCTGTGTCTCTGCCTCTCTCTCTCTCTCTCTGTGTGTGTGACTATCATAAATAAATAAAAATAAAAAAATTAAAAAAAATTTATTTAAGATGAATTACATGTTTTCCTACTTTCTTAAACTCTGGGATATGATTTAGCCATTTCTTATTCTAAATTAGAATCATTAGTACAAACCCTTTCCTGAAGGTCTATGACATGAGAAGCCTAGTTCTTTGCGCTTTTGCATACATTATTTTTGTATTACAACAACCCTAAGATATGAATGGAGCCATCTTCATTGCACAGATGAGACTCAAAGGGAAAGAGTAACTTGTCCAACGTCATCTAGCCTATGCTTGGGTGGATTCCCTGCCCAATATCAGTTTAGTTAGCATGTTAGCAAGTTGGCACTGGTGCATATACAGCTAGCATAGAGGCTGCAGAGTTGTGTTCAGCTCCACCAGCTAGCCTTTTTATGATATTTTCTCTTTTCAGCTGTCATTTCTCAGTGCTTTTGCCACTGTGTCTTTGCTATATTTACTTAATTAATTGTCATGCATTCTGTTGGATGAGGGAACATGGAGTGGTCCCATTCCTTTCCTGAATAATTAGATATATGCTTTTTGGGAAACTTTTCTTCACTATTCAGGTGTCATTTTCCATTCAGTTTGCTTTTTTTTTTTTTTTTTTTTTTTTAAGTTTATTTCAATTTTTATTTTTTTAAGTAAATCTATTGCCCAACATGGGGCTCAGACTCATGGCCCTGAGATCAAGAATCACGTGCTCCACTGACAGCCAGCCAGGCACCCCTTGTTTTTTAAAAATTAACCTTTCTCATTTTGAAATAATTTTGATCTTAAATTACAAATATGGTATGAAGAGTTTTCGTATTAAGTATGAAGGTTTTTGGGCAGCCCAGTTTGCTCAGTGGTTTAGCGCTGCCTTCAGCCCCAGGGTGTGATCCTGGAGACCTGGAATCGAGTCCCGTGTCAGGCTCCCCGCGTGGAGCCTGCTTCTCCCTCTGCCTGTGTCTCTACCTCTCTCTCTCTCTCTCTCTCTTTCTCTCTGTGTCTCTCATGAATAAATAAATAAAATCTTTAAAAAAAAAAAAGTATGAGGGTTTTAGGTTTTTTTCAGTATATGTTTTTAACTTTTTTAGAAAAGATTTTTCAAAAAAAAAAAAAAGAAAAGATTTTTCATTTATTTATTTTTAAGAGAGAGCGCACAGAGGGGGAGACACAGAATCCCCACAGTGAACAAAGAGCCCAACACAGGGCTCCATCCCAGGACTCCTGAGACCATGACCTGAGTTGAAGGCAGACACTTAACCAACTGAACCAGCCAGATGCCCCAAGTTTTTAGGTTTTAAGGATAGAAAACTATGCCTCATTTATCTGATGCTTTGTGGTAATGGACTTAGCCAAGTATAATAGTATGAAGAATGCTTTTTACCCAGAGCTTCCCCAAATGTAAATGTCTTATATAATTACCAGACCCAGGAAATTAACACTGATGCAATACTATTAACTAATTTATAGACTTTACTTCAAATTCCACTTGTCATCCTACTAATATCCCTATTCTGATCCAGGATTCAATCTAGGGTCACATGTCCCTCTAGCCTCCTCTAATTTAGGATAGTTTCTTTCATGACCTTGACACTTTTGAAGTACTCTCTGGTTAGTTTGTAGAATGTCCCTCACTCTGGTTTTGTCTGAGTTTCCTCAAAATCAAAATCAGTCCATGCTTTTTTTGTTTGTTTGTTTGCAAGAATACTCCAAAAGTGATGCTCTGTCCCTCTTCGTGCACTTTCTTAGGAAGTAGATGATGACATTGATGTGTCTCCCTGCTGGTGATGTTAACCTTGAGCACTCGGTTAAGGTGATGTCTGCTAGGTTTATCCACTGTAAAGTTGCTGTTTTCTGCTTTGTAATTTAGTCTGCAAATACCCTCATGATCTTGCCTGCCGCTGTTATTAATAGGTTGACTGCCAAAAGGTGGTTTTCTCTTTCTTTCATTCTTTCTACATTGATTAATTAGAATTCTGTAAGAAAAAGCTATTCCCTTCCCGACCCTGTCTTCATTTATTTATTTATTCAATTATTTATAACACTTTGGGTTCGTGGAAATTTATTTTACTCTGTAGGTTATGATCCTTTACTATCATTTATTTTGTTGCTCACATTATCCCAGATTTGACCTTTAGAAAGCTCCTCAAGTTGGCTCCTATGACACTCACTTTTTTTTTAAAAAGGACAAGGCAGCTAGAAAGTTTGACCTTTTCAAAAGTGGGGCATTATTTAACATAGGTAGATTAAACACTTATATTTAAAGTTTGTCATAAAGGAAGATATTTTCTGGAACTCTCATCTCTGCCTTTTCTCTACCTCATGTCTGACCTTTTTGGGCATGAGACATCTAATCCTAGTCCATTCACTAACACAAAATTTGGATAGAAACTATTGTAGTATGCACCTTGAACCTTTAAAATCTATATTTGAATTTTAGCTTCCCTCATTAAGGGTCCTTATTTGCAACTGAACACGTTAAATGGCAAATGTTTCTTTCATTATTTCTTTAAAAAATTTTTTTTTTTTTGCCTGAAAACCTTTTCTTCTACCATTAATCTTAATAACAACATATCCAGTTTAAGTGCCATACCCATAAAACACATTTTTTTTTAAAGATTTTATTTATTTATTCATGAGAGACAGAGGGGGTTGGCAGAGAGACACAGGCAGAGGGGAGAGGCAGGCTCCATGCAGGGAGCCTGACGTGGGACTCCATCCCAGGACTCCAGGATCACACCCTCGGCTGAAGGCAGGCACTAAACCACTGAGCCACCCAGAGATCCTCTTTTTTTTTTTTTTTTAAGATTTAATTTATTTATTAGAGAAAGATGGAGCACTCATGTGCGTATACAAGTGTGGGGAAGGGCAGAGGGAGAAGATGACTCCCTGCTATGCAGAGAGTCCAATGCAGGACTCAGTTCCAGGACCCTGTGATCATGACCTGAGCCAAATGCAAATGCTTGACCAACTGAGCCATGCAGGCCCCCCCACACCACAGTCATTCTTAACCTCTTCTTTCCACTTCTGACTTCCAGTCAGTCACCAAGTCCTGTTGATTCCACCTTTGAATGGCTTTTGCATGACTCTTTGTTCTGCATTCCCTGTGTTCTGAGTTGGCTAAAGCTGTGTGTTCTCTATCTAGACTTGTAAGGGAGTTTCTAACTACAGGTGGCCCTTGATCTAAATGGGTTTAAACTGCACAGGTCCACTTAGATGGAGATTTTTCTGGCAAAGTACAGTACTTTAAATGTGTTTTTTCTTTCTTATGATTTTCTTAATGATGTTATCTTGTTTCTGGCTTTATTAGAATATAGCATATGATATGAATAACATACAAAATTGTTTATCGACTATGTTGTCAGTAAAGCTTCTGGTCAACAGTAGGCTATTAGTAGTTAAGGTTTAGGCGAGTCAAAAGTATACATGGATTTTTGACTGCACTAAGTGGGAGTCCGTGCTTCTCACCTCCCATTGTTCAAGAGTCACCTGTAATTTCATTGTCTTCAATTTCTGCCCCTTCCATTTAATTTTCCCTAAGTGTCACTAGAATGATAAAATTACATCGTTCCTCAGTTAAACATTTCTTTGATTCCCTGTTGCCTGTAAGTGAGTCTCACTTCCTGAGAATGGCTTAGAAGGTCCTCCACAAGGCACAGGCACATGTTTTAGTGTGGGTCTGTCCCCATCCCCTCAGTGCTAGCTGCTCCGGACTGCATCCTGGTCCTCAAATGTGCTTTACGTGCACATGTCTTTGGTTTTCAACTCTTGCTCCCCTTCATAAGAAAGGCTTTTCCCCTCTCTTGTTCATATCCTCAACTACTCATCCTGTAAGGTCTGTTCAAATGTTTCTCCTTCATCTGTGCTCCCATAGAACTTTATTTTTTAGTATGGACTGAAAAGTTTTTAGTATTTCAAATATACAGAAAAGAACAGAAAATAATTTAATGAATCCAAATGTACCTACAAGCCATTCTTTATCTCCTTCAAACCCCAACATTTTGATATATTTTTCTATACCCCCCTTTTCTGGTAAAAAAAAATATTTCTATATTTCTGCTACACGTATACATATTTTTATAATTTACTTATTTATTTCATATACATATTTTTAAAAAATATAATGCATTGATTGGCATCTTCTCAAAATTTGTATATTATGCTATATGCATCCTATTGCAATTTACTTGTTCTCATTCAATTTTAATCTTATAATAGCCCCACTTAGGCCTGTATAATTAAAACTATATGCATACTGTGGATAATTGTCATGAAATTATTTTCCTTTTATGAGTGAATCAGAGTTTATTAATTCATTTTCCTGTTGTTGGACATTTAGATTTCCACTATTACAAACAAGGTGGATGTGAACATCTTAGTACATGTTTCCCTGTGTACATTTTGTTTATCTAGTGTGAAGTTGTGGGATCATTAGTTGTATTTATCTTCCACCTTTATTAGGTATTGCCAAATTGCTCTTCTCTTCATATTCTTATCAGTATTTAGTATTATGAATTTTTGATAATTTGATGGATATGAGATGGTGTTGTTTTTTCTTTTTAAGTTTTATTTATGTTTTTAGTAATGTCTGCACCCAATGTGGGGCTTGAACTCATGACCCTGAGATCAAGAGTCCCACCAATTGAGCCAGCTGGGCACTCCAAAATGGTGTCTTGTTTTAATGTTTTTCCTTGGTTACTAGTGAGATTGAGCATTTTTTGTTTATTGGCCTTTTAGCTTTCCTTTTCTGTGAATTGTCTTTCTTTTGTCTGTTTTTCTTTTGGTTTGTTAGTTTTTTTATTATTGAGTTTTAGGAGCTGTTTATATTCTGGAAACTAGCCCTTAGTTATAAGCATCAGATATCTTCCCTCAGTGTTGTTGCTTTATGGCATCTTTTGATGCACAAAAGTTATTTTCAGTGAAGCCTAATTTAACAGTGTTTTTGCCTAGATTGTTTGTGCTTCTTGTGTCTTTATCACCTTGGAGTAGCGTAGGACTTTTTAAAGATAATCTCTAGTATTTTCTTCTAATGATTTTTAAGGCTTTTTTCCTTTATATTTAGGGCTTCAGTGTACTTTAAAGTTTATTTTTGTTGCTATAGTATTTTATATCCTGTCCATAATTGTTATTGCATTGTATTACCATAGTTTGCTTTTTCATTAGACTGGGGACTCCCTGTGAGTAGAGACCAAACCTTATTTTTTCATTTTAGAAGAAAAGGATGGAGTGGTATAAAGATGTTTCTGGAAAAAAAAAAAAAAAAAAGATGTTTCCGTACATTCCTGAGCTGTTAGAACTATCATAGCTCATCTTTGAAGGGTGAGCTTTGTATCCTACACAAAATATCTTGGCTTTTTTTTTTTTTAATAATAGCTTTATTGAGGATATAATTTATATACCCATTAAAGTACATATATTACAGTGTTTTTAATATATATATTTTTAAAGATTTATATATTTGTTTTAGAGAGAGAGAGAGCATGTGCATGCTCATATGGGAGGCGGGGCAGAGGGAGCAGGAGAGAGAGCGAATCTCAAGCAGACTCCATGCTGAGTGCAAAGCCCAACACAGGGCTCAATCCCAGCACCCTGAGATTATGACCTGAGCCAAAACCAAGAGTTGGCCACTTAACCAGTTGAGCTACCCAGGGGCCCCAGTGTTTTCAGTATATTTACAGAGTTGTGTAACCATCACCACAATCAAATTTCAGAGCACTTTTATCACCCCAGAAAACAATCCTATTTCTATACTAGACATTCTATAGGAATATATCCTCTTTCTGGTCCTGACAATTACTAATCTACTTTTTGTTTCTATAGTTTGCCTATTTGGGATATTTCATATAAATAGGATCATATAATATGTAACATTTTGTGTCTGGCCCTGGCCCTTTTAATTAGTGTGTGTGTGTGTGTGTGTGTGTGTGTTTCAGGTTAATTCATGTTGTAGCATGTTTGAGTACTTTATTCCTTTTATGGCTAATATTCCATTGTGTGGGTATACCACATTTTGTTTATCAGTTCATCAGTTGATGGACATTTGGAGTTTTTCCATTCTTTTGGCTGTTATATATACATAATGCTGCTGTGAACATTCATGTACACATTTTTGTTTGAACATAGTTTTCCGTTATTTGAGGTGTATGCCTAGGAATGAAATGCTGGGTCATATGACAAATTCTGTTTAACTTTTTGAGGAACTGACAAACTGTTGCAAAGGAGCTGCACCATTTTACATTTCTACTAGTAAACTAATAAGGGTTCCAATTTCTCTACATCCTAATCAACACTTGTTATCTGTCTTTTTACTCTGGCCATCCTGAGTGGGAATGAAGTGGTCTCTCATTGAGATTTTGATTTGCATTTCCCTGATGGCTAATGATATTGAACATCTTTCCATGTGTTTATTGTCATTTTATATTCTTGAGTTTTAAGAGTTCTTTATATATTCTGGATACAAGTCCCTTAATCAGATACATGATTAGCATATATTTTCTCACAGTCTTGTAGGTTGTCTTTTTCCTTTGTTGAAATGCAAAGGATTTTAATTTTGATGAGGTTCAGTCTGTTTATTTTTCTTTCATTGCTTCTGCTTTAAGTGTCATATCTAGGAAACCATTATCTAATCTGTTATTAAAATTTACTCCTTTTATAGCTTTAGTTCTAACATTTAGGTTTCTGATTTATTCGGTGTTTTTTTGTTTTTGTTTTTGTTTTTTAAGATTTTATTTATCTATTTGAGAGAGAGAGTAAGAGAGCAGAAGGGGGAGGCAGAAGGAGAGATAGACTCCTTGCTGAGCAGGGAGCCCAACCCAGGGCTCAATCCTGGGACTCTGGGATCATGACCTGAGCCGAAGGCAATAAGCAACTGAGTCACCCAGGTGCATGCCCCTTGAGTTAGTTTTTGTATGTAGTGTGAGGAAGGGTTCCAGCTTCCTTCTTATGCCTGTGGAAATCCAATTGTTGCATGTGGCCATCCCAGCATCTTTTGTTAAAGACCATTCTTTCCCTATTGAATTGTCTTGACATCAAAAAACAGTTGACCATAAAGACAAGGGTTAATTTCTAGACTTGCAGTTATATTCCATTAATCTATATTTTTATCCTTATACCAATGCTATGCTGTCTTGGTTACTGTAACAACTTGGCTTTTTGTTGTTGTTGCTGTTTTTTAAGATTTTATTTATTCATGAGAGAGAGAGAGGCAGAGACACAGGCAGAGGGAGAAGCAGGCTCCATGCAGGGAGCCCGATGTGGGACTCGATCTCAGGACTCCAGGATCACACCCCGGGCCGAAGGCAGGCACCAAACTGCTGAGCCACCCAGGGATCCCCCAACTTGGCTTTTTGTAACATTAAATCTGGTGTTTGTCCCAAGTGTTTCTGTGATTTTTGGAAAAATCATCTAACTGCAATATAGCAGAAATGACTAATAGCTGTTACGCAATGATAATAAGCCCCCAACTGAGGCCATTGCTGTCCTTTTTTCCAGTGATGAAGTAAGCATTACAAAATCTCTCCTTCATTATGTTATAGCTTTATGCACGCAGGGGTGTGTGTGTCTGTGTTCTGACCTCTGTCACATATGCAACTTTATTTTGTAATTTCAGTAATAGTCACACTTAGAGCCTCAGAGGAGGTCAGCAGGTCCTGTTTACTCTCCTGAGAGATGCTTTGACATTGGTCAGAGTGCATTAACGGTGGTTTGGTGTGGAAGGCCTGTAATAGCACTCATTGACATTGGACTTGTTGTCAGGGGAAACATGGGTTTTTGAAGCTGTCATTAGCATTAATTGCCCCTAATGCACCATCGTTTTTGACAGTAATGAGCTAAACAGGGGGGTTATTACTCTCAGCAGAAAGACTGCATTTCCTGGTGTTAAAACATTTTTTGAAGTGTATGTGGCACGCAGCACAGGCAGAGAAAGGACTAGTATGATTCGGTGTAAATCAGGCTTAGCTGCATTTAAAGTGGCTAAATAAGTCCCTTTCCTGTTATAAAAACTAATCCTGAAGTGTTAGTATGAAGGAAGAAGCAGCTAACCCATGGGGATCCTACTTTGAATTCTTTACAACACAGCTTTGAAAAAAGTTACAATAATTTTTATTTCTTAATTTGCTTTAAAAGAGTAGCATAAAAATGCTTTTCTTTTCAGTGTTTCCAGAGACCCATTTGTAGTAAGATTTTAGGAGCAGAAGGACTTATTTTAAACTGTTCCCCATTCAAGAACAGCCCTACAGTGTTTCTCTGCAACAAAGAAAACTTTAACTTAGGGAGCCTTTTAGGATTAAGGCTGAGAGCAAACCCAAATGACTTGAGTTTACTGCAATTTGCCCTTTTGTCATTTAGGTGTCTGTATTGTCTGAGAATGCTTATAATGTCTCTAGAACAAACACACAGTTGCATCTTGATTAGCGGCTTTAGCGACCATGTTATTGTTGAAAGTTTATAGTCAGGATTCTGATTAAAAACCCAGAAAGAAAGAAAAAAAAAAAAAAAAAACCCAGAAAGTTGATGGCTTTTCTATCATTATGATTAGGATACACTGAGGAGCTTTACACAAATCTTTAAACACCTGTCTTTATGTACCCATCTATTGAAGGAACAGTGATTGTATGTATGTATGTATGTATTTATTTATTTATTTATTTATCAACGATTTTATTTATTTATTCATGAGAGACACAGACTGAGAGAAAGAGACAGACACAGGCAGAGGGAGAAGCAGGCTCCATGCAGGAAGCCCAATGTGGGGCTTGATCCCAGGACCTCAGGATCACACCCTGGGCTGAAGGCAGGCACTAAACCACTGAGGCACCCAGGGATCTCCTATTGGGATCTCCTATTTTTTAAATACAAAATGTGTAAAGAAGAAAGTGTATGGCCCTCAGCCTCATTGCTCAGATAATCCCTGGTTTTTCAAAAAAAGGAGTAAAATATGCATGTAGTTTTTAAAAATTCAAAGGATAAAAAGGCTTATAATGAAATGTAAGAGCCTTCTCTCCTCCCTTCAATCCAGCTTCTCTCAGAGGAATCCATTTCTAACAGTTAACTGTACATTTTAAGAAAAAGAAGGATGTGTATGTTGATAAATGTATATCCTTTCTTGTTTACCTAAAAGGGATTATTCAATAAACAGCTATATTCTTGCTCTTGTCACAGAGTAGAGGCTCCCAGCTTTTCCCTTAGGGGTCTTCTCAACTTGATGGCTTACACCAATCCTCTGCCACTCCTCTGCCATAATTCACCCGGTTGCCTAGATTCCATGACAGACAGTGCTGTTAAATATAATTCTGTCAGTGGATGGTTGTGTATTCAAAAGTAGGTGATCATATTTCTGTATCTGTCTGTAGACATTGGCCTTGTCCTTTTGAATTATTCCATGGTATTTCATAGTGTATTCATGTAACTAGTCTCCTGTTTATGGACATTTAGATGGGACAGTGATTTTCAGACCACATTTATATATTTTTTTTCAAGATTTTATTTATTCATGAGAGACACAGAGAGAGAGAGGCAGAGACATAGGCAGAGGGAGAAGCAGACTGTCCACAGGGAGCCTGATATGGGACACTATCCTCGGACCTGGGGTCACACTCTGAGCCAAAGGCAGACATTCAACCACTGAGCCACCCAGGCATCCCACATTTACAGACTAAATGAGTAGTGAGCCAATAAGAGAATGAGTCAAAGAGGTGAAGAAGGAGTTATTTGGTTAATGTTGATAAAGATTGCAGAGTAGTTAACTATGAAGACAGATTGTTTCTATAGTGTGGGATACTGTGAAACTCCTACCTCTCCCCAAAATGAAGGACTGCCAAGCCCTCCTACTACTAATCTCTTGCTCCCTGACCAAGGGCTACCCCCAGGCCGACTTAGGTCCCAGTTCCTTCTCAGGTGCTTTTGTAGCATTTTGAATATCCCTCCATTAAAGTGGCAGCCTGGTTTGTTAAAATTTAGCTTTGCATATATACTTCCCTTTAGGACGAGATTGTGTGTCTTGCCATTTCTGTATATTCCCTGCACCTACATGCTCTAGATGATGTAGGGGGATGTAGAGAAAGTGACCTTAGTGGGGTGTCTTGATAAACATCAGTAGCCTAATCACAGCTCTTTGGCTGTTTCTTTGCTTGAGCCTTCCACTCTAGTTTTCTTTCAATGGCATCAAGTGCTTCCCACATTGGATTTTATACAGCAGAGTTCACTGGTTCTGAGCCCTTTTTGAGTTGTGAAGCTGTTTGCTCAGCACAGAACCCAAAGAGCTGAAGGAGAGGCTCCCAGCTCTTACCTTGTGGATTTATTCAACTGGATGGTCATCTATTTCCCTTGTCTACCACCATGATTCACCCAGTAGTTTAGACTCGGTGACAGGCAGTGCTGCTGAATTCTGCCAATAGGTGGCTGTATATTCAAAAGTAGATGGCAATAATACCCATACAGCCTCTGGTGATAAATCTTTTACATTCAGTTTTTTTGTTTGCTTTTTAAGTAAAATAGAATATCCCTATTCAATCTGGTAATTGAGGCTATTGTCACAAAATAGTTATTATGGAGGTAGGGGAGATAGCTGTTAAAAGAAATTACTTAATAGCTATCTTTATCCCTTTTTAATTTTTCTCCTTGGCCCTTGATTTGGGGCTGTCACACACCTTGATAGTGCATTTTAGCAAAATGCCAAAGCCATCCTTCAATTACTTGCCCAGTCTTCTATCTCTATTCCTTGATCCTGACTTAGGCTATAAACCAATAAGGATTTGGTAAGGATTTCCTTAAGCATTACATACAAGCTTATCAAATATTTGCAAGTCTTATGGATATGTTTGCACATAAAAAGTGCCTTGGGTTTTTGTAATTTGCTTGTTAAAACTAAGATTTTAGATAAGAAATTTCCCATGAATAAACTTTCAGAATGTTTTCTTCCTCTTGGAATTTTACACTTATTTTATTTTATTTATTTTATTTTTTTAAATATTTTTTTATTTATGATAGTCACAGAGAGAGAGAGAGGCAGAGACATAGGCAGAAGGAGAAGCAGGCTCCATGCACCAGGAGCCTGACGTGGGATTCGATCCCGGGTCTCCAGGATCGCGCCCTGGGCCAAAGGCAGGGGCTAAACCGCTGCGCACCTAGGCAGGGTTCCCAACACTTATTTAATATAATTTTTAAAAAGTTCTTGTTTATTGTGTTGGCAAGCTCCTTTTTGTGAAAATATTTATAAGGCATGCATAGAATTCAAACACCAAATGTCAAGATGGACTAGTTTGTGCTTTTTTTTTTTTTTTTTGAAGATTTATTTATTTATTCATGATAGACACATAGAGAGAGAGAGGTGGAGACACAGGTAGAGGGAGAAGCAGGCTCCATGCAGGGAGCCTGACGTGGGACTCGATCCCAGGACTCCAGGATCACGCCCTGGGCCAAAGGCAGGCGCTAAACTGCTGAGCCACCCAGGGATCCCCTAGTTTGTGCTTTTGTCAAACTCCCAAGTCTCAGTAGCTTAGGACAGCAGAAGTTCCTTTTTTTGCCCATGCCAGGTATCTTAGTTTATCAATAAGAGGCTCAGCTTCATGCCATCCTTACTCCAGGACTGGAGCTGAAGGATTGAGCTTCTCTCTGCGCATTGTCTATGTCCATGTCAGAGGAAAGGAGAGAATCACCTGCTGACTCTTGAAGTTTCCATTGTGGGGGTGGGGTGGGGTGGGGGGATTGCTTACATTTCTTTGGCCAAAGCGAGTCACGGAGCCACACCAGACTCTAGGTGGACAAGGAGGTACGACCCTAGCACGTTTTCAGAGGGTAAACCAGATGTACCTGGTGAACTGTGTGAATGACACCGTGGCTTCTGAGGCCTTCACGGGCAAATCTACAGTACTGCTTGGCACAGACTAAGTGTTGCTGGGCAGCTGGAGAGCAAGGTGCCCGAGAGTACAGGTCCTGACTCAGAGTGCCTGAGTTTACTAGCCATCTAAACCTGAGCGAGTCTTTATCTTTTTAATCTTTAATTTCCTCATCTGAAATAGCACTACCTTAGAGGGTTGTGAGGATTAAATGAAATCATCGTTATAAAGCCCATGTCTCTCACATAGCAAACAATTTCTGTCCTTAGAATTGAGTACTTGTCAATTTGAATTATTGGAAGGTCACCGCTCACAGGTTTCCCCCTTATTTATTTTAAAGGGCACATGAAAAAAATCTGTTTTGTTTTCCTCTTTCAGTATATAAGATCCAACCAAAGCCAAAGAAGAGAAGAAGGGTTAGAATCAGGGAGTTGCTTTTAAGCCTTGTGATAGGAGAGGTGGAAATCCTGCCTGGCTGAGTCAGTTTTACTAAAATCATTGAAGACTCCTATTATAGAATCACCTTTGTGAGGAAAATTTGGATATGCCTGTTAATTCCTGGTGATTTTCTTATCTGTCCCACTCTAGCTCAGAGTCAAGATCTCCACTGAAGTTGGCATCACAAATGTTGATCTCTCCACTGTGGATAAGGATCAGAGCATTGCACCCAAAACCACTCGGTAGGTGGGGTGCCTTCTCGGCACAGGGGGAGCCAAGGTTTGCACTGAAAGGAACATGCCCAGACACTGAGCCTCTCCCGATGCTGTTTCTATGTGAGCAGTGACCCAGCCTCCATCCTCAATTAAAGAAGCTCTAGTTTGCTGGCACTGTGCCGAGCAGATTAGGGGGTTATCTGTACTGGTGGTTAAGTCCACAATGGAATAGGGAGCATCTGAGTCCAAATCAGCTATGCCACCACATACAGTATTGAGTTCAGGTAACTTACTTTTCTTTTCTTTTCTTTTCTTTCTTTTCTTTTCTTTTCTTTTCTTTCTTTTCTTTTCTTTTCTTTTCTTTTCTTTTCTTTCTTTTCTTTTCTTTTCCTTTCCTTTCCTTTCTTTTCTTTTCTTTCTTTTCTTTTCTTTTTTTTTAAAGACAGGACTGTCAATGAAGGAAGCAGTGTGTTTATATTTTGGTATAATCTCCTTATCATCAGTCTTGAGTCTGCTTTTAGTGGCCTCATGACAACTCTCTTTGGTCCACGGTGGGTCTGAAATTGGCTGGAGGTCCTTAGAGCTGAGATGGCAGATACCTAGTACTAGGACTGTGAATTCCTTTCTCAAGTTCATGCTAATCAGTCAGCATTTGTTTCTGCTGAACTAGGAATTTTGTTGTTATTGTTGTTTTGTTTTTGTTTTGTTTTGTTTTTGGAATCCTTTTTAGCACAGACTTCTAGGTGACCATTGGCAGTTGATCAGAGGGGGCTGGAGCACTGTATGAAGTCTGTTTGTCTGCTCTCTCCCAGATCCTTGTTTTTGGAAGGGCCCATCTAGACGTCTGGGTATAGTTCTGACCCCAACTTTACTCAGCTAGGTGGCTACAGCTTCCAGAGAAAGGAGATGAACCCTCAAAGCCATTATGAAGACAGGAAATGTTAGCCAGAGCCTAGAAGCTAAGCTCCTAGCTCCTTTGAAGTCATGTGAAAGGGCTGGGCTTTCTGCCTCTGGCTTAGTTATTTCAGTGACATTGGAGATGAGAGCACTGTGGAGAATCCACCGAAGTAACGTCTGTGAGAGTGTTTTGCAAAGTTTAGTCCACTATATGGATGAAGAGTTGGTATTACTTATAAGTAAATATAAAGCTTAAGTATAGGGATCCCTGGGTGGCACAGCAGTTTAGCGCCTGCCTTTGGCCCAGGGCGCGATCCTGGAGACCCGGGATCGAATCCCACGTCGGGCTCCTGGTGCATGGAGCCTGCTTCTCCCTCTGCCTATGTCTCTGCGCCTCTCTCTTTCTCTCTCTCTCTCTGTGTGACTATCATAAATAAATAAAAATTAAAATTTAAAAAAGTGGTCTTTTTAAAAAAAAAAAAAAAGCTTACGTATAATATATAATATATAGCCAGATGTGAGCTCTATAACCATTTGGCTTGTTTTATCCCCTGACCATCTTACCTTGCCATCCTGAGATAGTTGTGAAAAGAACAGTTTTTTCATCAAGTCTATCTTTTGAGAAAATGACTTTAAAATCCAATTTCAGGCAGAAAAAAATGCATTGAAACCGTGTCCAGGAAAAAAATGCAGCATTAAAAAAAAGGGGGGCGGGCAGCCCAGGTGGCTTAGTGGTTTAGCGCCGCCTTCAGCCCAGGGCGTGGTCCTGGAGACCTGGGATCGAGTTCCGCATCAGGCTCCCTGTGTGGAGCCTGCTTCTCCCTCTGCCTGTGTGTCTGCCTCTCTCTATCTCTGTGTCTCTCATGAATAAATAAATTTTTAAAAATCTTTTTAAAAAATAAATTAAGAATAAAAAAATAAAAAGGAATAAATGCCCTTTTTTGCTTTGTGTCTCAAACCCCCTCATCTCCTGACCTTGCTCACGCATGCTGCCAGCATCAACATGGTGATGATTTCTCCTATTAGTCTTACTCACCCACCTCTCCACTCCACTTGCATGGGTGCCTGCAGAGGGACATGTGCCCCCCCCCCCCCCCCCCCCGGTGCCAGATGTGGTTGAATGGACATCCTTAAGTCGAATGCCTAGAGTATCTGTATGGAGCATTTCCCCAGACCCCAGTGAGAGTTTATTCTGCTTTCCTCAAGTCCTGGCTCTCTCAGTGTAGTTTGCCCTCCAGCCAAAGACAGCTTCTCTCCTCCTATCTGTCCACAGCAGGGAAGTGTTCCAGTGGGAGAGGGAGGATTAGGCAATGAAGTGCAGTTTGTCTTTATTCTTTTCTCAGAGCTCTGCAGATCCCCTCTGAAGACTTGCTGTATACATGTCTCTTTCAGGGTGACGTACCCAGCGAAAGCCAAAGGCACATTCATCGCAGACAGCCACCAGAACTTTGCTTTGTTCTTCCAGCTGGTAGATGTGAACACTGGTGCTGAACTTACTCCTCACCAGGTCAGGAAAAAGCCCGGGCACTTCTCTTTGCCTGCAACATTAACATTAGCCAGAGTGATTGGTGTGGTGTATACAGTCGTGATTCCTGCCTTTGGGTCTTCACTCTGGACTCTTAAGGTCCATCACTTCCTCCCATATGACATTATTCCCTTGCATTACTAGTTGTAACCCTGCACATGGAAGACACAGTTCTTTTTAAAAGATCAGCTGGCATTGGGAAGATATATTTAAGGCAGATTAGCACTTAATTGAGGCTTTTTTTCTTTCTGAGGGGGAAAAAAAACAGATTGAAATTACTTTGAAAAAGGAAAACCTAGGCAGTAGGCCCAAAGTATTTTGTTCTGACCACCGCAGAGTTTGTGAGAATCTGAAGAAGAGTCCTTTTTAACTTGTGCCTACCTTGTATTATGAAACCAATAGCTTTCACTTTGGTTTTCCATATATAAAATAATGATAGTTATCATGTAAAAGATTTTCAAATTATAAGGGTATAATTTGGAGCATCTGATATGGCCCCTTGTTTTCTCAGACACCTTTTCCCCCACCTTTGTCACTGAGATTAACTGCTCTCAGCCCTTCCCCATCAATGGCAGTATTATAAGGGGAAATTCAGATAAATACTTAGCTGAAAGATGGGAAAGAGCATGAGACCTAATAGTCTTGGTTTAGGTGCTTTGTAGGAATACTTTCACAAGCTCTGGTGGACTTAAGTTCATCCTGAGAAATAGCTTTAAAGCAGATGACTGAGGTGAGTGAATTTACTTGGAAACCTTTTTGCTTTCTGTTTCTTGTAGCTATAACTGCTACACATGTGTCCAGGCCTCATAGTGGCTGGCCTCAGGATCAGTGCCCTTGCACTTGTCTCCTTTCTCCTCTCCACCCTCAGCTCCAGAGAGCTCCAGAGAGTTCCATCAGGGCACTTAGCCATGGCTCACTGACTCTAAGAGCTTCAGCCTCTTAGCATTTGCAGCTCCTTTTCTGAATGACCATTTGCCAGCAAAATGGCACAAGGGAAGAGAGAATGTAAAGAGAAGAAAGGACAAGACTAAATTGGTGGAATAAGGCAAGGGCAGGGAGTTAGTAAGAAAGGGTAACTTTAACTGAACTCTTGTCCCAGCCAAGATTCCACTTTTGGAACCATGGCATAGAGACCTCCCAGGTAGAGCTGGCATTCTGCAGGTGAGCCTGGCTGCCTCCTGCCCTTGGCTATAGCAGGAGAAAGATCAGCTATCCGGGCTCCTAAATCCCATTCTTGGCTAAGACTGCCATAGTCAGAATGCTTCACATCTCTGGGCCTTTCCCTAAATACTTTGATGATCATTCTTTGTTGCCCAGATGTAACCAGTAACCAATGGGATTTCCGTGGATCCAGCCCTGAATTGTGTGGCCATGGCAACTCGTAACCCTCACGCCTTATGATCTGTAAAATGGAATCAATCTATGTGTCTTGTTCAATTCTTCATTTTGAAACACCTGAGGGAAAATATCTGAGTGGATGTTAAGTTTTGCTGCAGTTCTAATATGCAGAAGCCTTAGTTTCTCATACCCCTGGCAGGATAAGGTGATTAGACTTGTCCCATTGCATTGACGAGAATATCCTCTACTGTTTGTTGACTAGCTAGCACATACCAGGCCCGGCACTACATGCTTTGCATTCATCACTGTGACTCTTCACACCGAAACACCACCATCTTTCTTATGTAAAGGTGAAGAACTCAAGGCCCAAGGAGGTTAAGTAACGTGCTCCCCTGATAAGCAGTGGAGCCAAATCTGTCTGTCTTCAGAGCCTGGGCGCTCTCTGTGACACCAGGCTGCTCTGCTCAGTTAGAACTCTGCCTTGCTATCAATCCCCAAACCTCTTCTACTAAATCTTTAGCTGGAGGCACTAGGAAATTGAAAATGGGCCTCTTACAGTTCCACCTCATTTCCCTTCTTTTCACCCTCTGGTGAAGAAGTTAATTGGGCAGCAAAGTGGCCAAAAGACTGGCAGGAAGAAGAAATTGCAACAGCAGCGAAGGGCTTAAATCATCCACAAACTGGGCATTCAGCCTCCAAGTAGTCGAGAATTGGATGGGCCCTTAAGTTAAATTTCTTGTACTAACAAAGTGAGGGGAAAAAAAAAAAAAGTGAGTTCTGATCTCTGAGCTGGTAACCAGAGTGGGATGGCCACTCCTTCCTCTCACTTGGGCAGGTCTGGAAGATCCTAGAGCTCCCACTGTGACAAAAAAGCCAACAGTCTGTTGCTTTGTTGATTCAGTGTTGGACACAGAGAGAGTTTTGAAACGATCAGATTAGAGATTGTAGTATTGTTCCATCCAGACATTTGTCCGACTCCATAATCAGAAGACTGGCCAGGAAGTGGTGTTTGTTGCTGAGCCGGACAGCAAGAATGTATACAAGTTTGAACTGGATACCTCTGAGAGGAAGATTGAATTTGACTCTGCGTCTGGCACCTACACTCTCTATCTGATCATCGGAGATGCCACTTTGAAGAACCCGATCCTTTGGAATGTGGTATGTGCCTAAATGCACCTTGACCTAGGCAAGAGTGGCTGTGCCACCAACTCAGGGGCATGGGTGCTTTCCCCTAGCCTTGCCTTTGCAAGGCAATAAATAAGCCTGATGAGGTGAGGGGCCTTGTGTTGTCTTCCACTAGGAGTTTTAGGGGTATGCACATGGCCTGGCACATAGTAGGTGTTTGAGAAATAGTGACTCAGAGAGTGTGAATGAAACCTAAATTTGCCCTTGTGGGTCCTAGTGAATTTCTGTAAAAGATATACTTGAGGGTGGTTCTCATTTTATAGTAAAATGCTATGGGGGAATACATAGATGTAAGAGATAAAGGCCCCAGCTCTTTGAGATATGGTATAGCCTCAGAAAGGGTTGGGAGAGGGTAAGATTTAAATTTTGATAATAATTCAGGATGGTTTACGATAGTTGTGGAATATGCAAGATGTTCATAAACTACTAACTAACGTTTGCATACTATGTTATAGTTTCCGTACTTCTCCTCGCCTACATATCTCACACTTGATTGGTGTGATGAGAGAAAAACTTTTTGAAAGACTGCATTTAAGCTAGGGGTTGAAGAATTGCAAGGGTTTATCAGGATAGTATCTGGGGGCTATGAAATGATCATTGGGGAACGGCCTGCAGAGTATGCTTTCAGTGAGACCTGAGTGGGTCCATTTTGATGGTGTACCTAAGTCTGGTCAAGAGCAAGAGGCACTGAGGTTGGAAAGGTAGCAGAGGCCAAACCGCAGGCCTTGAATGCTGGTCACTCCCTCTACCAGACAAAGGGGCAGCTGCGTTTCTTTGCATTATAGTCAAAGCATTTTTTTCTTCTCCTGGACTTGGGCTGTTTTTTGTACAAGAGCACATTTTCATTTCTTTTCTTTTTCTTTCTTTTTTTTTTTTTTTCCTGTGACTAAATCACACTTCCCAGGGGCACTGAGCAGTTTCTGATTGCAACTGTAACAGCCTGAATACCAGCTGGGATTTTTGTATTAAGCAGCTCTGTGGGGCTCACCAGACCAGTAGAAAATTGGAACTCATGCTCTAAAAAGCATTTTCAACAAATACTTGTTTTGTTCCTGAAAGTTTTACTGCCTCAATTTGTCAGCTAATGGATCAGAAGTGATTGGACTGCTTCGAGCTATTTTCAGTTATGGTCCTGGATGTGAGTTAGAAGATGCTACCCTGCTGACGAGTTTCAGTGCTTCTCTGCCCTGTACCTGTAAAAACTGCCCTTATTTTTTTAGGCTGATGTGGTCATCAAGTTCCCTGAAGAAGATGCTCCATCGACTGTCCTGTCCAAAAACCTTTTCACTCCCAAACAGGAAATTCAGGTATAAGATGCCTAATGGCTCCTGTACTAACGTGGAGGGGAAACATGAAACGGGCAGTAAACACCTGGGTGGTGGCTTTAGTCTGGCTGCTTCTTTAGTCTATCCATACGCTATTTTATAGTGGGCTTCGCCACCCTGTAAATTACACAGAACCAATATCAGTCCCATCTTAGAGCTTGGAAAAACAGGCTCAGAGCCCAGCAACCAGCTCCCTGAAAGCTGATAGGTGAACACAAAATCAGAGGCTATTTTTCCTAAGCACCCAGGAGATTCAGCCTTACAGTGGCTGCTTGAGAGCTATAGCATGGGTGGTTTGGCTTCCTTGCTCTCTGCTTCTGCACAGATCAGGGCTGTTGGAGCCTCTAGGTGGAAAGCTCACCTCAGCAGGACAGGGCTTTTCTCCCCCAGGTAAATCTCCCTTCAGAGATTCACCTTCTGTGCACGGAGCTAGCAATCCCTGCCCAGCTCAGCTCACAGGACTGTTGTGAGAATCAAAATAGGTAACCAAAAAAGGAAAGAAAGGCTTTGAAAAGTTTCTAAAGTGTTTTACAAAATAAACGTAGTATTTGTTAAGCAGTTTGAGTCACTGGACAGTTTCTCAGAAAAAAACAAAGAAGTATCAGAGCAATGCTTGCCCAGCTTTCTGGTTCAATTCCAGAAGTCAGGCAGAACAAGGAAGGGAGAAGATTTATTTAGGGCTTCCTTAGAGCCATGGACTGGATGCAGAAGGGGTGGTTCATGGTTGGAATCATCCACAGTGAGGCTCTTTTAAATGGTAAAGGAGAGTAAGGTTACCCCCAGTTAGCTAACTGAAATGGGGCAGCAGGATATGATAGTGCCACCTTAGGAACCCAGAAGCATTATGAAATCCAGAGTTCTGCCTTGGATATATATCACCTAAACCATCCATATACCTAGACACCATTTTAATTTTTTTTTAAGGTTTTTATTTATTTATTTGAGAGGGAGAGAGAGATCATAAGTAGGGGGAAGGGCAGAGGGACAAGCAGACTCCCCACTGAGTAGGGAGCTTGATGCAGGGCTTGATCCCAGGACCCTGAGATTATGACCTGAGCTGAAGTCAAACATTTAACCAACTGAGCCACTGAAGTGCTCTCCCTGCCCCCAGACACCCTCTTTGACGCTAGGCAAGTGCCATTGGATAGGTTGTATTTTCTAACCTCTAAATGGCATTGAGTCTTTGAGGGGAAAAAGAGAGTTGAGCAAGTAGTGAGCTGGCACTGGTGTCTTCAGAAGAAGACTTCTGGGATTAGAAGCCACTATTTGAGAAGGAGCAAAAGGCCAAGTGTCCACTCACTGCTTGGAGTGTTTAGCCTCTGGGAAGCATTTCTTTTTGACTGTCATTGGCATTTTGGTCCCTGGTATACATGGCAGCCCCTGCTGGGAAGGGCACATTCTTAAACATTCTTGGTATGTCTTCTTTTGGCAGCACCTGTTCCGAGAGCCTGAGAAGAGGCCCCCCACAGTGGTGTCCAATACATTCACTGCCCTGATCCTCTCGCCCTTGCTCCTGCTCTTTGCTCTGGTGAGTAGCTGTAATTAGCATGGGCAGCGTGTGTCTGGCGCCAGACTCAGCAGATGTAGCTGTTCTAAAGGAGGCTTTGTGCTTTGGCCTGAGCACAGCTCCAAAGGGGTCCAGCAGCTGTGACCTGAACCAATGGTCAAAAATTGTAGAATAACTAAAATTCCCCATGATAGGGGAACAGCCAAATAAACTGAACCATTAATGAGGGGTGTGAGAAAGTACCTAATAGCTACTAAAAATGATAAAAGTATACAGAATAGGATGCTCTGTAGGAGTGTTCAGATGAAGTCAAGTGTGAAAAAAGCAAGGCCCAATGCTGATACATATATAAAAACAGGGTACAGAGGCTGTACATTTAAGCTTTTGGAGCCTAACACTATAAACAAACCAAAGTCCTCATAAAAGCTAGTGTTAAGTAAATTATGGTCTCATAAGATAGAATAATATGCAAGTTTACTAAAAGAATATAGATTTAGGGCAGTCTGGGTGGCTCAGCAGTTTAGCGCTGCCTTCAGCCCAGGGTGTGATCCTGGAGACCCGGGATCGAGTCCCACATCGGGCTCCCTTCATGGAGCCTGCTTCTCCCTCTGCCTGTGTTTCTGCCTCTGTTTCTCTCTCTATGTCTCTCATTAATAAATAAATAAAATCTTAAAAAAAAAAGAATATAGATTTATATGCTGGTATGACAAGATTGCAATGATGTCTGTGTAAAAGCCTTAAAAAGGCATTGTCTGTTAGTGTTGGTCACCTCTAAGGAGAGAACCTTTTAGGAAGTATAAAGGAAATTTTTATACTTTAATATACTGTTTGAATTTTTTTTTAACCGATTTTGTTTCTTTGCTTCACTTTTTAAATTATAAGATGCATATCCTCAAAGTGCAGAGAATTTTGAGACCTGCATGGAAAACTCATTAAATCTTATTTTTGGAAAGTTAGTTGCCTGTGTTCCTAATTCATTCGTTGATTTTTTTTTTTTTTTTTTTTTTTTTTTTTTTTTTATTCATGAGACACACAGAGAGAGAGAGAGAGGCAGAGACACAGGCAGAGGGAGAAGCAGGCTCCATGCAGGGAGCCCGATGTGGGACTCGATTGCGGGACTCCAGAATCACACCCTGGGCTGAAGGCAGCGCTAAACCACTGAGCCTCCCAGGCTGCCCATTCATTGATTTTAGTAAAGGAGTTACTGGTCAGTCTAAATCTAAAAGTCATGGCACAATATTTCAGCAACCAGATGTTGGATAGGTGCACCTGTTCTCATATTTGAGTGGTGCGAATTTCAAAAGGCATGGAACCCAGAGCAAGAGTATGCACCCTGCTGGCTGCCAGGGAGCTTATCTTACCAGTACTTAGAAGAATTAGGCCAAGTGCCAGTGACTTCATAAATGTGGTCTTTGACCTTTCAGCTTCGTGATTTCACCTGCTTTAAAATAGTAAAGTTTGCTGTCATTAAAAAGGATGTTCAGGTTTGAGTTACCAAAGCATATTGGAAAGCAGGTGTTGGAATGCCTTTCTAAAGAGAAAAGGGAACAGTTTTTTCCTGAGGACTTATAATAGGGTAGTTGTCACTTGGAAAAATTTCCTGTCCTTCAAGTATGCATGAACTTTTAAACCCTTGGGGCTGTTCATTGGATTAACATTGACGTGGCATGCGTTGCCTTCCCTTTCAAGTTCTAATATCTTTTTAATTTATTTCTCCCCATCATTCAGTGGATCCGGATTGGCGCCAATGTCTCTAACTTCACTTTTGCTCCAAGCACTATCATCTTTCACTTGGGACATGCTGGTAAGCACCCAGGCTGCTAATTCCATTTAACCTCCTCTGACATTTCGCCTGCCCACGCAAAAGCCCTGTTAAGTAGACCCACAACCTATTAAGTATAATGACTTAATAGCATAACATTTCCCTCTTCCTCCTGGCCTTTTAGGACAGTTAATATGATGATAAACCTGTTTGGTCCATCGGCTTAGAACAGCTGTCATTATATTGGGTTTCATTGTGTTAGGCTGCTGTTGGCTGGCCGTTTACCCCTACTTAATAGCCCTGTTCATTTCCAGAGATTACTCACTTATCATATCTTTACATTGAGCCATCTTCCTGGATGAAGAACATTAAGGCAGTTTCCAAAGGTTATCTTTCCCCACTATATCGATCTTCACATTTGCTGGCGGCTGTGTCTGGACTGTAATAGAAAACACTTTCTTCCACAATTGGACACACTGTTCTGCATTGTTTTCTTGGGAACTCCGTACCTAAACATAACAAGACTGTAAATTCACAAATGAGCTAAGCATTTCAGAGACGTTTGAGCCTGTTGGATCTGTGATGCCTTGCATTTCACTGAGACATCAATATTATTTTCTGATTTCATTTATTCTTTCAGGCGTAATTGTCTGTGTGTCCATAGTGTGCAGAGTCTGTAGGGGTACACAGATGAATCACTTAAAATTCTAGGCAAATGTGTGTCTGTGTTTTTCTGGGGAAGGAGGGAGTCCATAACTTTGATCAGATTCTCACAGTGGTCCATGACCTCAGAAATGGTTAAGAACCCCTGCTGTAGTTCATCCGTCATCCTTCTGGGCAAAATTGACAGGCTGACCTTTCTCTCCAGCGCAGTTACTGGCTTTGAGTGATAGCCCTCCAGAGTCAGGCTGAGAACAAAACCTGCATATAAATTTGTTTAGAGCCATGACTTTTCTTGCCAGATTGCTTTTTGTGCACATTCCCTCATTTGATTTTCATCACAATCCTGATAAAATCCCAAGGCAGGAATTATGACCCCATTTGACAAGTGAGAGAATCTTGGCTCAGAGAAATGGAAGTGGCTAGGATGTGCAGAGTCTGGACCAGAACCCACAGCTCCCAGTGCCCAGACCCGAGCCCTTGTTACCTGCTCTTCCTCCCCAGTGTTCCTTGCTTCCTTCCTACTCGCTCACATTAACAAAATGCCCTTAACCATTTTTTGTAATAGAAAGGAAATTACTCATTTATTGAATCCTTCATGCTTTCATTCAGAATTTGAAAAATAAAATGAATCCTTAATCTAATAGGGCAGTCATGTTTTAAAAAAAAAAAACAAAAGACAAAAATAAAATTTAGGTAAGACCAATGTGAGCTGGAACATGAAACTATCTTAACAAGATAGTTAAAGTAGCTGAGGTCTGATTTTTTTACCTCTGGATTTTTTGGTAGCCAAGGTAAGTATATTGAGTTACTTATTTTCTGGCATTGGATGAAAGGAATAAAACAAGAAGTGTCTAGAAACAGACACTTCAGAATCCGGTAGTTATTGTTCCTAACTGTCCTCTGCCCCAGGCCATTGTCACTGTTTCATTTAATTGGCTATCATGACATCTGTTCCTGCAGCGATGCTGGGGCTCATGTATGTCTATTGGACTCAGCTCAACATGTTCCAGACCCTGAAGTACCTGGCCATCTTGGGCAGTGTGACGTTTCTGGCTGGCAATCGGATGCTGGCCCAGCAGGCAATCAAGAGGTAAGGCTGGGGATGGGCCAGGGACTCAGAGTGGGATTAGAAATATTTTTGTCAGCTCTGCTCACCCAGCTCTTTGAACAAGGGTATGTGGCCGAATGATGCCCAACCTTAGGGTCAAGTGCGACACCTTAATCCAGCCTTTTAAGTCCAAAAAGGGCCTGGTGATCAGCTTTAAGTATATTAAAGCCACAGTGATTCATGCCCTGACACATTAGAACAAGAAAAGGAAATAATTGCTTTATGAAGATTAAAATGGATTAGAACACGTGTGACAGAAGATTGTCCTTACTGCACTGGCTGTATAAAACTGTTTTCCTCTATTGCCACAGAGAATACTAATCTTAGGATTGCCCTCCTCTTAGGCCCCGGGAGTTACTCCTCTGTAACCCCTAACAGACTCACGGAGCTTTTCCTCCTAAGAGTGAGGTCCACTGGTCCCACCGCCTCCCCAGACAACCTTAGGTTCACACAAACGGTCAGATCTCAACATACCAGCAGCTTGCTGGCAGCCTGACTTTCAAACCTGGATTAGAGGCAAATTTAAATGTCAAAGGTGTTTCTCACTGGTTTGACTTTCTTAGAACTTGGGTGATTTCAACCACGTAAAAGTTGATAAGAAAAGGTCAGAGTTGCTTCTGCCTTTGGAAGTTAACATTTTCAGATGTGCCCTGCTTTCTCCTCTCCAAGACTCTTGCTGTAAGAATATAACTTTATTGTGTGCCCTCTAGCATGGCTGCCAATTAAGTTGGTCAGATCAGAGAGGCTTTCTCAGAGACCCATTAGTAGGTGGGAGAGCCACATGTCTCATCCCTGCCAGAGTCTCCATTGTGAGCTTTCTGAGTGCCTTGCCTTGGAGACTGGTCCCAACGCGCTCCCTCACTTCCCCGTCGTAATCCACATTCCACCAGAGCTTCCCTTAGCACCAGCAGTGGCAGCTGGTTTATTTCTCTGCCCTCTAGCAGCCTTAACTTGGCAGCTGTGCATTGCATCTGAGAAAGAGCCAGGGATTCAGCTGGTTTTTTCTAAGCAGAGCCCTATTCCTTGCAGCAGCCAGTCCAGGCTGTGTGACTGGGAGCCAAAAGGCTGTGTTTTTTCTGGAAGTTGCCCACACAAGATGAACAAAATCAAGGGGAAGGTGAGGTAGATTTAAATCTTGCTTAGCAAGAGTTCCTAATCTGGAATCCTAAAATTGTGTACATTTTCTGAGGAGAGAGACCATGAATGGTTCTCATCCCTTCTCTAGCAGGCATGCATGCGTGTGCATGTGTGTGTGTGTGCGCGCACACCCCCACTGTCCCCCCACACACACCCCTAATACAGAAAGTTAAAGCCCATTTTTCTGTTACTGTCTTTGTGAGACCTAGAACAAACTCTGCCACTGGGGAAATCTTATTAACTAATGGAAGCTCTGGTTGGGTGTTTACCTTTTCTTTTCTCAAGCTGATTTCTCTTCCCACTGTCCTTTCTTGATTCTCAAACCATCTTTCCTTTGGCAGGATCGCTGCAGAGCAGAGCAGTAGATTGGCAAAATATAGGACACTACGGTAAAAATGAAGGGTGGACTCATCCCAGAAGCAGGGTTCCTTTCCCATCTTGCCCACCTCGTGCATGTCAGTTGTTTATCTGATTTTCAGCCCACTCATTCCTCTCCACCTTCCTCAAGGCAAAGCTGAATTCTGGGGCCATTTTCCAACATGCTGGACCAGGGTATGACTGGACCAGGGCAAAAACCAAAGGTCCCTGAGTTAGCCCAAATGATGGGGTAACTTTGACCTGGCTTTTACATTAGACTCCATCCTCTCTTATTTCCATGGGTATTTTATAGACAGCAGCTTCTTTCTATGTTTATAGGAGAGTTAAGGATAAGACAGATGCACCATGGACTTCTTGAATAGGGACCCCATTCAGAACATCTAAATTCATTAAGTGATGGTCCCATGGCAAATCCTGGCACACCTTGTCACTGTTTCCAGGCCTTTTTGTAACACCAATCTTTGGGCCAAACAGTGTGATTTGAAGGACTGTTGGCCATAACTCAAAGCCAGCATCAGAACTCTGGTTCTTAGAGCTCAGGGTGTAGCTCAGGGCTACTCCCTGTGTGGCTAAATGGGTGAAATATCACCCATTCTCCTCGGGATTAATCCTGGGGTGAGGATGGAAGTGGAGGCAAGGTGAAAGGATAGAAGAAGAGTGAATGTCTGGCTCATTGATCAGCTCCTCTAGACTAGGGATCAGCAAAAGTTTTCTGGAAAGATAGTATTTTAGGCTTTGCAGACCATATGGCCTCTATCATAGCTACTGAACTTTGCCACTGTTAGGCAAAAGTAGCTGTAGGCTACATAAATAAGTGTGGCTGTGTTCCAATAAAACTTTAGTTTTTTTTTAAAAGATGATATTTATTTGAGAAAGAGAGAAAGCATGAGCACAAGTGGGGGGAGGGGCAGAGGGCTAGGGACTAGGAAATTCCATGTTGAGCAAGGAATGCTTGAGGCTTGATCCCAGGACCCTGAAATCATGACCTGAGCTGAAACCAAGAATTAAACACTTAACTGACTGAGCCACCTGGGTGCCGGCCCCCACCACCACCATTAAAACTTTATTTAGAAACAGGTGGTGGGCTGGATTTGGCCCTTGGGACATCTTTTGCTGACACCTGTACTAGGCCAACAAAGAGAAAACGGAGGTATTTGAATTTTCAAGTCATGTTCCCTGATCTCTAGCCTTGGAAATAGCTTTTCCTGCCAAAGCAACAGAGCCATCTAATTTTTAATCATCTGCAAATCGGAGAGATCAACAAAAGCATAGAATGTAGAACCTTTCCACTGATGTGTGAGCATAAGCTAGCACATCTAATCCTCAACACAGGAAAACTACATTTGTCTTGGTTTTGTTTTTTCAGGTTTAATTGAGGTATGATTTATATCCAGTAACATTCACCCTTTTTGTGTATAATCTGTGAATCTTGACAAATTTGTATAGTCATGTAAACACCACCTCAGTCAAGATACAGACTATATTTCCATACTCTGGAAATTCCCCCTATGTAGTCAGTTCTTAGTCTCCACCCCCATTCCCTAACATACCCGATTGATTTTGTCCTGAATTAGAGTTGCTCTGAAATTTCACTTTCAAACTAGTCCTTCCTGCTAAATATTGAGCTCTTTAATTCTTTAAAATAACTCTGGATTGACTTTTCTTCTTGCTATTTAGATAGTCTACCCTCACGTTGCTGCTACCCCCAAATCACACTGCTTAAGAGAGAGGAAAGATGCTTGATCATATGGACATTTGGGACATCCAGAGGTTGGGACCTAGTATCTTAAAGGAAAGTGCTAAGTGCTTTTGATCCAAGGACAGACATTGATTTGATTGGGTCTGATAACGGGTATGATTTCTTAGCCAAGATGGTGGCTTGGGAGCCACTACCCTTTCAGCTCTTCTTACTTTATACTCATGCTGTCCTCTGTGCACGCACATTTCAGAGCATGCACATTTTAGCATACCTGGGAACCTCTGAGTGTCAGCAGGGAATTAGCAGCACTCCCTTCAACCCTCAGGATTAGTTCTGTGCCTGTGTATGTCCCCCAGAACTATTGACTAATTGGTTTGGAGCCTGCCATTCTGTAAGACTGCGTTGCCATCACATCAGCCCTCAGCACTGAGTATAACTACCTGCTCAGGACGGCATGTATGTCACTGCCTCTACTTGCTGGAGTTGTAGAATCACTCATTTCCTGCTTCACCCTCCTGGTTGCACAGCTGCTGTCCCGGTTGTCACTTTCGTTCTGTGTTTCCCCATCAGTTCTCAGAGTCTAGGGAAGGACGGGAAGGAAGGAATAAAGAGATTGAAAGGTTTTTATCCCCTCTTAAAATTTTTCTGTGAGCCAAGTCCCATTTTTGAGAATCATGTTTAGGTTTAGATGCTGAGACTAACTGTTGGCAAGACTGTGACAGGAGTCCTGCCTGGCCAGAATATGGTGCAGGCCAGAATGCCGTCTTCCAAGCTCCATGAGGGCCCTGGGCTGCTTGGCGGACCTGGGGTCTGGGAGATTGGAGATAAATATTCTTCAAGCTTTCCTTTTTCTTCCCCTAGTTGAAATTTACACTTTTTGGCCTTGTATTGTGAGAGGTGTGCCTGGAATTCCGTCATCTCAGAGCTCCATATGCCACTTTTTTTTCTTAGTTGTCAGGTTTTTGTCATTGTTTTTTATTTAAGTTGTCATCAACTCAGTTGTCATCAGCTGTAGTTAGAACTAGCTGTCTCACAACTTCTTGTGAGATGAGTTGGGGCATAAATAAATAGAATTAGTAGATAAATTATTATTCTTATGTAAGTGAGATCTTATAAATGGCAGAGGACCTTGGTCCCTCTGTTGTTACCAGTTAGGAACTATAACAGTAAATTGGAACCTTCAGTAATTCTGTTTGTCCCCATTTTCTTTCAGAACAGCACACTAGTGCCAGAAAGGAGGAAGGAATGAATGAAAGCCAAAAATGAATATGAATATCCAGAAAAGGAGTCAAGAACAATTCACAGTTTGTAAAGAGAAACGAAAATTTATTTAAACAAAAAAGTCAGAATTGTGGTTACACTTTTGCTTGTTGTTTTTTCTATTTCCCCAACACAGAGTGAATACCTATGAGGCCCAATACTCCGTTTCTTTGGCATGGTGTCCTAGCCAGATGCTGTGAATATTCCTAACTTAGCTGCCAGCTGTTGCATTTGAAAAGTTGAAATTTGTAATTAGTCTGTTTTGGAATAAAGAGAGTAACAGGAAGAGGAGCCTGATTGAGAGTTTGTTCTGGTACTTTGGGGCTGGTGGGATCCCCAGGGTACATAACATGAGGACTTCGTTGGGAAGTAGTGTTGACACTGTGGCCAGGGTGTTTCCCCAGGCTTTCTTACATTGGTCCTTCTTGCTTCATTCCTGATAGGACTGAGAATTACCTGGAAAATGGACATCCTTTCTTCTCCAGCAGTGGGCACCATCTGTCTATAAAAGAGCCCTGTTGGTATCTGAAGGCCCCTCTGCTTCTGCCTTAAGAGTTTGGGCTTGGCATGCAGTGTAGAAGGGGAGGAATTGTTTTGAAAGGAGGCTGACCACATGAGTAGTCTTAGGCTCTTTTTTTTTTAAGATTTTATTTATTTATTCATGAGAGACCCACAGAGAGAGAGAGAGGCAGAGACACAGGCAGAGGGAGAAGCAGGCTCCATGCAGGGAGCCTGATGTGGGACTCAATTCCAGGTCTCCAGGACCACACCCTGGGCTGAAGGCAGCGCTAAACCGCTGAGCCATCCAGGCTGCCCTAGTCTTAGGCTCTTAAAGAGACATACATATCTCAAGGATGCCCCTTTTGAAGTTGTACCTGGGACCACCATCACCTGGAGATTGTATAACATCATGTGGAGAAGTAATAGTGAATAGCATGGTTAAGTGTATAGACTTGAATGTCAGTCAAACCTGCTATCACCACTTATTAGGGTAGTTGGGCCAGTGGCTTCAGTTCTGTATGCCTCCTCTTCTGTGGAAGACAGATAATAACCATGCCTGCGTCCTATAACTAAAGGAGCTTCATGCATCTAAAGTGCTTGGCTCAGTGCTTGGCACCTTCCATAATTAGCCCTTAGTTATATACTCCAGCTCATCACCTCTAATTCTATTAGTTGAAACATCATTAATATATTAGATTACTTTTGAAATACAGGTAATCCGGGCAGCCCCGGTGGCTCAGCAATTTGGCGCCTGCCTTCAGCCCAGGGCATGATCCTGGAGACCGGGATCGAGTCCCACATCCGGCTCCCGCTTGGAGCCTGCTTCTTCCTCTGCCTGTGTCTCTGCCTCTCTCTCTCTCTCTCTCTCTCTCTCTGTGTCTCTCATGAATAAATAAATAAAATCTTAAAAAAAAAAAAAAGGAAATACAGGTAATCCTAACAGTATTTATTGAATGGGGGGGCTGCAGAAATGATTTGAATCAGATTGCTTTCCAACTTAGCTGGATTTCACTACAGTGAGGAAATTGGGATCCTGACTGGAGAAAGGAGATTCTAGAACTTTTAACTAGTTCTGGATGGAATTCTGTAGGTGAGAAGGTAATGTGGGCGATTACAGGGGTGCCCGAAGATGAGAAGAAGGCCTCACCTTTCCCAGAGGCTGCAACCAGAGGTGGCCCATACATAGGTTTTATTTGATCCATAGTGTTTTCTCAGAAACCGAATAAGTTGCTAACATTTATGAATTGAGAAAGTTATAAAAATCTGTTTGGAGTTTTGGGTTCTCTTAAAAAATCTGAGCCTGTGACATTGGACCTGATTCCTGCATGGCAACCATCGGCTGGAGCCTACAAGCAGCAACTAACTCCCCGTGGATGGGGCCTGCTCTCTCCAGTTTGCCAGAGCCCCACCCCCATGGTCACTTCTGCTCATCATGGCGCCTGTGCCATTCCACCTGCCAAGTTCACCTGCCTGGCTCCTAGAGACTGACTGGAAACCTTGCTTTTAACTTTTCGTGTCTTGGGCAGCCCTGGTGGCGCAGCGGTTTAGCGCTGCCTGTAGCCCGGGGTGTGGTCCTGGAGACCCTGGATCGAGTCCCACATCCGGCTCTCTGCGTGGAGCCTGCTTCTCCCTCTGCCTGTGTATCTGCCTCTCTCTCTCTGCGTCTCTATGAATAAATAAAAATAAAATCTTTAAAAAAAAAAAAAACTTTTCGTGTCTTATCCCACCCTGTGGGGGAAGGGTGATACTGGTTTCTCGGGTGGCTCATGGTATCCCTACTTTGGTACGGTATGCTGGTACCCACAACAGCTCAGTGTGGTGGTGGAAGGATGATGGCAGCAGGAGCCCCCCTCAGTTGGGACTTCCACACCTATACCCAGATCTGTACAGTTCTGGAAGACAGCCCAGATGAGGCCTGCTGGACAGAGGTATAGCGGAGAAGGGTTAGGGCCTGAGAACAGAAATACAGTGGCTGTAGGAAAGGAGGTCAGAAAAGAGCTTCCAGGCTGCTTGAGGGCTGGCCCCCAGACCCAGAGAGGAGCCGGGTAGTAAAGCACACTAGACATTCGCTGCGTGCCAGAGTGCCAGGCTCTGTGGTGTATAGAGCCAGACGGGCAGTCCCCTGCCCTCTGTCGACCTATGACGGGAGCAAACGGGGAACAGAGTGATTGCAAGTCTGAAGGGCTTCCAAGGAAGCACTTTTTACCCAGAGGGGTTGGGAAGGCTAAGTTGACATGAGAGGGACAAGAAGGAGCCTGTGCAGAGCTGGGGAAGAGCACTCTAGGCTTGAGGTTAACATACTGGCACCTGCCTTCCGCTCAGGTCATGATTTGGAGACCCGGGATTGAGTCCCGCATCGGGCTTCCTACGAGGAGCCTGCTTCTCTCTCTGCCTGTGTCTCTGCCTCTCTCTCTTGGTGTGTGTCTCTCATGAATAAATAATAAAACCTTTTAAAAAACAAAACAACAACAAAAAACATACATAAGGGCTCCAAGGCAAGAAGAGCTTGGTATATTTGACCTGAAAGCCCCCCAGTGTAACTAGGGTGTAGTTAGTAAGGAAGAGGGTAAAAGCCTTGGAAGCCAGAACGAGGACAGCTTTTAGGGGCGATGCTTCCTGAAGGGCCCTGAGCTCTGGAGCAGGGCTGCAGAGGATTTGCTTGTTTGTAGCCTAGTAGGTCTGGGAAGGCTGAAGTCCACAAACAGGCTTAACTCAGAAGATCTACTGGATTTGTCACTGAAATTATTCACCACTGACAAATATCCTTTGTTTAAACAAACTTTAGTAAGGCTCCTCAAACTGCTCCTGGACCCATCTCTGCACTTGCTGGTAAGATCTAGTTTAAGCCAGAACCCTTTTAAGTCAGCCTAACCAGAATCTACCCATCACCTCAAGGCAATGTCTGATCACCAATCACCGTGGTCTGGCTGGCTTTAGCAAGGACCTAACCTGGTAGGGAGAAGCCCCTTCCACCATCCACCCAGCCCCACCCTGCCCCTTGGCAGTAAATTTCCACCTGCCTGTGCTGCATTCTGAATTGAGCCCAGATTTATACTGAGGTCTCTTTCCCCCTATTGCTGTAATCCTGAGTGGAATCTGTTTTTACTGCTTTAACTACCATGTGGCTTTGGCTTTTCCTCGATGCCACAGCAGTGCTGGGCCAGGCCCTCTAGAAGGAGAATTAACCATGGTGGCTTTGAGTCCAGCTGACCTGCCCAATGAACCCTCTGCCCCTCTTATCCCTCAGGGCCTTGGTTTCCCATCAGTAAAAATGGAGATAACACCTCTACAAGCCTTATAAGGATGAAATGAGGTCATACCCAGAACACACACTGTGGGGCCTGGCACTCTGAGTGGACTCCGTTTGCTCTGATCCACACAGGTACGGCCATGGCCCTCCTTTCCTGTGTGGTAGTAGGAGCGCAATGCAGTAAGCAGTCGGTACCAGGTCCACATTGTTTGTTTGATTTTTGAATTTACTCAATTCCCCAGCTTGCATTTCCCGAGGGACCTGGAGTCTTGAAACCTGCACCAGAGCACTGCCCTGGAATCAGGATTTGGTTCCCAGCTTTGCTCCCTCTGGGTGCGCGGGTGGGTCCTGGGGTGCTTCTGACCTCCCACCTCTCTGTGAGGCCAGCCCTGCCTCTCCTGAGGGCTGTGGGAGGGAGCAAATGAAGCAATGGATGGGAAGCCTCTTTGTGAACCTTAATACAAACATAAGGGATTATCATTAAAAGCGACAAGTCCCCCATTGATTAAAGCATTTCTTTAGGGGAAGAAAAATAGCCCTGAGTCTTAAGTAGGACCCCCAGGGGAACGTGAAGCCCCCAGCCCCTCTGCGGGGGAGGGTGTGTGTGTGAAGTCTTTTACAGCACCATTAGTGTTGTAGTTAATGGTGATAAAGCACAGGAATTGTCGCCACGGTGGGTTTTTTTCCTTTATAATTGCATTCCCTTCAAAAGGCACAAGTAGCAGTGGGGCCCAGTGGTCATTATTTCGTCTGAAAAACTAATTGGAAGTTGAGAGAGGCCTCAGCTTTTGCTTTTGTCGGGGTTGGAGGAAAGAGATGAGCAGGTGGGTCTGGGGGACGGAGGGGGCCTCAGGGCTGGTCACGGCCAGTCCACCATCCAGCAGCTCTTCCTTTGTGCTCCCTCCTTGGCAGGTCCCCGGCCTGCCCGCCCCCCTTGGTTGAAGTGGACTGCCAGCCCTCAATGGCCAGCCTTCTCCTCTGGAGGGGGCTTTTGTCTCCCATTGTTGGTTGGGCCTCCTCAGCAGAGCGCCCACAGTGGCCCCCTGCAGAGCCTTTCCCACGCTTGACGTTCTTTCTTGGAGGGTAAACTGGGGACTCCCAGAGAGAGCAGGTGGTCTAAATCCTGTGAAGAATCAAGCTGGCTTTATAGTTCTGGTGCAGGGAGACAGGAGACCTGCCTGCCAGGCCCGAGGTCAGAACTGAGTGTCCCTGGCTGCAGAATGACTGGGGTGGGAATGCTGTCCCTGAGTCCTCATCAACTCCAGAATGCTGCGATTCTTGTACTTTTCATCAAAATAGACATCTCATCATCCAGACTTTTTTTTAAAAAGATTTTATTTATTCATGAGAGACACACAGAGAAAGAGGCAGAGACAGAGGCAGAGGGAGAAGCAGTCTCCATGCAGGGAGCCCAACGTGGGACTCGATCTTGGGTCTCCAGGATCATACCCTGGGCTGAAGGCGGCGCTAAACCGCTGAGCCACCCAGGCTGCCTCATCCAGACTTTACATAGCTGTTGTTTTTTAATTTAGTTATAGCAAAATACACAAACCTTAAATGTACAGCTCAATGAATTTTTTTAAAGATTTTATTTAGTTTAGACACAGAATGAGTGCACAAGTAGGGGGAATGGCAGAGGGAGTGGGAGAAGCAGGCTCCCACCTGAGCAGGGAGCCCAATGCAATGTGACACGCCATCCCAGGACCCTGGGATCATGACCTGAGCCGAAGGCAGACACTTAACCAACTGAGCCACCCAGGCATTCCTCATTGAATTTATATATATATATATATATATATATATATATATATATATATATATATATATATTTTTTTTTTTTTTTTTTTTTTTTTTTAAGATTTTATTTATTTATGAGAGACAGAGAGAGAGAGGCAGAGACACAGGCAGAGGGAGAAGCAGGCTCCAATAGAGAGCCCGACATGGGACTTGATCCCGGGTCTCCAGGATCACACCCTGGGCTGAAGGTGGTGCTAAACCCCTGAGCCACCCGGGCTGCCTGAATTTTTCTATCTAATGATGCTGGTGTAACCATTACTGAAAAGAAAAATAGAACAATTTGACCCGCCCCCCCTCAAAGTTCATGGATTCTAAGAGGCATGCATAAGGTAGGTGAGGCGTGGAGGTACCTGGCCCCAGTGAAATGGTCTAAGAATAGAAAAAGCTGAGAAATCACTGACATCAGCACCTGTGGTCAGGGGCTTCGGTTTTCTGCTTCCCTTTACAGCAAAACCTCAAAAGAATTCTCTACTGGTACTATCTCATAGAGATGTAATGCAAGCCACACAGATGATTTTAAATTTTCTAGTAACCAGGGGGGCCTGAGTGGCTTAGTCGGTTAAGCATCTGACTCTTGATTTTGGCTCAGGTCATGATCTCAGGGTGGAGAGATGGAGCCCTGCATAGGGCTTCACGCTCAGTGTGGAGCCTGCTTGAGATTTTTCTCTCTCCCTGTGCTTCTGCCCCTACACCCACTCTCTCTCTTTCAAAATAAAGAGAAAAAATAAAATCTTAAAAAAAATTTTTTTTTTTCTAGTAACCACCATAAAAAAGTTTAAAAAAGAAAGGTGCCTGGCTCATTCACTCAGTGCACCATGTGACTCTTGATCTCAGGGTTGTGAGTTCAACCATGTTGGACATAGGGATTACTTATATGAATAAGGAATGGGGGATCCCTGGGTGGCTCAGCAGTTTAGTGCCTGCCTTCGGCCCAGGGCATGATCCTGGAGACCCGGGTTCAAGTCCCACATCAGGCTCCCTGCATGGAGCCTGCTTCTCCCTCTGCCTCTCTCTCTCTCTCTCTCTCTCTCTCTCTGTCTCTCATGAATAAATAATAAAAATTAAAAAAAAAAAAGGAATGGAAGTTTCTTTTAGTTTAATAAAAAGAAAGACACAGAAGAAAACCAAACAAAATTAATTTTCATATCTTTTATTTAACCTGATATAGCTAAAATATTATCTTAATACATAATCAATATAAAAAGCACTGTGGTATTTTGTAATTTTTCATACTATTTTTTTTAAGATTTTATTTATTTATTTATTCGTGAGAGACACAGAGAGAGAGAGGCAGAGACACAGGCAGAGGGAGAAGCAGGCTCCATGCAGGAAGCCCAACGTGGGACTCGATCCCGGGTCTTCAGGATCACACCCTGGGCCGAAGGTGGCACCAAACCGCTGGGCCACTGGGGCTGCCCTTTTCATACTATTTTTAAAATTAGTGTCTATTTTACACTTAAAGCACATCTCAGCTTGTACTAGCATATTTCAAGTATTCAATAGCTCCATATGGCTAGTTGCCACCATATTGGACAGCCAGATCTATACCCACCACCTCTGGTTCCTATCATTTGCTCTTGAATCCACTGTAGTCAGGCTTACGTCTCCACCGCTCTACCCAATTTGTCCTTGCCAAAGTCATCAGGGCTTCCATGGTCACTTCCTTGGCCAGTTTTCTTCTGCCTTGACCCATCAGTAGCATTTGGTACACTAGGTCACTCTCCTTGAAACACTGTCTTCGGTTGGCCTCTGGAATTCCTCTTTTGTAGTTTTTGTTATCTAACTGACTGATCATTCTTAGTCTGTTTCGCTGCTTCCTCATCTTTCTGTGAAACTAAATGTAGGGGTTCCCTGGGGTCAGTCCTTGGACTTCTTCTCTATGCTTTCTGTTCTTCTTTGGTGACCTACTCTTCTGACTTTCAAGACCACCTGAATGGTAATGGCTGCTCAACCAAACCAGCTGCCCGGACTTCCCTCCTAAGTCCAGACTTGTATATCCTGGTGATTACACAACATCCTCACTTGGATTATTAAGAGACATTTCAGACTCAACAGGTTCAAACTCAAACTCCTAACTCTCCTCCCCAAAGCTCCTCAATGGCAACTCCATCCTTCTAGTTGCTCAGGCCAAAAACCTGGGAGTCATTCTTGACTTCACTCCAACCCCCCATCTTCAAATTAGTTCCCCACTAAGAAAGTATCCAGAATTCTACCCTTTCTCAGAGTGACTTTAAATGCAAATCAGATCATGTCATTTCTGCTTAAGCTCAGTGACAGCTCCCATATTGCCAAGAGTGAGATCCTAAGTCCTTACCATGGTCTCTGAGGATCCCTATGAGCTGGCCTCCTGCTCCCTCTGAACCTCCTTTCCTTCTGCTGCACCCTCTTAATGTTCTAGCTAGCCACCCTGTCCTCCTTGCTCTTTCTCCTTCTGCACTCTTGCCTCACCACTTTTGTGTTAGGTGGGAGAAGCAGGCTCCATTCAGGGACCCCAATGTGAGACTTGATCCCAGGACCCCAGGATCACACCCCAGGCCGAAGACAGGCAGGTGCTAAACTGCTGAGCCATCCAGGTGTCCCCCTCCAGTCTATTTCTTATATGTGTCTCTTTTGCAACCACCACCATCTGACATATTCTATGTTTATTTGTTTTTCTTATTCTTCCCCCTTATTGGAACATAAGGTCTAAGAGATCAGAGGCTTTGCCTATTTGCTCACAGTTGTATCCTGGGTGCCTAGAACAGTGCCTGGCACCTAGCAGGTCCTCTAGAATAAATGTTGAATGAATAAATGATATCACTCGTAGATGAACAAGTCACTAGTTGAAGGCTGACTTTGGCCCAGAGTGGACAGATGTAGTTAATTAAGAGCCAGGTTCTGAGCTAGTTTGGCTGGGTCTAAATCCCAGTTCTCTCACTTATCAGCAGGGCCCTTGGCAGTTCACTTACCTTTCCTGTGCCTCAGTGCTTTGTCTGTGAAATGAGTATACCAATGCCTCCCATTAGGCTGTGTGAGGAGCATGTGAGATGCCATGCATCAAGCCACCAAGCTGGCACTCCCAAGCACTTATTTGGTAAGGGTTAGCTGTCTTTGGAGTATACCTTGTAACACCTCTTTGGGAAATGTAACTATGTAAAACACATTTAAAAAATGAGGCTGAAGAGAAAAGGAAATTGAGATGCAAACCAGGATGGGGGAATTTTATTGTATTTATGATGGAAAAAGTAGGTCAGAAATTAGGATTAACTGGATACAGTTGTTTTGGCTGCAGGTAGCATAAAACACAGGTGGGATCTTCATCCTTGGGAATTCCTGTTGCAGAAAGAAAGATAAAGCTCAACTGGGGAGACTGACACAGGGGTGAGTTTAGCCACGACACCTGGAACTAGGGTGATAGGTGCTCCAGGACTGGGACTGTCTGGGTTCCAGAAGAAGCAATGTGGGATGAAGGGAAGGGTCTCATGTGTTTCCACATAGTGAACCTCAGTCTTAACCCCAGCTCTGCCAACCCGTCCCTGCTGAGATCTAGGGCCAGTTACTTCCCCTTGAAGAAGCCACCTCGAATCCCCAGACAGGGCTGGATTAGGTTATTTCCTCCGGCACAGACATTCAACCACACCCCTTATATCTCTCACCATTATCACAGATGAAATAACCCACTGTCCAGGATTTAATTTCTGTCTGCCTCAGTGTGGCAGTGTTACAAGGAATTCCATGGGAGCAGGGACCCTTATTGTCCTATCCATTGCGGGACCCTCAGCCCAGAGCCTGGCACGTACTAGGCATTTGGACCACTTTTCCAAGGAGGGGAGGACAGATCCTTCTGAATCTCCTTTTCCTCGCAGGGCCATGAGGTGGACATAAAGTGTGGTAGGTATATAAATGTGCCATCTTCCAAATCATTTTCCTCTGACTTTCAAGGTATAAGAACTTATTCTTCTGTTGTTTCCTTAGGCCCATCAGGAGTTCCTGGGATTTGCAGCCTTTAAAGTGGAGGCAGAACGATGCTGGAGCAGCCTCCAGGCCCCTTCCCACCTGCATTGCGGCTAGGAGCTCCCTCTGTGAAGTCTCTGGCTTTTAACCTGCAGGAACAAGCCTGCATTCTTAGGACTTGGCCCTCCTTGGGGCCACTCTACCCTACCCCACTGGGTCCTGATGGGAGCCATAAAGCAGGTGAACGATGACCTAATCCCAGCATGAGCAGTTTAGGGGAGGCATTATTCTTAGAATTCTAGTCTTAGGGAACTTAGAGGTGATTCGAGCTCCTCCTCTCTCCACAAAGGGGGGAAATAACTTGCTGTGTGCCTCCCAGGCTGGTTCTTACCCCTCCTGCAGCCCGCCCATCTGCCTCCTGCTCGTGGCTTCACAGGACTGTAGTTGGTGAGATTTCTGGGCCCTTGGTGTCTAATTAGGTTGGGAAGAAGGTGAGGGAGCACGGGGAGAGCTCTGTTGGGAACTGGATTTGCTTAATAGGTTGGCCCAGAAGTGACTGGCTGAGCCATGCTGGGACATGTTTGTGCTCACAGTTAAAAATCAGGCTCAAAAATACAGCAGAGTTTCTTCACGGTCATATCATTGCTAGGAAACTTTGTGAAGTGGAGCTCTGTGTGAAGAAGGGAAGCAAACAGGCTTTGGGCCTGCTAGTTGCTGACTTGGGACCAGCTGCTGCCCCTTCTCTGCCTCAGTTACCCTCCTCTATAAGGCAAGAGCACTCGTTCCTGACCTCCCCTGACACATGGTGGGAACATGAGGCTCAGCGATTAGGAGGCATGACCATCATCCGTCATCCTCATCTTTTCCTCTCCTGAGTGCTGCCTATGCTAGTATAGTTTTGTGAACTTGTCAAGGGGTCCTGGGTGTGCCTGTCAGATCATCCACATCAGAATACCCTGGGACATTCGTTAAAATTCAGGTTCTTGGGTCCTATCCCAGAACTACTTCCTTCTTCCAGTTCTTGATGTGTGTAAGGAGGGACCTCATTCCCAGTTTGTTTGGCACAGCCCCATGTCTTTAGAGAGCTGGGAATTCTTTCCATTTCCTGGCAACCTATGGGGAAGGATGCCTCTGAGGTCCTCCCTAACTACGCACGCGCACACACGTGCATGCACACATACTCCTACCTGCGTTTCTGTAACAGGGATGCCAGGATGTTCTCCAATGCCATCTGCTTTTGGCTTGCCCACAGACTGTCCACCTGACGGCCGAGTCGTACCTTTGCTCCTTGCTCCCGGTTTCTCTCTCTATTCAATTAGAAACAGAGCAACAGTTGATATTACTGTTTGGGTAGGATGTGGAGAAGCATGGGAAAGGCCAGAACCAAGTAAGTTAAAGCAGAACAGGTGTGTCCTTATGCCTATTCCAATATCTGGGGTGGACCCTTCTACCCACTGAATTAGATGCAGCAACATTGAGGAAGGCACTCACACAGTAGTGAAGAGTACAGGCTGTGAAATACATATTTGCCCAATATCTCCCCACAGATTAGTTATTAATTATAAAGGGGAAATACTAACTTTATAGAGAAGAGACCCGGTAGACATGTTAACCAAGTGATTAAAATTACCATCACCAATAATGGGACAAATGGACCTCATGTGCCTCCCAATATGGTGCACCAAGAAGGACACGATATCACTGCTACCGACACATAACCTGAATCTAATCATGAGCAAACATCAGGCAAATCCAATGCAAGGGACATTCTATAAAGAATAGTTGGCTTTGGGCAGCCTGGATGGCTCAGCAGTTTAGCGCCGCCTTCAGCCCAGGATGTGATCCTGGAGACCCAGGATCAAGTACCATGTCAGGCTCCTTGCAGGGAGCCTGCTTCTCCCTTTACCTGTGTCTCTGCCTCTCTCTCTTTGTGTGTCTTCCACGAATAAATAAATAAAATTAAAAAAAAAAAGAATAGTTGGCTTTTACTAATAAGAAGTGTCAAAATCACAAAAGGCTGAAGAACTGTCCAGATTAAAAGAAACTGAAGAGACATGATAATTACATGCAACCTATGATCCTGGACTGGATCTTGGATTAAGAACATTAAAAATTGCTACAGAGGACATTTGGGGGGAACTGATGAAGGGTGAATATGCACACTGAGTGCAGATTACTCTGTGATTATGTCAGAGAATGTCCTTTTGTTAGCCGTTAGGAGGCACCGTGTAGGAGTATTTAAGGATGAGTGAAGGGTTGTGATGACTGCAGTTTACTCTCAAATGGTTCAGCATAATGATAACAACGTGCGCACTTGTTTGTGCATGTCAGCAAATATGATAAAACAGTAGGAATTGTTGAAGATAGGGAAGAGGGATGTAGAAGTTCATTGCATTATTGCTGCAATTTTTCTCTAAGTGTCTTACTTTTTCAAAACAAAAAATGCAACAAGCCTTGGTGTCAGGCTCTTTGGATCCCAGCCCGGGTGCTCTTTGGTATGTCCTTTAGAAGCTATTAACTGCTCTCTGTCAGATGGGAGTAAACAGTACCTACTTTGTAGCGTTGTTACAGGTAGGAGACTAAGTGTAATGGTTCATACTACCAAGGGCTTCCTGGGAGCCCAGCACTGTCCTGAGGGCATGTACAATGTCCCAGGCAGAGCTTTTGTTTCCAGCACTGAATCATGATCAAATAACGGTAGTACTACTACTGGAGCCTCGCACAGGGAGAAGCGCGTAGCTGGTGCTCAATGATATTTTGGTAGTTAGAAGTAGGCTGGGGCTTCACATCAGGGCCCTTCTGCTATGACAAATCCAGAAGTGATAGATGCTGTGCAAAGGGAAGGACCAAAAGTCCCTCCACACTCTGATGCATCGGAGTGTGGGAAGAAGTCACCAGGACTTCTGCTTACCCCTGCTGCCGGCTCATGATGTCCTGCAGGAGCTTGCGGGCGGACAGCTGGCCCAGCACCTTCCGGTAGCTGTTGGTGAAGATGGCGTCTGCATACCGAGGGATTCTATATGGAAGGAGTCAGAGGTCAAAGGGCTGGGTGGCAGGGCCAGGCAAGGAAATGAGGGGAGCTGTACTCATCATGTCTCTGTAAGGTCCTTCAGCCCTTTGCCCTGTGCATCCCCAGGGAGGGTAGGATCCAGGCTGGGAGGCTTCTCTGGAGCTCAGAGTCTGCCCCCCTCCCAGAGATGGACCATGGGAGTTGCTGAGGAGATGGGTGGGGGGCAGCTTAGGGCTCCATCCTTCACCCCCTAAATCATCCCCCAGTGGGTTGCAGAGATGGTTTTGAGATGTTAGGAAACTAGGCCCTGGTGGTAGGACTGCTTACCTGATGGGCAGGGATGGCGGGGAAGAGTGGGAGCCACTGCTGAGGGTGAGGATCACCAGGAAGAACACCCAGAGCAGCATCTTTCACCCCTGCAATGGCTCCTAGAAAATGATAGAAGGAGGTCAAGGGTAGCCATAGCCAGAGGAATGCCCTTTGCTGGCTGGGCCCAGCCCTGGGCTTGGCTCTATGCAATCCTTAGTGCTTGTCCTTTGGAAGCTGTGACGTAGGAAAAAAATCCAGACTCTGGAAGTCAGACAGACCTGGGTTCAAGTCCTGCTTTTGCCAGTCACGAGCTCTGACCTCATTTTCTGCATCTGTAAAATGGGCACGATAAGCTACCCTGTTGACCCTATAGGGTTGAGTGGAAAATTAATGATATTGGGGAAACTGCCCCTTGCTATAAGGCATTATATGTGGAATTCAGGCCCCATGAGTAGGGGGTAGTACCTTCCCCTGGTAGCTTAAGTCACCCCCACCCACTGTGGCACTGACAGCCAGTGAGCAGGGCCCACAGCTCAGGCCCTGAGTCAGACAAATCTCAGCTCATATGTGGGTTCTAGCTGTGTGTCCCACTAGCTGTGTGTCCCAAGACAAGTAGCTTCTCCTTTCTGGGTCTCAGTCTCCCTATCCATAAAATGGAGTCGATAACTATAATGACTGCATAGGATCCTTGTCAGTGTTAGGTGACACAAAAGTAGCTTGGCACAGAAGGAATTCTCTGAAACGCCTGCTGCTGTGACCTCATATCAGACCCAGGCAGGCTCCTGTCCTGTTTTGTTATATGCGAACTCAGGGGGAAGGAAAAGCTATATATCTTACTCCAGACATTTCGATTTTGCCGAAGGGTTTTAGCATTGGAAGAGACCAGGGAGCCTGAGTAGCCAGTGTGGCAGTCATCTAATAGATCATGTAATTACCCTTAATTGGGGCCTACTGACACCGTGCTCTGCAATCAGGGGGAGAATAGGCAGCTTGGGGTGGGGTGAGGGGAGTGCCTGCCTTAGCGGGGAGCCAAGCCTCCCCTGGTAAGTCGGACCTGCCCCCCTCCATGGAAGCTGGAGTGACTCAGCTACCTAGAATTGGGTCTCCTCACTTCCCATGCCCCTTCACCCTCAGCAGGATATCCACTCCATGGGGATAGAGGCAGGGACCCCTCCTTTCCCAACATCACCCCATGTCTTCCATTTTCTCTCCTGTCCCATTGAAGACTGATTTTCAGCAGACAGGGGCGGAATCACCTTTCCTTTTCCGGGCTCACCTGCCTTCTTAGGATGTCACCTCCCTTCTACCAGACACCAAGGTCTTGACTAACCCAGGCATGCCTGGAGACCCAGGGCGGGATCTGCAGAGACAGCTCCGTGCAGCCTGAGACCCTGTTCCTCCAGAGCTGGTGTGTAACCCTGTTTGGTGTGCAACCCCTCCACTCCCTCCAGCCACTGGCAGTCCTCCAGCTCCTGCTCAAATGCTCTCTGCCAGTGAGTGACGGGGAGCTCACTACCTACAAATCAGTACATTCTATTTCCAGCCAGCTGCCAGTGAGTGACGGGGAGCTCACTACCTACAAATCAGCACATTCTATTTCCAGCCAGCTTTTCTTGTTGGGAGGTTTTTCTCATCATGTCAAGTGCAAACTCCTTTGTCCTGCAAAGATGTGCTAAGCTTCTACTCTTCTGGAAAGGATGAGGGCTAGAGAAAGGATGAAACCATGGCATCTGCCCACCTTCCCCCCAGCCCTCACCCAGGCTTTGACATCCACCTGCTAGGCTACCGCAGCTTCTGCACCTTCATCCACATGACAAAGCCCTTTAGATGAGTTTTGCATCTGCCTTAGGCCTTTGCTCCCCAGCCGGAGGATCTCCATGTTCTATCCTCCTCATTCCCACCATATCACGTCTGGCTCTCCTTCTCGCAGCCTGGCCCAGCCTTCCTTGTGAGCCACGAAATTTCCTAAGCAGAGAGATCTTTGGAGGTGAAGAGGGCCCCTTGACATTGCTTTTTCTGTTTCTTGGCTGCAGCCTGGACTTGCCTTCTTTGCTGCTGATCTTTTAAAGACCTGGGCACATCCAGGCCCCTAATCATTTCATTCCCCTGCTCGGAAGCCCTTGGTTGCCCACCCCCTCCAGAGCAAACCCCAAACCCCTGCTCTTGGCTTAAGCTCTCCTCACCTTCTGCACCTTCTCCTGTGCTCCCCAGCCCCAAGTTCCACAGACACACACACACACACACACACACACACACACACCCCGCTGCGCCAGCCCGCACAGCCCAACCTCACAATCTCCCCTCTGGAGCAGGTATCACAGTCTTCATTTTACAGCCGAGGAAACGAGTCCAGGGAGCAGAAGGGCCTTTTTCCATGGTCCTCCATCAAATTAGTTTCGGAGTGGGCACTTCAGAATGGGCCTCACAGTTCCCAGGCCAGCAGGCTTCCTCCAGCTCCTTGAGGCAGCCTCCCAGATACAATACCCTATTCACAGCGCTCCCTATTCATGGGCGCTTCAGAATTCATCACCTGCACATGAGAAGCGGTTCTGAAAAAAACTGAAAGCTTTTGCTCTTTGTCATTAGATCTCTAGGGAAGAAAAAAGGGGGACAAACAGGAACACCTGCTTGGTTGGCCCCTTCCTATGTATGTCCAGTGGTTTCAGGGAGTTGAAAATAACCTGATAGGAGGGCAAGTCCTAGCAAATTCTGTAAACCCCAGCTTATTTGGAATGCGGCTAAGCAACCATATAGTCTGGACAACTAAGGAACACAACACTGGCTGCAAACCATGTGCCCCAGGGATGGGTCAAGACCCCATTGCAATCTCCAGGCTAGAACCTAATCCATGGTGTGGTAAAATTTCACTAGACAAAGTTGGGAAACAAAAGTTTTCATCCCTTATGGCCCGATAAGAATAGAGCATGTATCACCAAGGATAAAATAGCTACTGACAGACATACTCCACACAAGTGGTCTACAGAGACAGCATTCCAGTGAATTAAGTGTAGCATAAACCCAAGAGTATCATCAACGACTCCCTGAATGCTCTGAAGGCATTTTAAGGTTTATCATCTACTGTTATGAATATTAGTTAGCTTTTCGCAGTGTTTACAGATGAATTCTGTGGTTAGATCTATTTGAGGTCATCTGGATTCAGGATAAATGGGCACTTGATCTACATTGGTTGGCACCTCTTGCCAGTCTCTATGCCAAGAATGTCACGAGAATTCTGCAGATGCATCTTCAGCTAATGACAGAGATCAGGTCTCAAGGGTCCACTTTTGAACAGCAAGGAAGAAAATCTCTTACTTTTCCTAAACATACTGCTTTTGTAATTTAAGAATGTTGAAGCGGGCAGCCCGGGTTGCTCAGTGGTTTAGCGCTGCTTTCAGCCCAGGGCCTGATCCTGGAGACCTGGGATCGAGTCCCATGTAGGGCTCCCTGCATGGAGCCCGCTTCTCCCTCTGCCTGTGTCTCTGCTTCTCTCTCTGTCCGTATCTTTCATGAATAAATAAAATCTTAAAAAAAAAAAAAAAAAGAATGCTGAAGCACTGACATCCTGATCCAGTTTATAAACTGTTTCAGCAGTAGTTTTCCAAATTGAAGGAGATCTAAGTTTTTAATGAGGAAACATCTTGAATTGTGATTCAAAAGAGGGACACCCGGGATCCCTGGGTGGGTCAGCTGTTTAGCACCTGCCTTTGGCTCAGGGCATGATCCTGGAGACCGAGGATCAAGTCCCACATCGGGCTCCCTGTGTGGAGCCTGCTTCTCCCTCTGCCTGTATCTCTGCCTCTCTCTCTCCATGTCTCTCATCTTTTTAAAGATTTTATTTATTTATTCATGAGAGACAGAGAGAGACCGACAGAGAGAGAGAGAGAGAGAGAGAGAGGCAGAGACACAGGCAGAGGGAGAAGCAGGCTCCATGCAGGGAGCCCGACGTGGGATTCGATCCCGGATCTCCAGAATCACGCCCTGGGCCAAAGGCAGGCACTAAACCACTGAGCCACCCAGGGATCCCCAAATAAATAAAATCTTAAAAAAAAAAAGAGGGACAGCCCACCTCCTTCCAGAAAGCATTTGAGGAGGCTTATGTTGAAAGACACAAATACTTTGGACCGTCAAAGCGTGGATCAAGAGACAAGCATGGGGGTAATGGAGCACTCCAAGGGCAGATAATTGCATCTGAAACCTTGAGTAAGGAGCGCAGGTGCAGTTGAGCAAGAAAGCAAAATGTTATCAATTTCCAGGCAATTATGTTGAATGGATTCTGAGCGAGATAGATGGGTGGTATTGATTTGCACAGCCACTTGGCTCCTTTCTGATCCATGGCAGCACCCCACTGTCGACGGGTGACTCTAGCCAGCTCATGTCTTGTCCCAGTGCCTGCCTACACACCCGTGAAGGAGAGCTGAGACCTCACCCGTCCCCAACAAACACTTGAAATTCATCTGTCTGCCTGCTACCTTTCTATGGTTGGGGTGCCACGTATTCGAGACAACCTCAACATGGTGCCAGTCATCTAAAGCATGTTCCAGATCCCTTAACCAGGGGCCCGAAGGGGCTCACAGGCAAAAAAGATGGTGGTGGGCCTCTTTGACTTGGTGTCTCTGACTTGGTGAGAAGGTCAACCTTCTTGCCCCATCCAGCCCAGCCCCCAGGGCCACCCTCTCTCACCTCCGACGTGGCAGGTGTCCCTCTGCTGTGAGGCGCTTCTCCTGCTCCCTGGACCTCAGGCTCAGTGTTTGCTGCTCGGCAGCTGCGTGGTGCGCCCATCATTTATACCTTCATTTTCCTAAGCGTTGTCAGCGTCAGAGAATCAATTACCCAGAAGTGAACCAAAGGCCCGTTTTTAGCATCACACTGGCAAACCTTAATAGGGGAAAGAGGTTTTCCCCCTTGCAAATGAAGACTTTTATGGAACTTTCCCTTTATCTTGGAGGGAATGACGGAGCACAAAGTAATGGCATTATTCTGAGGTGAATAGAGAGTATAATACCGCTTCTCTAATAATTGGAGGCATCATAACCATGAAACACTAAAGGGTTCATTTACTCTCTGGGTTAGATGTGCCTTTTCAAACCTTGATGTCATTTTGTTTTGTCCGCGCACCACTTTATTTCACTTTAGGGTAGTCAACATTACAGATAAGTGTTCTCCTCTCCTTGGCGAGGAGGGTTGCTTGCTATCTCTCTCATCCAATGATCGACATTTCCCCCTATTCCATCTACACCTGCTGGGGCCACAGGCCAGCGGAGGCAGCTCGCCCGGGAAAACCCGCTGGCAGGTGTCGAGGCAGCCGAACACGCGGAGTGGACTCAGAATGTGTGAAGTGAGAGGAAAGATGGAAAACCTTGGGAGGGCTGTGGTGTTTCCAGACTTTATGAGCCCGGAGCTAAAGAATCCTCGAGAATGGCATAAAAGTGTGTGAGGCAGAAGTGCCGGCTTCCCACGCGGCTGTTGTGGAAGAGTAGAGAGAGCTCTAAGCTTCCAGCCCAGAGCCCCGCTGCCCTGCATGTGTCTGTCAGTCATGACCCCTCTGACCCTTAGCGAGTTACTTCTACCCTCAGGCCTCAGTTTCTAAGCCTGGAAACTTGAGGACTGCCAGCGAATAGCAGCTTTCAAACTTAAAAAAAAAAAAAAAAAAAAAAAAAAACAACAACCAAAAAAGTGGCATAGATCTTTCTTTGGAAATGTTTTCTTCTTCTTCTTCTTTTTCTTCTTCTTCTTCTTCTTCTTCTTCTTCTTCTTCTTCTTCTTCTTCTTCTTCTTCTTCTTCTTCTTCTTCTTCTTCTTCTCTTCTTTTCTTTCTTTCTTCTTTCTTCTTCTTCTTTTTAAGATTTTATTTATTTACTCATGAGAGACACATAGAGAGAGGCAGAGACATAGGCAGAGGGAGAAGCAGGCTCCATGCAGGGAGCCCAGTGTGGGACTGGATCCCTGGACCCCGGAAGCACCCCCTGAGCCGAAGGCAGATTCTCAACCACTGAGCCACCCAGGCGTCCCTCCTCCTTCTTCTTCTTTTTTTATCTTAAAAATTTTTTAAAGATTTTATTTATTTATTCATGAGACAGGGAGAGAGAGAGAGGCAGAGACACAGGCAGAGGGAGAAGCAGGCTCCATGCAGGGAGCCCGACGTGGGACTCGATCCCAGGACCCCAGGATCACACCCTGGGCTGAAGGCAGGTACTAAACCACTGAGCCACCCAGGGATCCTCCTTCTTCTTTCTTCTTTCTTCTTCTTCTTCTCTCCTTCAGAGTTATTTATTTGAGAGAGAGAGACAGTGAGTCCAGGGTGCGAGTGGGGGAGGGGCAGAGGGAGAGGGTGACTAGCAGACTCCCCACTGAGAAGGGAGCCCTGGATCCTGAGACCATGACCTGACCCGAAATCCAGAGTCAGATGCTTGATTGGCTGAGCCACACCATGTGCCCTTTTCGGGAATCTTCCATGGAAGTGCAGTATATAAAGCAGATTTATTTATTTATTTATTTTAAGATTTTATTCATTTATTTCTGAGAGACACAGAGGCAGAGACATAGGCAGAGAGAGAAGCAGGCTCCCTGCAGGGACTGGATCCGATCCAAGGATTCCAGGATCATGCCCTGGGCGTGAAGGCCGACATTCAACCTCTGAGTCACCCAGGCGTCCCTATAAAGCAGATTTAAAACATGAGACTGCTCTGGTTGAAGTGGGGCAAGTGAAGACTCCCTTTGGCTGCCCCTGAAGGAAACCAGTAGTTTCTGAAGTAGTCTCCCAGCAGTTTATTGTGATCTTTCTTCTTAGCTTGCACTGAGCTGTGTTCTTGCCACACAGCACACAGAGGATGTTTCCCATAGAAGCAGGGACAGAGTGGCATGTCACTGTGCCAGCCTGGACACAAAGTGGTCAGGTCGGCCAGGTCCCCAGGGACTAAGCGTGGGCAGATAGGTGGGAGACAACCCCCCACCCCCATACATCCAGGAGAAGTGAGGTTATTTCAGGGAATGGAAGGTGGGAGCTGCATAGAGTTAAACTAGAATAGACACCAGGCCAGAGAGCAGATGTAGGGCACGTGGAGCAGGCTGGAGAAGCCATGGGGATCAGAATTCAACCTTAGTGGAAGCTCCCTTGCCTGGCAAGCATTATGCTAAGGGCTTCATGCCTGTTCTTAGTTTTCTCATCTGTAAGATAAGAATCATAGGGCTCAACTCATAAGGGTGAGGATTAAATGCACCAGTGCATTATGTACAGGCCTGCTATAGAACAAGTCTCAAGAATTAGCTCTTCCCATTTTTATTATTGTAGTTGTAATACACGAGAAAACAGAGGCACAGAAAGGTGACCCACTTATCCACAGTCACACACCTGGATGTGGGCTCAATCCCAGGGCCCCAAGATCATGACCTGAGCTGAAGGCAGATGCTTAACCAACTGAGCCACCCAGGCACACCTCTTCTACTCTTTTTTTTTTTTTTTAAAGAACTTTAACAGTTTTATTAAAGTATAATTCACACACCATAAAAGGCATTTGTTTGAAGTCTATGGTTCAACGAGTTTTCATAAGTTTATAAAATTGTGTCACTATCACACAATCCTGTGTGGAATACCTGTTACCCAAAAGTTCCCTTTAGCCCATTTGCTATCGATTCCCACCCCAACCCCAGCCTCAACAACCACCGATCTGCTTTCTGCCTCTCTAGGTTTTTCCTTTGGCAGAAAGTTCATATGAATTATGGAGTCACATGATACGTACTCTTTGTCATCAGGCTTCTTTCACTCCACCTCTTGCTTTTGAGATTCTTTGGTGTTGATCCAAGTGTCCACAGTCTGTTCCACTTTATCGCTGAGTAGCATTCCATTGTATGGAAGTCTGACAGCTTGTTTACCCATTCACCATGATGAACATTTAGGTCGATTTCAGTTTATTTAGAGGCTATTATGAAAAATGCTGTTATGAACACTCGTGTGCACGACTTTGTACAAACATGTGCTTTTGTTGCTTTTGGGTGGTTACCTAGGAGTGGAATTGCTGGGTCATATGGTAAGTGAATGGTCAGCTTTTTAAGAAACTGCCAAACTGTTTCCCAAAGTGGCAGTGCCATTTATATTCCTGCCGGCTGCAATGGAGAACTCCCCAGGCTATTCTAAAGCGAGCATTTCTTTATTCCACAAACACCTATGAAGCACTGAATTAGGCCCACACAGCGCTTGTCGGACCAGGTGTTCATCAGTTTCTGAAGGCCTGGTCCTATTTCTAACCTCAGAGGAGTGAGATGGGCCTTTCCCCCTGCACCACATTTTCTTGGGTACTAAAAGGCAGGCACTTGTATTCAAATAGCTGCAGGAGGCAGGCAGGTGAGAAGCGGACCAATTACCTCAGGCAGGGAGATCCAGAGACATACTGTTAACCGTTCCCAGAATCGAGAGCAAGGAAAAGTCATGTAAAGCTCGGAAAGCATCAGACAGGAGGAGAGAGAAGCATGAACCTGGGGGGCAAAAGGATTTGGATTTGAAATTCAGCTCTGCCACTTGCAAACTGTGTGATTCTGGGCGAGAGGTTTAATATCTCTGGGCCTCGGCTATCGCATCTGTACAATGGGGATGATAATATTTACCTCAGCAGCTTGTTGTGAGGATCAGAAATATGCTTGTAAATGTCTGATGCATGTGGCAAGAGGCAGCTGTTTAGGGTAGTTTTTAATGATCAGAGCTCCTAAAGCTGGGCAGGGTGGTGGTGAGGAGAGCTGGGCGCTGTCTGGGATGATGGGCTTCATTTGCAGTATATTCTCCAACCCCTTGAGGTTGAGGATGAGGGAAGAAGCCAGAACAAGCCTTGAGAGGAAGAGCCCAGCCCCCTCCACCAATTCCTGCAGGCAGCCAGTCGCCTCATCCTTATCTTCTGAGAGGCGGTGGGAACGCCTTGCTCACCGCCGGCTTTCTTCCCAGGACGGGTTTTAACCCAGAGTTAATTAGCGATCGTGCCTGCACTAGGAGCTGGGGACTTGAGCTGTGGAAAGAAAGCGCCCCAGAGAAAGGCAGGCTCTAAAAGGCCCCAAAAGGCTGGGACAGAGAGGCTCCACGGAGAGAGAGACAAGCCGTGCATTTGTGTTGCAAATTTCCAGTGTGCTGGAGCCAGCCATTCAAGGAGGGTGATGCTAAAGGCGGTGGGCCTGGGGGTTGGAGGGGGGCATGGGGAGGGAACAGAGGAAGTCAACAAAAGGGGGCCTGTCTGAGGGCCTCAGACCCTGCTTTGTAAAAGCTGCTTTCATCACCCTCCCTGGATGGTGGCAGCGTTCCCAGCCTGAGGCCAGTGTACAGGGAAGGGGAGCCTGGACCCCAGACTCCCAGATTCCCTTGACACTCCACACCCAGCATGCCTTCTAGGCCTGTTTTTATGGAATTGGCAGCAGCAGATGTCACAGAAGTGCTCATGAGTGCTTTATCAGGGTGAGGGACCAGGGTTCAAGTGGTTGGCCTTATTGGGGGTGCCTCAGGCAAAGTCACTGAGCCTCAGTTTCCTCTTCTATAAAAGTGGGGCTAATGGGGTCTTTTCTCCCATTTTGTATCCCTACCCAGGTGGAAGTGCCTGTGATTGGTTGGTGATCCGATAACCATCAGAAGTTCTTCTCTTTCTGGAAAAAGTCTGTATTTGGGAAGGTCATTTGGAGAGCTTTTTTAGAGAGGTGAAGTGGATTGTATTTAGCAAATCAATTAAGTAATTCTGGGTTGCTTGGAAATGTTACTCCCATAAGTATTTTAAACACTCACTTTGCTTGGAATCTTTGAGCCTGCCCCAAGGCAGGAGTTATGAATGTTAACCAGGTTGGTTTTCTGGGTTGATCGATGCAGTGCAGGTGTCAGGCACGCTGACACAGGAAGGCTGTCCCCAGCTGATCCCGGAGGCAAGCTCTCTTTGGTGGAGATGTGTCCAGGCTTCAAAGATCTCCTTGGATCCCACCTCTCCAAGAAGGGTCCCCACACCCTGCTCCTCCCTCCTGGCCTGGCCTTGTGATTCACTGACTTTATATGTGGGAATGTCTCCTTTCCTGAGACACTTGGGATGTCTGCAACCAGATATGACGAATTTTTGAGCTTCCTAAAACTTTCTTTTCCCAGCTTTATTGAGATGTAACTGAAATCTATTAACACTTTCTAATCAAGGTGTGGTTCCTTGACCAGCAGTATCAGTATCTCCTGGGACCTTGTTAGAAATGCAGAGTCTCGGGCTCCACCCCAGACTGACTGAATCAGAGCCTAAATCCCTTTGTTCCAGGATTCTAAAGGTGTCAGGTACCTAAGACAGTCTCTGAAAGCCTGTTGGTTCTCTAAACAGGGAGAAAGGCCGTGACCACAGGCAGCCGGGAGGTGTCGCTGTTCCCCAGTCTTTGGGGATGTCAGGCTTCCCTACAAACGCCAGAGGCCCCCCGAGTTCTGTTTGCTGTGAAATCCAGGAGCACGAGGGGTCCAGGTCAGCTATGTCTGTCGGGCCACCTCCTCCGCAGCCCCCCTGGGGACATCTATCTTTCTCTGCCCACTTCCTGCCCTGGGTTCTCAACTATGTTTCCAGTTAGGGGAGGCTGTGTGTTCTGCAAGCTTAGCCCCTGTCCCAGGATCCCCAGGAGAAAGCCCGGAGGAAAAAATCTACCATGCGGAGCCTTCTTTCAGCCTGGCTCATCAGGCAACAACATGGCCAGGCAGAGGAGGGGGCATCTATCCGGTGGGAGGCCCCTTCTCATTTGCAGAGTTGGAGGATCTTAGGGACAACAGGACCTGCAGACACAGCCAGAGGAAGTTCCCATTATTTGACTATCTACAGGAAAACTCCACAGCCTGCCTGGGACTCCAGTTTCTGGTTTCCCATCTGCTCAGTGTTAGGACCAGTTTATGGCTTCACTTCCCCTTGGTGGTTGTAATGCAGTCAATGGATCTCCATTAGCTATAGATGCAGCAAACCTGAGCTCCAGAGTCAGGGCCAAAGACCAGAGGCAGAGCCACTGGTTTCTCTCCAGAGTTGAAGTTTCCAGTCTGGCCACATCCTCCTGACCTTCCCCCATCACGTGTCATCTGGTTTCTGAACACCCAGGCCACAGAGCGGAATGCGGATCAGCTTCCACAGCCAGCCCCACCCTTCGAGCTGGAACTCTAAATCCCAGAATCCACCCCCACCCACCCCCCCACCCACCCCCCCCCCCCCCCCCCATCCATGACAGACACCTGGTGTCCTGCCTAACTCCAGCCCCTGGGTCAGCCCAATGCGTCCTTACCGAATTTCTTATAGGAATCCAGTTGTCCTGGATCACAGCAGTATAGCTGTTATCTCTAGATGCTTACTATGTGCTAGTCATGTAACATACATGATCTCATCCAATAACCTTAAGGGTTAGGAGTACGAAGCGGTTGCATTTCACGATGGAAGAAGCTGAGTGTTGGAGCCACCGGGTAACTCTCGGCTCTCACTCAGATAGTACATGGGGAAGCCAGGGCTAAAAGTGGCACTTGTCTACCTCCAGACAAGCCCTAGTGCCCTGGAGCAGTGCTACCCCTGCCCCAGCCTCAGCATCTTAGGATTGATTTCTGCCAGCACCTCACAACAGGTATCAGATTTCCCTTTGAGCAGCATCAGTAGGGTCTCTGTGGATCCTGTGAGATGGAGTGATAAGTGTAATGAGTGAAAATTTCCCATGGCCGATGACAAAGATGGCACTATATATTTCACACGCACTTGTCGTGGGGATAGTGACATTTCTTATTCACATTAGAACTTTGATGGTTTCATCAGTGAGCCTGGAACCAAAAATCCTAGGCTCACATTTGACCCAATTCACATATCCCTCAGGTTAGAAATAGACTCAGGCATGCACGAGCTTTTCAGAATATTAATCAATGATGAAAATTCATCATTAATTTATTTGCATATTTCATCATTCATTCAGGCTTTCATCCATCTTTTGACAGGTCACCCATCAAACATCAATGTAATTATGCCTGCTGGGTGCTAAGCATTATGTTTGGTAGCCAGGAACCAAGAAATGGTAAGACGCAATTCAAATCAATAGATATTTCTCTAGTGCTTGCTATGTGCTGCTGTTCAGTGTGTTGAGGGTTCAGGGATTCTGTGGACTTACCTTGGTGGAGATTTTTCTAACTAGGAAGGCAGGCAGGCAAACAGATATATTAGATATGGTGTGATACCTACGGTCTGTAATAGAGGTGTGTGCCACATGCTAAAGGAGCAGAGTGGGTGGGGAATCTGCTCTGTTAGGGTGTAGCAAAGGCTGCAAAGGAGATGACTTTTAAGCTGGACCCTGAAGAGAAGGGAAGAAACCTTACTACAGCATGAGCAGAAGCTGGGAGGCATGCTCAGCATGTGACAATTTGTTTGGTGTGGCTAGAGGGTCCTCAGGCCTTTGTGTGCTTTGGACCTGGACACCCACATTCTGTTGTCGGGGATAGCGCACAGGGTTCTGCAGTTTTGTTTTTTTAAGTAGGCTCCATGCTGGGCATGGGCCAACTCAGGCCGAGTTCACGACTATGAGATCAAGACCTGAGCTGAGATCAAGAGTAGGACACTTAACTCACTGAGCCACCCAGGCACCCCATGGGTTCTGCATTTTTAACCAAGGCCCCGGGTGATTCTGATGCAGGTGTGAGAGACCACAGTCTGAGCAACCCGGCTTCATTGGCAGGAATTGCAGAACATGATTCTTGAACAATGTGTGAAGGCCCAGCTGTGCGGGGTGTCAAATACCATGCTTAGGAATTTGGGCCTTTTCTCTTCTCAGTGGAGAGGCCCCCGTGGGAGGCTTTCAAGCCAGCAGCCCGGAGGGGGTACTGAAAAACAGAGTGGCCACAGGGAAGGAACGTGGCCAGGAAGCTTTTACAGCTGTCCAGGTCTGTGGTTCTGAGGGCCTGAGCCAAGACCACACCCCCTACCAACAGCAAGGAGGTCGTTGGGAGCATGTGGGGCGGGCTTTGAGAGGGCTATGGAAGATGGGACCACTGGGCCTGGGGTAGAAAGGACAAAGGAGGCAGAAGGATGGGGAGATGTGAAGAATGAGCTGATGTTTCTAGCTGGGGGCCTGCGGGGTTGTGAGGGGGAGCAATGAGCTCTGATTTACATGAGGTAAGTTTTTAGGACTCAAGGGATCTCTAGAAGGGAGCAGGTAACAGGCAGTTGAAGCCAGTCTGGAGCTTAGATCTGGGCCAGAGGCCAGTGCAGAGAAAGGAGCCAAAGCTGTGGAACATGGGTGGGATCTCAGAGAGAAGGAACATTGCAGGGCAGATAGCTGCAGAATCAGAAACGGTGGTCAAGAAGAGAATTAGAAAAGGACACTGTTTTGTCATCAATTTATGACTTCCGTGTTGCAGATGGGAAAACCAGGACTAAGACATAAATGTCATGTCTTTGGTCAATGTGCTCATCGGGATGGATCCAGGACTTTGAACCTGAGCCTCTTTGGCTCAGCATCCATATTGTCTTCTCTACTGAGACTCCAGGAAGCAAAACCCATCCCCAGAGACAAAATAATTGAATTCATAGATCCAGGGTGGGAGGCTGGAAAAGATGCAGCAAAAACAACTGGCGAGGGGAAGATGGTAGGAAACCATCTTCCATTAAGGGAGCCATATTTTTCTTTACCTTTCCCCACTAGCATATTTTGAAGCAAATACTAGACCTCTTATCATTGCACCCATAAATATTTAAGTATGTAATCTCCAAAAGATAAGGGCTCTTTCTTTAACATAGTCACAATACCATTATCACACTTTTAAAAAAACCTAACAATAATTCCTATTAAGTGAACCTACTGAGGGCAATTTGACAAGACCTCAGAATGGAAGCCGGGCTTGCTTATCTTGAGCCAGTATTGTCACAACGCCATGATAAGGAATTTAAATTTTCCCAAGATAATTACAGAGAAGGCGAACAGGGGATTGGAAATGCAGATTTGAGAAGCTTGTCAGGGCCCTGGGAAGGAAATGTTATAAAGGGGAGAAAAAAAAAAGTCTGGGAAGATTTGCAGAGTACAAAAGAAAAGAATCTTCTTTCTGACTTCCCTTTTCTTCATCCAAAGGCCTTTAGTCAGAAATGTGAAATAGGAACCGGGTCTAAAGTGAAACCAAACAGATTAAAAATAACATGAGTAGTTGTTAAGATGCAAGAATACAGACTTCTGGGGCTCATTTCCCACTAAGATTCTCCTGACAGATCACTTCATAGTGAGCTAAGAACTGCTCTGTTGCTGTTCAGAATGCTAGCCTCCTGGGAGGTCCTATATATTGTTTATTAACTGGTTTACGAACTGGACTCTGCCCTTCTGCTTCGCATCTGGAAACCTGGATTCTGGGTCCAGCTCCTCTACAAAGTTGCTCTGTGACCTTGGACAAGTTATTTCACATCCCTGAGCTAATCTGCAACAAACATGAGGGTGTGAGACCACAAGATCTCAAAATTCCCTTCAAGCTCTGAATTCTCTGACCCAATGAACACCTAATGAAATGTCGCCCATCCCCAAGGGTTTGGGCTTTGGTTTGATGTTACCCTGTATCAGCAAAATGCTTGGCTGACTTGGTTGAGCAATGCCATGAAGACCCCACGTGTTTATTATGCAGGTCCTTGCTTCCCAAACACCCAGGTTGTATTTGAACCCCAGAAGGAAATCCAAGCCACCAAGAGGTGGCTCCGCATGCGCTCACAAGAAACCAGTGGGTAAGGAGCAGATGGAAATCGCCCAGAGCCATCTACAGATGGAACTGGCTGCCTGAGGCCCAGGAAGCAAACGGTAGAAATAAGTTTAAAGGACAGCCCCATGTTCTTTCGATGGCAGGTAAAGGAGCTGATGAATGGCAACCAGGGATTTGGGGCTGAGATGGAGCTAAAGGCAAGCAAGTGGTCTTGAAAAGCTGTCAGATCATGGTGCCATATGTTGCTGGCATTCTGGGCTTTGGCTGGGGGAGCTGCATTAGAGCAGAGTCCTAAAAACCCAGGTTAGAGTGGAGCCAGAGGAAGACACCTAAGCACGTGAACCAAAACATGGGGAGAAACAATTCAGACCCCTCCCTGGACAAGAAGAGCAGCCCTTTCCAGAAAGCCTGCCCCCGGTCCCCAGTCCCCAGTCCCCGCACCCCCCCATACCCACCCCCCCCCCCCCGCCCCCAGCCTGGCTCCTTACCCCACCAGTGGCCTGACTTTCATTTCTTCAGTTCCTCCAATGTGTTCTCTCCCTCCCATGAGAGGGTTTCTGCTGGAGTCCTGTCCTCTGCCTGGATGGCAGCTCTCTTCTCCTGGTCAGCTTCTGCTCAGAACTTAGCTCAAACCTGTGCTTTCATGAAGCCCTCCTTGACCTCCCTACCTAAGACAAAGCACTCCATTTCTAGGTCCTTCTACCATTTCTATCATTATGTACTTTAAAAAAAAAAAAAAAGCACTCAACACTGCCAGAATTTCCAAGTAGTTATGTGATTTTTTTTTTTTAATTTCTTGAAATAACTTCAAGCTTTCAGAAAAGTTGCAGAAATAATACAAAGAACTCCCAAATACCCCTGGTCCATCTTCAACAACTGTTAACATTTTGTCATATTTGTTTTATTATTTTCTGTTTTCTCTCTCTGTGTATGATAGATTATATAGGTTATATATACAAACTACATGTATAGCTAATATATATATGATCATTATTTTTTTAACTACTTGAGAAAAAGTTGCAGGCATCTTGCCCTTTACCCCTAAATGTTTAAGGATTATTTCCTAAGAACAAAATTATTCACTTACATAACCACAGCACAATTAAATCCTTTGATTCTTTGAGTAATGTCTGTCTCTTTTTTTTTAAGATTTTATTTATTTATTCATGAGAGACAGAGAGAGAGAGAGAGAGAGAGAGAGGCAGAGACACAGGCAGAGAAGAAGCAGGCTCCATGCAGGGAGCCCGATGTGGGACTTGATCCCCGGACTCCAGGATTATGCCCTGGGCCGCCAGTGCTAAACTGCTGAGCCACCCAGGGATCCCCTGTCTGTCTCTTTCCACTCAAATGTAGACTCCATGAGGGCAGGGGCTACTCTGGCTCACTGCCTGAGCTCACCCCCTATCATACCGTCTGGCGCATCGTTGGTGCTCTACAAATATTTGTTGAATGCATAAGAAATTGGGAAGGATTTGTTGGGATCCCTGGGTGGCGCAGCGGTTTGGCGCCTGCCTTTGGCCCAGGGCGCGATCCTGGAGACCCGGGATCGAATCCCACATCAGGCTCCCAGTGCATGGAGCCTGCTTCTCCCTCTGCCTGTGTCTCTGCCTCTCTCTCTCTCTCTCTCTGTGACTATCATAAATAAAAAAAAAAAAAAAAAAAAAAAAGAAATTGGGAAGGATTTGTCAATGCTGCATTCTACCCTAGCCACAAGCTTTCTCTCACTCAACAAGCTCCGGGTGTTGGATTGGGGTTGGGTGTTTGAATTTGTTGCCCGTCTCCATTTCTGTGGAGAATAAGAATCCCACCATGGTAAATTATAGTGCCTGAAGATTTGGCTTCTGTCATTTTAAAATCCTCTCCAACCAGCCTTGGCCCTTGCTCAGCCTCAGTCTTGAGTGGCACCTGTTGGCTATTGCACCCAGTTAATTAGCTCCATGAGAGAGTTCTGGCACAGACAGCTGGAATGCCAGCCAATCTTTCCATGCAATTGCTTGTATGAGGTGTCGGCCTCTGCCTTGGAAACCGCCCACTGTAGGCTCTTGGCCCACTAGGTGCTTTGAGCTACCTTGCAACCTGTGTTGGGCCATCCTGTGGGATGTTATAGCTGCTTAGTTAACAGAGAAGCTGATGGAGGGGATGGAGGGAATGGATGTGCTCCAGAGGGAGCGAGAGCTGGAGCCCACAGCTCATGGAATCTTGAGTTGGAGAGATCTTTAGAGATCTTTTAGGACAGAGGTTCTAGGGGAGCCTGGGTGGCTCAGCGGTTAAGCATCTGCCTTCAGCCCAGGGTGTGATCCTGGAGACCTGGGATTGAGTCCCACGTTAGGTTCCCTGCATGGAGCCTGCTTCTCCCTCTGCCTGTGCCCTTGCCTCTCTCTCTCTCTCTCTCATGAATAAATAAATAAAATCTTTACAAAAAAGGATAGAGATTCTCTCAGTTCCCCAAACCACAGTATTCGCACCTCCTGGGAACTTGTTAGAAATGCCCACCCAGACCTGTTGAATTAGCACCTCTGGGGATAGGCACAGCAATCTGTATTTTAACTAGCCCTCCTGGTGATTTCGATGCATGCTCAGGTTTGCAACCCTCTGCTCTAGGCCAACCTCGCCAGTTTTCAAGGGGGGAGCTCAAGCTCCTGGAAGGTCACCCTGGTGCCTCTTTTCACACAGGAACCTTCTCTGCTCCTTGCTGCCTTTCCGCAGCTTGCTGTTTTTTTTTTTTTTTTTTAATGTTTTCAGAATCATAAATAAGCTTTTCACAGGCTATTACATTACCATGGCAACGTGGCAGCTGGCTAGAAAGAAGCAGGTAGCACAACTGCCTTGGGGGGTCTCAGTGGAACTAAAGTAATTGTGATTTTTCTCTCTGCTGGGGTCATTCTCTTTATTCAGGGCCTCTTTGTTTCTCTCCTCTTTTCCTCCTTTGTTCTCCTCTTTTCTTCTCTGCTTGGCCCTTATTCCTACCTCTTCACATTAGGAGCAACATGTGTTCTAATTGTTTTAGATTTTCCAAGGGCTGCCAAATCTGACCTGGGCTTTGAAACTAACAATCACACTGCAAGGTGGGCGGATGTGAGCAGGGCTATTTGACTGCATTTGTGTTCCCATCAAAATGTTGTATTAATTTTTAAAAATTGATTAACTTAACTTTCAAGGAGTTACATGCAGAGTGCAAAATTAAAAAGGTACAAAATAGTACACATTAAGAGGGAGTCTCCCAAGACTCCTGGGGTCCAGGTCCCCTCCCTGTGAGGGGGGGCATGTCCCATTTCCTGTTTCTTGTGCATCTTTGCTGGGATAGCCCATGCACACATAAGCATATACTTTTATCTCCTTTTTTAATATACACAATTGGCAGCATTCCATACCCACCATCCTGTACCTTGTTCGTTCACTCAGTGATGTCTTAGTGATCCTTCCCTAGCATTTCCAGTTGTCTCATGCTTTTTAATAACTGTATATTCCATGGTGTAAATGTACTATCATTTATGTAAACAGTCTCCTGTTGATGGGTATTTGGGTTGTTTCCAGTGGTTTGTTATTTTCATTCCCATTTTACAGCTGGGAAAGCCATGATTCAGAAAAGGAAGTGATTTGTAGATATTACCAAAGCAATTGTGGGCATCTGTAGGCATTGCTCAGCTACAGAATCAAAGTAAAAAAGGAAGAGTTGATTGACTCCTGAATTACAGAAAAGAAGAACCCATCTAGGCACCTGTTTTCTTGCCCTGCTAAGTGTCTTTCCAGTTGACTTACATTCTGCTAACATTGCCAGATGATTGATGTGTAATTAAATAATTGTTTGTTGAAGGATTTTAAATCTGTCTTCCCTGCTTAGATGATAATCTCTGTTAGGACAAGGGCGATGTTTTCCTCACTCCTGGACCCCTAGCAAGTACTATACTCCTAGCAAGCCCCGGGTACACATTAGGTGCTCAATAAATCCTTGTTGAATGAAAGAACAAATGGGCCAGGATTGTGCGTGGTTAAGACACTGGGCTCAGAGGCCTGGGTTTGAATCCTGACCCTGATAGTTATTAATTGTGCAAACCAAGACCCATCTCTCAACTTCTCTCTCAGTTTTCTCAGCTGTGAAGTGGAAACTCTCCCTTGGGGGTGGAGGTGGGGGGGTGTGCTGCGGGGAAGGAGGATGGAGTGAGTGAATGCAGGCCAAGCATCCATCACAGGGCCCTGTACACAAGGGAGGGCTCTGCCGTTTCTCTCAGCTTCTTTCAGCGTCATGCACTGCAAGGAAATTGTGATGAGGGAACTGAAAAATCTTCAAAGAGGAGGGCATTTGAGCTGAGCACTGAAAGAGAAATAAGATTCCAGCTTCTGTGGCGAGTGCCAGATCTCTTTACTGAGTTCATCCAACTACAAAATGGATATGATGACACCCAGTTTCTGTCTCCCTCTGAGGAGATGTTCTGGCTTAAAGTCCCTCAAGAGGAAGATACCACACAATTAAAAGACACCATTATTATTCAGCTGGAAAAGTGCCTTCACAGGACAAGTGAGCTAATCCCTGCCAAATACGATTCTGCTTGTGCTGTGTGTAATTGAATATTTAGTGTGGATTTAACCCGGGGAGCCAACTGTGCTGTTGGTTAGAGTCAAGTTTAATGGGGCACTTAATAAACACGGAGGTAATTAATATCATCCAGATGCTAGATGCATGTGAAGTTTGTGCTGCTTCTATGAAGCATTTCAGAGAGATGAAGTTCTGGACTCACTCCTTGTGGGGAATTGGAAGTGCAAGCCCTGGCCTAGGTCTTTGCTTCTGTTGTAATCTCCTTCTGGAGAGTGAATGCCACTTACTCTGGGATGCCTTTGGTGATTGTCAAAGGTCTGATGCTTCTCCTTTTTAGAACTTCTCTGATGAGCTCTCCTTTGTAGGACTCAAAATATCCTATTGTATTAGTTTGTGTCTATGTCTCTCTCCCCTACCAGAGCCCAAGATCTTGTCCCCAGTGTTTACCTGACATGCAGTTGGTACTCAATGAATGTCTGCTGAATAAAACTTTTCAGGTTTCAGGACTGTGGGAGATCTTGGGTCTCAAGACCAAGTGAGAGTGTCTGTTTTTTTCTGGGATATGCACGTTGATGTTCACATGTAATTTCTCTTCTGATGGATATTCTGTTTGCTGACCTCTCTAATGAGCCCAGCATTGGAATGTGAACCTCTCCTCCTTGTAGTAGACTGGCTCCTGGAAAATCCTAGAGCACAGGAATAGGACTCAGGCACCTTGTGTTTCTAGACCTCTGAGAGTAGAATCCAGTCCTGAGTTCATACCTTGTAGAAAGCAAGAGAAGAACAGGTCTTGTCAAAGTTGGTTACCTGCTACAAGGCTCTTGGAGGCCCAGAGAAAGAGTCTGGGATGTGATGAATCTCCACTGCTATTTGGGCTCTGCTGCCTCTGAGAGAAACATGTCCTTGGCCTTTCTGGCATGAGGAAGATGTCCAGATCACCTAAGGAAAGTGGACCCTTGTTTTGGTCCTGCATCTTGGATTTATCCGGATCTGCCTCACTCAGCATTCTTGGTTTCACACCAGAGCTGAACCTAAGGCAGAAGGAGGTAATGAAACACTGCAGAACCGGACTCAGGCAGGAACCACCCAAAGCCAAGTGGCTAACATCCTGCCGCTAGAGCCTCCTGTTCTGAACAAGGTCCCCAAATCTGGACTCACCATGGTCTCTGACTGACCTTTACAGCTGGAATTTCTACTTCCAGATTAAATCTGGGGTGGGTATGTCCAGTATTCATGCTCTAGCAGGAACTGAGGTAAGAATGTGTTCACTTCATCCATCTGCCTTCATCCATAGGGAGAGAGGAGACTGCCTCTTCCTGTTTCTGTTTCTTGAGATTCCCCCAAATGAGAGTTGGGCAGCCAAACTGACAAATGCCAAGTCCCCCCCTCCACTCCACAAACTCTATATTCTCTCCTGTTACCCTTCAGAAGGGCTCCATCTCCTGGGCTCAGTTAGTCACTCAAAAAACATTCACTTGTACCTCCAGGTACCAGGCAGTGTACTAGGTGCTGGGAGAAGGCATGAGCAAAGGAAACAGAAGTTACACTCTCTTGGGGAAGAGACAGATAATGATTACGCAAGCAAATAAGACAGTTACAGACCGTGGTAATGCCCTAAAAGAAGCAGGCAGGGAGCTGTGATAGAAAGTAAGAGAGGTCTCCTAGAGAGTTTCTGTTATCTATACCTCCAAAATTAGTAGCTTAAAGTACTCATTAATTTAGCTCATGATCTTGTGGGTCAGGAATCCGGAAAAGGCTGGGCTGGGAGCTTCATCTCTGCTCCACGTGGTGTCAGCTAAAGTGTCTGGGGCTGGAGAATCCACCTCCAAAATGGCTTCTCGGGCAGCCCGGGTGGCTGAGCGGTTTAGCGCTGCCTTAGCCCAGGGCAGGATCCTGGAGACCTGGGATCGGGTCCCGTGTCGGGCTCCCTGCATGGAGCCTGCTTCTCCCTCTGCCTGTGTCTCGGCCTCTCTCTCTTTCTCTCCTCTCTGCGTTTCTCATGAATGAATGAATAAATAAAATCTTAACAACAACAACAAAAACAAGAAACAAAATGGCTTCTCTTTTGCCCCAAATTTTGTAGTGGAAAAATTCAAATTTATAAAAAAGCTAAAAGGATTGTACAGCAAACGCTACACTTACCACCTAGATGGTACACTTAACATTTTCCCATTATTGCTTTATCTCAGATCTGTCCATCGCTCCACCTCTCCCAGATGGCTTCTTCATTCCCTGATCTGGTGTCTGATGTTCCTTGGATTCCCTTCCTCCGTGTGGTTTGGACTTCTCACAGCTCACTGATCTCAGGCTGCTCACCCTTCTTACGTGGCTGACTTCCAGGCCAGGCGAGTGCCATGCCTGAGGCTGACACAGTTCCTTCCACAGTATGCTGCTGGTCAAAGCAGCCATGGGCAGAAGAGCTTCTGGGGTGGCAATACTGCTGGAGCCATCTGTAGAAAAAACAACTAGCTAGAAAGGGGGGTCGGGGGGGCCCTTTCTGAAAAGGTGGTATTTGGGCTGAGCCCTGAGGGATGAAAATGAGCCTGATTTGTGAAAAACCAGGAGGGGAGAGCATTCCAGGCAGAGACCGACAAAGGCAAAGGCTCAGAGGTAGAAAAGCAAGTCTTGCACCTCAAGTTTTCTTTTCCCATATTTGATCCAGCCCATTTATCTGGAACACACATTGAACCGCTTCCCTCATGAAGCCTTCTCAGATACCTCAGTCCCTGTGGATCCTTCCTCTCTTCCTGGGGGACTCATGCCTGGAGCGTCCATCTGGCTGGGACAGGTTGGCTGGGTAGTGCACTGGTTATGCCTGTAGCCTCTGGGAGGCTTTGGGAAGTTGCTTAACTTCTCCAGCCCTAGGCTTCTTTACTTGTAAATGAGCATAATTACAGCTGCCTTGTAGGCTTGCTGGCAGGAGAATATTGATGTATGTAAAGTGCTTGGCACTTAGTGAATACGCAATAAATGGGAGCTATAATTAATAATTACAAACCAGTTTACGCTGTCATGTGTTCATCTAGTTTAGAATTTTTTTTCAGAGCAGAAACCATATCATTTTCAACTTTTTCTTTCATGCTGTGAGCAGTGTGCCTTGCATAGATATCATGGGTAGGAGCAAGTGTGGCACAGAGCTCTTCGCCTTGCTGTGGTGCTAATAGAGCCACGTAGGGCACAGAGATGAGCAAGACTCAGCTGGAGCCTTCCAGGAGCTTCCAGAGATAGAGAAAGTTAGCCATGCTTATAGCAGCCACACTGGGGATCTTTTACATTTGGACACAGAGTAACAGGTTTCAAAGCACCTGTGCATCTGTAGTAGTTTGCTAGGCCTCCATAAAAAAGTACCACAAACTGAGTGGCTTAAACAACAGATATTTACTTTTTCACAGCTCTGGAGACTAGGAATCTGAAATCAAAGCTGAGGGTTGTGAGGAAGAATCAGCTTCATGGCTTTCGCCTAGCTTCCAGTGGTTTGCTGGCAATCTTTGTTATTCCTTGGTGTGTAGAAGCATCATGCTGATCTCCACCTTTATCTTCACATGTCATGCTCCCTGGGTGGAGATCTATGCCCAAATTTCCCCTTTAAATAAGGACACCAGTCAGATTAGTGCCCATATTAATCACCTCATTTTATTTTTTATTTTTAAGATTTTATTTATTTATTCATGAGAGACAGAGAGAGAGGCAGAGACACAAGCAGAGGGAGAAGCAGGCTCCATGCAGGGAGCCTGACGTGGGACTCGATCCCAGGTCTCCAGGATCATGCCCTGAGCAGAAGGCGGTGCTAAACCGCTGAGCCACCCAGGCTGCCCCAATCACCTAATTTTAACTTGATTACCTCTATAAAAAAATCATACCTTCATGTATGATTATATTCTGAGCTACTAAGGATTGGGACTCCAACATAACCTTTTTTTTTTTTTTTTTTTAAGGCAGAAGACGTAGCTTTCTATTCCCATCCAATTTTATTTATTTATTTTTAAGATTTTTATTTACTTATTTAACAGAGAGAGTGAGAGAGCATAAGCAGGGGGTAGTAGCAGCAGAGGGAGATGGAGAAGCAGGTTTCCCCGCTGAGCAGGAAACTCGATGCAGGGCTCCATCCTAGGACCCTGAGATCGTGACCTGAGCTGAAGGCAGATGCTTAACTGACTAAGCCACTCAGGGGCCCCTCCAACATAGCTGTTTTTGGGAGGAGATATAATTCAACACATAAGACAGAGAGGGTCTGTCTCCCATGACCCTCCTCATCCCCATCCCACAGTGAGTCCCTTTAAGGGCAAGTACCAACTCTTATTCTACATTCCTGTACCCTTCAGGCTTGAGCTTCTCTTCCCTTCTTATGCCCCAAGCCTTTCCCACAGCCTTTCCACCTCCCACCATGCGGTTTCCTCCCTCTCCTTGCCTGGCAAATGCTATTCATTCTTCTTAGTTTAAATGTTACCTTCACAGAGAGGCCTTCCCTGATCACCCTATCTTGATTGTATCCCCTACCTTATTTTCTCATGGTTTCCCCTCCTTCCCAACACATCTCCTGATTCATATACATTTCTCTGTGTGATTGACTAATGGAGGTGTCAGACATGAATTCCTACTCTGTAAGCACAGTGAGGGTGGGGACCCACCTGCCAGCCACGGTCTTCCCAGTTCCATAGTACATGATCCAGGGCAGAAACTCCATAACTATCTGAATGAATAAATGAATGCTACATTTTCTATCTCCCATTCCACCTCACATAGCATGGAGTTAGTGGACGTTGTCTGAATTATAATTATTTTAGAATCCTCTAAGAGGGAGCTTTTTTTTTTTTTTAAAGACTTTATTCATGAGAGACACAGAGAGAGGCATAGATATAGGCAGAGGGAGAAGCAGGCTTCCTGAGGGGAGCCCGATGTAGGACTAGATCCCAGGACCCCAGGGTCATGACCTGAGCCAAAGGCAGATGCTCAACCACTGAGCCACCAGGTGCCCCTAAGAGTGAGCTCCTTGGGGGTAAGATTTGGTTTCAATTCTTTTTTGGATCTCTGCCATCCAGCCCCTCCTCTGCGAGCTGCCGAGTGAGAGTTCTCTATGTTGCATGACAAAGGACCCTGAAAATAGGGGCTTAAAGCAGTAACGTTTATTATTTCACAGTTTCACTGTATCTCCAGTAACTAACCCAGAGCACAGAGTACGGCACTGTTAATTTTCTGGGTTTTTTTCTCAAGTACGTTCTGTGCCCACGACTCGGAGATCAAGGGCCGCGTGCTGTACCCCGACATCCCCGCCCCCGGCCCCGGCCCGCCCCGGGTGAAGGCCTGGAACGAATTCTAATCATGCGCTTCCGTCTGAACGCTGAGAATTCTTATTTGCGTCCCCTCTTTGCAGGCTCCTAGCTCAGGGTCTACCATAGAATTAAAGCGCCTGTAGACGTCTACTAACCGTCTGCTGAAATGGGCTCTGACACAAAGGGGCTTTGAAACTCCGGGGAGGTCTGTTCCCGCAGCCCCAGGCCCCTCCCGCTCAAACCCCCCGAGTTGGGACAAAGGCCGGAGCCCTAGCAACGCGGGAGGAGCTGGACCCGCGGGTTGCTACTGCGTCACTTCCGGGATCTGCGGCGGGAACCACTTCCGGGGGAGCGGCCCGGCGGCGCGGGAGGTGAGTGCGGCAGCGCGGCGGCGGCGGCGGCGGCGGCGGCGGGGCCCGGGCTGGGCTCGGGCTGGGGCTCGGGCGTCGGGGCGGGGCGGGGTCGCGGGGCGGCGGGAGCGGACGCCGGCTTGGGCTCGGGCTCGGGCTCGGGCGCCGCGGCCCGGCTGCCCCCGGCGGCGCGGCTCGGCCGGGCCCGGGGACGCCGTGCGCGCGGCGAGAATAACTTCCCGGGGCGCTCGCAGGAAGTTACTTGCGCGAGGGAATTGGTGGCCCCGGGGGGGGTGGGGGTGGGGAGCGAGGGCCTCGCCGGTGCAGCCCGGCGCGTTCGCTCGGAGCCCGAGCCGGAGCCGGGCGCTCCCTCGCACCTGCGGAGCGGCAGCCCCCGCCCCCGCCCCCGCCCCGGGGTCAGTCTGGCCGGAGTTGGCCTCCAGAGTGGGCTCCCAAGTGCTGTGTCGTCGTGGGCCTTCCCTGGTGGTCTCCTCGGTTCTCAGTTTCCTCCCTTGTAAAATGGGCGCATAGGCTTGTGGTGAGGATTAAATGAGATGGTGAAGGCGAAGCGCTGAAGTGCACAGTGCATGTTTATTGCAATGAGCCAATGTTGATCTTAGTTAATCTTAGCTAACGTCCGTGCTTTATTCGCTTTTGCTCAGCGTCCCCCGATGTCCTTTTATTTTTATTTTTTAAAGACTTTATTTATTCACGAGAGACAGAGAGAGAGGCAGAGACACAGGCAGAGGGAGAAGCAGGCTCCGTGCAGGGAGCCCGACGTGGGACTCGATCCCGGGACTCCAGGATCACGCCCTGGGCTGCAGGCAGGCGCAAAACCGCTGCGCCACCCGGGGATCCCCCAGTCCCCAGTGTGCTTTAAAAAAAAATAAAAAGATTTTATTTATTCAAAAGGCAGAAACATGGAGGGAGAAGCAGGCTCCCCCCTGGGAACCCCATGCAGAACTCCCATCTCGGGACCCTCCCCCAGTGTCCTTTATCTGCTCCAGGATCCTGTCCAGGATACATTACATTTAGTCGCGTGTCTCTCTCTCTCTGTTTTTAAGATTTTATTTATTCATGAGAGACACAGACGGAGGGAGAAGCAGGCTCCATGCAGGGAATCCGACGTGGGACTGGATCCCGGGCCTCCAGGATCACGCCCTGGGCTGCAGGCGGCGCTAACCGCCGAGCCACCCAGGGATCCCCTAGTCGCATCTCTTTAAGGTTCCTCTTGGCTCTGATGGTTTCCCAGACTTTGCTTGTTAGAGCAACTTGGCAGTTTTGAGTAAAATGATCCTCAGTTGAGATTTGTCTGATGTATTTTCGCATGATTAGTTGGGAGTTGGGAGTTTTGGGGTAGAAAACCACAGAGGTAAAGTACCATTCTCATTACATCAAGGGTATATGCTATTAGTATAAATTGTCACTGTTGATGTTAACCTTGGATCACTAGCTTGGGGTAGTCGAGTTTTTCCACTGTAAAATTTCTTCCTTTTCTCCCCTTTCCCATGTTGTACTCTTGGAATAAAATCATTTCAATACAGCCCGCACTTAAGAATGTGGAATCATGCTCCACACTTAAAAGGCGGAGTATCTACATAAATTATGTGGAATTCTCCATGGGAAATTTGTCAACTCTCCCCCATTTATTTATTTACCTGTTCAATGATTTAGATCAGTATGGGCTCAGATATTTATTTTCATACTTTGGGTTATAATCCAGTAGTACTGTATTTTATTGCTCACACTGTTCCAGCTTTGGCCATTGGGCACTCTATCCCTTTGACATGTCCCAGCAAATGTGTTTTTTGTTTTGTGGGTGTTTTTTGTTTTTTTTTTTTTTTTTTTTGAACATTTTCTGCTCAGGCTCATCTTGTATATTTCGTGCCTCCGTCCTAGAATGAACCATTTCTTCAGCGCCTTGGTTCCTTTTGTTGGAGAATGTATTAAATGCCAAGACCTGGTTGTTAGGTGTGATCATTGCTACTGGGATGCCCATGCCTCTAGGTCCTCAGTGCAAGAACAGATGTGTGTATACTAACCTGTATATATACACATATCTATAAATACTTCCCTGTGTTGCCACCTGTATCTATATTAAGCTAAATATGAGTTCCTAGAGATAGCTGCAACTCTCATCAATTCCACATGGATCATTCTAGCCTCCTCTGGCTTATCTGTAACCTCCTACTCCATCTGTGACTAATCTAACTCCCACCATCTACCATCCATTTACTCAGTTGTTCAATTTCAGTATACATATATAGTGGTTTCAAAATTGTTAACCTCTGTCGCCTGTGGGAAGTAACTATCAGGTAGAGTGTATTGTACATGTGTACTTCCTTTTACCTTTAGTCCTACAAACTCCACTCATTTTCATAGTTAACTAGGTTGGCACCTGATAGCCCCCTCCCCCCTCCTTTCAACTACTATTTTTGTAAAGATTTTACTCATTTGAGAGAGGGAGGAAGGCAGAGAGCACATGCACATGAGCAGGGGGAGCAGCGGGGGAGGGGCAGAAGCAGATTCCCTGGTCTGGACCCTGGGATCTTGACCAAGCTGAAGACAAAGACTTAACTGAGAGGCTGGGCCACACACATCCTGCCCCCACCCCAGCCCTGTGAAGTTATTTAATACATTTGTAATACATTTAGATTCAGAATGTCACATTCTTTGTACCATCCTGGGATACTTTGACCTCTGAAATGATTTTTTTTTAACATTTGCATACATTAAATTTTACTCTTTGTGTTGTAAAGTTCTGTGGGTTTTGATAAATCCTTAATATCTTCTATTCACCATTACAGTATCATACAGAATATGATCCCTTTGACCTTCAATCCCTTTGACCTTCAGGGATTATGTTTAACTTCTTTCTTTCGGATTTTACTTCAGCAGTGCCATTAGCTCTCTGCAAAATATATCCATATCCCCAGAACTTATCATCCCCCACTGCTGCCACCTGGGTGCAGGCATGTCTTTTTGACTGTTTCAGCAGCCTCCTGCCTGACTGGTCTCCGCTGTCCCAGGTCCCACTCTTGTACCCCTGCAGTCTTTTCTCAACAGGGTAGCCAGAGGGACCATTTAAAAATGAGTCAGACCCTGCCATCTTCTTTGCTAAGTACCTTCAAGAGTCTTCCCTTTTACTCAGGGGAGAAACCAAAAGGCTCTATAGTATGGCCTCCTGGCCCTACACAGCTTGTTTACTTTCTTGTTCTTCTTGATCATAAAGCTCATTACTGCTTCAGGACCTTATTCCCACTGTTCCTCCAGTGGGTATTTAAATGACTTTTCCTGTGCTTTCTTTTTGGCTCTGCTGAAATGTTACCTTCTCAAAGAGGCCCTTCCCTCACCACCTCATACCAAATCATACTCCTTTATATTTTCCCGTAATACCCAACTCTGACATTATAATCCATGTGTATGTGTGTGTGAGTACCCCCATTTGGATGAGAACTCCGTGGCAGAAGTTAGAATAACCCTTGACACACAGTAGGTGCTCAATAAATATGTATCCAATGAATGAATGTCTCAGACCACTAGTGTCTGGCATTCAGGGATGAGCCTCAAGGATTTTAATAACCTTATGAAATTATTTGTTATGTTTGGTAATAGATGAGGAAGTATTTTGTATTAAATTCTGGCAGGGGTATGAGATTTCCCCAGTGTATGAAAACCTCTGCTTGGGCAGCCCCGGTGGCTCAGCGTTTTAGCGCCGCCTGCAGCCCGGGGTGTAATCCTGGGGACCTGGGATGAAGTCCCACGTCAGGCTCCCTGCATGGAGCCTGCTTCTCCCTCTGCCTGTGTCTATGCCTCTCTCTCTCTCTCTTTCTCTCTGAATAAATTTTTAAAAAATCTTAAAAAAAATAAAGGCTCTTTAAAAAAAAAAAGAAAACCTCTGCTCTTAAAGCAAGTCTGGTGTGCTGTAGGCTAGAGACACCGCAGGATAGCTCTGCCTCGACTCACTGGGAAAACCTAGGCAAGCCCCATGCTTCTCCACTCCTACTCCTCATTGTTAAATGAGGCGGTTGAGGCTTCTGTTCTTGCTTTCCAGGTGGGATACAGGCAGAGGCTTCATCATTCACCAAATATCTGAGTCAGGCCCTGGAACAAACTCGGGGTGGGCCCAGGGCCCCTGCTGTCCAGGGCCTTAGAGTGGAGCAAGTAAAAAACATTAGACTCCAGACTCCTTATTTCTCAAATAATAAGAAATATGTTTGAATTTTGGCTCAGAACACACATACTTGGATGTAAATAGATGTAACTGAAAAAAAGCTTCAGGATACAATACTGATCCTTACTAATTGGATTTTTTTTCCTTCCTTCCTAATGTGATCTATCTATCTATCTTTCTTTCTTTCTTTCTTTCTCTTTCTTTCTTTCTCTTTCTTTCTTTCTTTCTTTCTTTCTTTCTTTCTTTCTTTCTTTCTTTCTTTCTTTCTTTCTTTCTTTCTTTCTTTCTCTCTCTCTCTCTCTCTCTCTCCCTCTCCCTCTCCCTCTCCCTCTCCCTCTCCCTCTCCCTCTCCCTCTCCCTCTCCCTCCCTCCCTCCCTCCCTCCCTCCCTTCTTCCCTTCCTCCCTTCCTTCCTCCCTCTACCCCCTACCTACACCAGTGGGTGGAAGGAGGTGAGGGCAGGGACAGAGAGAGGGAGAGAGAGAATCCTTAGGGAGGCTCTGTACTCACAGTGCAGAGCCTCATGCAGGGCTCCATTTCCCTTCCCTGAGCTCATGACCTGAGCTGAAATGAAGAGTCAGGCGCTTAACCCACTGAGCCACCCAGGCGCCCCACTAATGTGATATTTTCTATTGTCATTTATTTAAATCAAGTGTTGGCTAATGAAGTTAAGGAAAAAATGCTTCTTGCAGCCCCCTAAGTGGTTTCCACGGCTCACTGATGGGTCACTGCCTGCATTTTGAAAACCACCGACCTAATCGGGAAGCTCTCAAGCTCTGGAGGAGCCAATCAGTTTGAAGCTTGACTTTACCATTCATCAGCTACCTGGTCCCTGGGCAGGGCACATAACCTCTCCCAGTCAGTTTCCTTGTCTTCGTTAGTAAAACCCACCTCCCCAGGTGGTTGCAACGTGAACCAGATGCGAGGTGTGGTGCACATCTGGCAAACGATTGCTTGTTGCTGCTGCAACCATGGCGGGGGGTGGGGGGGCGGTGGGGTGACAGCCTGGCACAGGCACAGGGAGTCTGAGGGCAACCGCCTCCCACTTGAGATCTGAAGGATGAGTAGGACTCATGTGACTTCTGTACTTAGGAATTGAAGACCCAGAAACACTGGCAGGAAGGCTGGGAAGTCAAGCACAGGGGTGTAGAGAAAACTAGGTAAGCGTTCTAAAGCATACATAATCTGTGTCAAGCAGATTTTTTCACAGTCACCCTCCCATTACATCTATGCTATCCTATATAGAAGCCTTTGCTTGAACAGCGACGATTCACATCTTCCTAGCCTTTTTTGATCTTTGGCCAACAAAATCAGTTCATACATGGTTGCAGTCACAGTGTTCCTGTAATTGTTGTCTCTTCAGCAAATGTTATTTCGCCAAGACTTTCCACTGACCTGATATGCATCGTTTATACTTGCCATCTTAAGGGGGAATATGCCATGATGTGCGGTAATTGGGTTAACTGACTCTTTATTGTTGGACACTTCAGTTGCTTCCTGTTTTTCACTATCATGAATAGCACTACTGTGAATTTTTTTGTACCTGAAGCCTTTTTTCTTGTTTTGAATTGTTTCCTTACTGTAAATTCTAGGAAATGAGTTATTCAGTCAAAGGATATAATCACTTTTATGGCTCTTGTTATATATGGCCTTATTGCCACTAAAAAGCTTAAATGCATTATTGCTTTGAATAGATATTATTGTTTGGCTCATGAGAATATCAAGACTCCAAAGTGTAGCTACTTGCTGATAGAATCAGGCTTTTTGCCCCCATGCCCAGGCCCAGTTTTTTTGTATTTCAAATATTCATAACAGTGTTGTTGTTAGTAACACTAGTTAATCTAAGTATTGATAAGTTCAGTAGGCTTGTTAACAGCATGAAGCTTGGGACCAAGGGCATTTTTGAAAATGCGTACTTTAGGGGTTCCTGGGTGGCTTAGTCGGTTAAACCTCCAACTCTTGATTTCTGCTCAGGTTGTGATCTCAGGGCCATGGGATCAAGCCCTGCATGACCCACACTCAGCAAGGAGCCTGTTTATCCCTCTCCCTCTGCTCTTTCCCCTGCTCATGCTCTTTGTCTCAAATAAATAAAATATTTTAAAAATTTTTCAAAAAATGTATAGTTTGTGAGCTGCAACTGAAAAAAATGAGAGCGCCTTCTTATACCTTGGTGTTCACATGATGGTGCCCTGGCAGGGCTGCACATTTCCTCCAGAGAAGCTGTTCTCGTGGCTGCCCTGGAATTCACTTCAGGGCCAGTTCATGAGCCACCCCAAACAATCTGCCTGTGTCTGAGCGTCATACCTTGTATTTGACCAAAAATGGTATTCCTGAGCTTGAGGCCCCACCTGATTCACCACACTTGGAACCAGATGATGTTGGGTTCTTTCCAGAAGTCAAATCCTTCCTGAGAAGATGAAGATCTGCCAGCTCTGAGGATTTTAAAAGGGCCCTCAGGCTTGGAAGGTGGCTCCCAAAGAAAGCAGAAATGATGTGAAAGTAGCCACCCTGTTGGCACAGGCATGTAACCTTCCTAAGTGTCCAGGTCAAAAGGGACACAGTACTTATTTGCATAAGTCCCACTCTACTTACTGAGAAGGTCACTTTACTATCCTTTAGTCACTATTCTGATAATGGTGCAAAGCAGTGAAAGATCCTAGAAACTTCTCTTTAGCCCAGGGTTATGCTAGGGAATACAATGCAGGCCACGTGTGTAATTTTACATTTTCTAGTAGCCACATGTAAAAAGTAGAAAAAAGGGGCGCCTGGGTGGCTCAGCAGTTGAGCGTCTGCCTTCGGCTCAGGGCGTGATCCTGGGGTCCTGGGATTGAGTCCCATGGACGGGCTCCCTTCACGGAGCCTGCTTCTCCCTCTGCCTGTGTCTCTGCCTCTCTCTCTCATTTTTTTTTTTTTTCTCTCTCTCATTTTGTCTCTCATGAATAAATAAATAAAATCTTAAAAAAAAAAAGAAAAAGTAATTTTTTTTCATTGTGGTAAAATGTATATAACAAAATTTACCGTTTTAACCATTTTCTTCCATTTTAACCATTTTTAAGTGTATTCAGTGGCATTCACAGGGGTGTCTAACCATCATTACTATCTCCAGAAGTCTTGCAGCATCCCAAACTGAAACTGTCCCCATTAAAAACTAAGTCCTGTTTCCCACCCCCCAGCCTCTGCTAACCTATCTCCACACTTGATCTTAGTCAAAAGGCCAAGAAGCAGTCTGCTAACCTATCTCCTAGTTTCTGGCTCTTTCTAGTTTCTGGTTTCTTTGCCTATTTAGGTACCTCTTACAAGTGGCATCAAACAACATTTGCCCTTTTGCGTCTGGCTTATTTTACTTAGCATCATCAGGGCTCATCCATGTTTTAGCAGGTGTCAGAATTTCACTCCTTTTAATAGCCAAATAGTATTCCTTTGTATATATGCCTCACATTTTATTGATCCATTCATCTGTTGATGGGCTCTTGGTTGTTTCCATCTTTTGGCTGTTGTGAATGCACCTCTGAACACTGGTGTACACCTTGTATCTGTTCAAGCCCCTGCTCTCTGCTCTTTGGGGGTATATACCTAGGAGTGCAGTTGCCCTATCATATGGTAATTCTGTGTTTAACTTTTTGAGAAACGACCAAATTGTTTTCTAGTTTGTATTTTCACCCTCTTGATAGCGTATAGTGTCTTTGGGTATACCAATTTTTAAATTCATCCTGATGAAGTCCAATTCTTTTTTATTTTGTTGCTTTTTTTTTGTTCTTTTTTATTTTGTTGCCTGTACTTTTGGTGTCCCATGTAAGAAATCATTGCCAAATCCAGTTTCATGAAGATTTTTCCCTGTGTTTTCTTCTGGGAGTTTTATAGTTTGAGCTCTTAAGTTTAATTTTTTTTTTTTAAGATTTTATTTATTCATGAGAGACACAGAGAGAGGCAGAGACATAGGCAGAAGGAGAAGCAGTCTCCATGCAGGAAGCCTGATGTGGGACTTGATCCCAGGACTCTCAGATCACAACCTGAGCCAAAGACAGACACTCAACCGCTGAGCCACCCAAGTGTCCCTTAAGTTTAGCTCTTTGATTCATTTTTGCGTACATCTTTGTATATGGTATAAGGTTCCAGCCTCATTATTTTGCATGTAGATGTGCAGTTTTCACAGCACTATGTGTTGAAAAGACTGTTCTTCCACATTGAATGATGCTGGCACCCTTATTTGAAAATCAGTTGACTGTGTGTGTGAGGATTTGTTTCTCAGTTCTCTATTTCATTAGTCTATATCCTTATCTCAGTACAATACCGTTTTGCTTTCTGTAGCTTCTTAGTAAGTTTGGAAATCAGAAAGTAAATCTTCCGATTTTGTTTTTAAAGATCAGGTGAAATTAATAATACAACTTAATCCTGTATATCATTTCAACATGTAATCAATATAAAAAATCATTAATGAGATATTGTACATTTTATGTTCCTCCTATGTCCTAACTTGCGTGCATAATTAATTTAACAACCTTCTTAGTTTGGACCAGCTGTATTTCAACTCTCAACCACATGTGGCTCATGGCCACCATATTGAACAGCTCAAAAAAATTTTTTTTTAAGATTTATTTATTCATGAGAGACACACACAGAGAGAGGCAGAGACATAGGTAGAGGGAAAAGCAGAATCCATGCAGGGAGCCCAATGTGGGACTCAATCCCAGGACTCTGGGATCACGCCCTAAGCCAAAAGGCAGATGTTCAACCACTGAGCCACCCAGGTGTCCCTGGACAGCTCAAATTTAGCAGGAAATTGTGGCACACATCTCTGAAAAAACAGAGGGCTTTGGAGTCAGGTGGGCCTGGTTCCAAAGTCAGTTTGCCACCCCCCCCCTTTTTTAAAGATTTTATTTATTTGAGAGAAAGAGAGCATGAGTGGGGGGCAGGGTGGGGCATAGGGAAAAGCAGACTTCCTGAGCGGGGAGCCTGATGCAGAGCTCAATCCCAGGACCCTGGGATCATGCCCTGAGCAGAAGGCAGCCACTTAACTGACTGAGCCACTCAGGCGCCCCAGTTTGCCCTTTTCTTGTTGGGGTGGGCAGAGGAGGCCACTTGTGGGTACTGTGGTAGAGGGGAAGAATTTGGTCATACCAGGGCAGGGGGACAGCAATAAAGAAGGCATGCTGGGGAGGTGACACTTGAGCTCAGCCTTGGAGGTTGAGTGGGGGCTTCACCAAGCAGTCAGAATGGAAAAGGGCATTCTTGGCAGAGTGTGCAGCCTGGGCAGAGGCCCAGGATTTTGAAAGAGCCCATACTTTTGGAGAACTACAGGCAGTTCTTTCAGCTCGACCAGGGTATTAGGAGTGGGGGCCATGGTGAAAGGAGAGGCTGGCTAAAGCTAGACCTGCTACCACTGGCCACTCCTGCCCCTGTCATTCATGTGCCCAGCATCTCTTACTTGGATTACTGTCAGTAGCCCCCTCACCGGCCTCCAAGTGTCTACTCTGCACCCCCTCACCTCACCCTTTAAAATGTAAGTCAGATAATGTCATCTCTCTCCTTAGAACCCCTCAGTGGCTTCAGTTAATCCAGAAATGACCTAGTGGGTCAGCCCACATTCCTCCCTGATCTTTCCTCCTTCTTGAGCACTCTTCTATGGCTATTTTGAACTCATTCCCCAGGGCCTCTACACTTTCTTTTCTCTCTGCCTGGATATGCCTGTTTCAGATATTCCAGTGGCTCACTCTCACACTTCGTACCTCTGCCACTCAATTCCCATCTCTTCAGAGAGCCCCTCTTGATACCCTATACAAAATAAAACTATGCCCTTCATAAGTTTTGTTCAAAACAGTTGTCACTAGCTGGCACAGCACATCTGGCAGAGGTTGTCGGCCTCTGCCCTGAGATGTAGGCCCCAAGAGAGCAGGCATTTGTCTTTTTTGCTCTGTCTTCAGTGCTTGTTCAGCAGGTATTTGTTGAATGAATAACTGGGTGAATAAATGAACAAATGAACGAAAACCTGAAACATAGCAGGCCTTCAAATGTGTGTTGATTAGAGACTTTTGTTGAAATGTTTGCCTTTACTTATTTTCCCTAACTTTGTATGTATGTATGTATGTATTATTTATTTATTTTTAAATTTTTATTTATTTATGATAGTCACACAGAGAGAGAGAGAGAGAGAGAGGCAGAGACACAGGCAGAGGGAGAAGCAGGCTCCATGCACCGGGAGCCCGATGTGGGATTTGATCCCGGGTCTCCAGGATCGCGCCCTGGGCCAAAGGCAGGCGCCAAACCGCTGCACCACCCAGGGATCCCCTAACTTTGTATTTAGAAAAATTTCAAATATAGAAAAAAAGTTGAAAGAATAGTCCAATGACTGTCCATGTCCACTTGATTCAAGGACTGTTAATATCTTACTGCGTTTGCTTTATATATTCTTGCAAATATGTGTATGTTTGTGCAAGTGGAAGAGTTTAAAAGCCAGTTGTAGAAACATGACACTTAACCTTTGTGTTTAGAAGTTGGCTCTGGAAAGTGGTGAATCAGAGGAGACCACAGGCAGCTGGTGGCCGAGGCCATGGCCTCCGACCTGGACTTCTCACCTCCCGAGGTGCCTGAGCCCACTTTCCTAGAGAACCTGCTGCGGTACGGACTCTTCCTGGGGGCCATCTTCCAGCTCATCTGTGTGCTGGCCATCATTGTACCTGTTCCCAAGTCCCATGAGGTGGTAAGTCCTTCCCTGTGAGCCTCTGCTCCTCAGACTGGGTTCTAGGTACTAAAAATAGATGCCATGGCAAAGAAGATCAGTTGGGACTATGCCAAATTCCTGCCTATTGGCATTGAACTATGTGACCAACACTTTATTTGTTCACACGTTAAGCAAATTTTTATTTACTGCTTACTACATGTCAGTCTATTGCAAGATGTAGTGTCCATCCTCATGCAGCTTCAAGTCCTTGAGAGAAGGGCAGATATGAAGCAAATATGCATGTTTCCATGAGAAGCCCAGGGCACTGTGAGGGTGCATATCAAGGCGGGGAGGACCTGGTCTTACCTTGGGGCAGGGGAACTGAACTGCATTTGCAAGGACTCTACTTCAAGTAACTTAATGAAGGGGACTGTGGCCAGAGCACAGAAGGACATGATGAGAGTTGCAGCTAGAAGAGTGAGTGGGGCCCATAGGATTTTAAGTAAGAGACTGACATGATCAGATTGGCTTTTTGTTGTTTTGACTTTATTCTATAGGTCTTTTTATTCTGTAGCATACTCCTTCCACTACCCTCCCTTTTCTCATGACATTGATTTGTTGGGGAAAGCAGGTCATTGTCATCTATAGTATCCACATCCAGGATTTAGCTGATTGCCTCTGTGTGGTGTCATTTAACATGTTTCTCTGTTCCCTATATTTCCTGTCAATAGGAAATTCAATCTAGTTGCTTGAGTCAACTCAGATCAGGTTATTTGGTGATAACACCTCATAGCTGGCGCTGTGGACTTCCTGCTATGTGTCACCAATGTGCATATGGTGTCTGCTTATCACACATTTAGAGATGCTGGGATTGATCAGTGGGTTTAGGTGGTGTGAGCTGATGATCCCTCTATTCAAAATTTCCCACCAGTCTTTCTTGTGTTTTCAGCGTCCATTGCTGGGCTTCATTATTTCCTTCTGCATTTATTAGATGGAATTCTTCAATGAAGACTTTTTCCTCATTGCCTATATGGTTATTCTGAAATGCTGTTCATAGTAAAGGCTGGATAAATGCTTGTTTTTCCCCCCTTTACAGTGAGCTTGGATTCTAGCAGTCTCCAATCTTGACCAATGAAGCTTTGATTTTCACATCATTTTGAACATATATATATATATATATTTACTTATATCTGTTTTTTTTTTTTTAAAGATTTTTTTAAGAGAGAAAGAGTATGCATGTGTGCATGGGCACAGGGGAGTGAGGCAGGGGGAGAGGGAGAGAGAGTCTTAGCAGACTCTGTGCTGGGCATGAGTCAGATGCAGGGCTTGATCTCATCACCCTGAGATCATGACCTTAGCCAAAACCAAGTGTCAGGCCCTTAACTGACTAAGCCACCCAGGTACCCCTTGAATATATATTTTTATATATTTGATATGTTTTTAGATTTTTTTGTGCTCAAATGGTCTCAATGGGAGCCTCATCAAGTTGTGTGAAATAATGTCACCAGGGAAGTTCATTTGAGGCTCATTGCCTAGGACTTTTCTTAGGGATGGGTAAGCACCCTCTGCTTATGGACCAGAACTCCAGGCTTCCAGAAGGAAAGCCGGTATTCGGCATAAACCATATTGTTTGGTTTAGGTGCAGTGAGTCACTCTTATCAGTTCTAGGAATTGTGAGAACCACCCAGAATCCAGTTTTCCAGGTGCCAGCCAAGGGCCAACCTTGCAAGTAGACTTTCCTAAAGATAGCAGGTTTTTTTTTTTTTTTATGTTGACTCTACTCCATACACTTAAAATATATTATAATTTAAAAATAACTACATTGTTTTTTACTACTGACAGTAAGACTCAAAATGAAATATAAGGTTTCTTTGTGGTTCTTTCTGGCCTAAAAATATGCCCCAGTAGGAATGTATGGTCAGAATACTGGGTTTAGTAATTCTTTTCTTCATATAGTTATATTCCCATTGTGATATACAGTTAGGCTAACTTGCTTCAACTTATTTTGAATTTTTAAGGATTTGTTTCCGTTTTGATTTAATTAAAAATTATGTAGAAATTTATGTATAATATTTCCCAAAGTCAAAATGATACAAGATACAAGTGTCTTTAGAAACAGAAGTCTCGGGATCCCTAGGTGGCGCAGCGGTTTGGCGCCTGCCTTCGGCCTAGGGCGCGATCCTGGAGACCCGGGATCAAATCCCACGTCAGGCTCCCAGTGCATGGAGCCTGCTTCTCCCTCTGCCTGTGTCTCTGCCTCTCTCTCTCTCTCTCTCTCTCTCTCTGTGACTATCATAAATAAATAAAAATTAAAAAAAAAAAAAAAGAAAAAGAAACAGAAGTCTCGGGATGCCTGGGTGGCTCAGGGGTTGAGTGTCTGCTTTTGGCTCAGGGTGTGATCCTGGGATCCAGGATTGAGTCCCACATCGGGCTTCCTGCATGGAGCCTGCTTCTCCTTCTGCCTGTGTCTCTGACTCTCTCTCTCTCTCTCTCTCTGTGTCTCTCATGAATAAATAAATAAAATCTTTAAAAAAAAAAAAAGAAAAGAAACAGAAGTCTCCTTTAATCTCAATATCCTCCACCTTAGTTCCTTCCTTACTCCATAGGTAATAATTTTTATTATTTTGATTTATTCTTCTATTTTTTTATTAAAACATGAGCAAATGCATATCTGTGTGTGTGGTGTGGATATACATACATATGTATATATATAAACATTCTCCCTTTTGATGCATAAAAGATGGCATACTATTAAATACAGTTTCCCAGGGCAGCCCAAGTGGCTCAGTGAGTGGTTTAGCGCTGCCTTTGGCCCAGGGCATGATCCTGGAGATCCAGGATCGAGTCCTGCATTGGGCTCCCTGCATGGAGCCTGCTTCTCCCTCTGCCTGTGTCTCTGCCTCTCTCTCTGTCTCTCGTGAATAAATAAATAAAACTTAAAAAAAAATACAGTTTTCCATGTTTCTTTTTTCACTTAACATATAGTATATTCTGGAGATCCATTTTTCTTGGAGGTGACTGTGTCCCAGAGATCCTGCTCATGTAGCCGGGAGGATTACAGCGATTTACTGATGCAATGGGGAGCCTTGGCAAAGGAGCAGCTTGGGGTGGAGGTGGGGAAGAAGCATGCTAATGAGTTGTTTTATTTATTAATTTTTAAAGAGATTTTATTTATTCATGAGAGACACAGCAAGAGAGAGGCAGAGACCTAGGCAGAGGGACAAGCAGGCTCCATGTAGGAAGCCCGATGTGGAACTCGATCTTGGGATTCCAGGATCACACCCAGAGCTGAAGGCAGACGCTCAGCTGCTGAGCCACCCAGGTGTCCTGAGTTCAGTTTTAAATAGGTGCCTTTAAGATACCAGTTGGTTGTGCCACGTAAGTGGTTGGATCCACAGGTCTCTAGCAGGAGGAGGGTCTGGCCTAAATGCTGATCAACTGTGAGAGTTGAGATGTAATTGAAGCTGAGCAGTGAGGTTGAGGTCTCTGGGGCAAGAATCTGGGATGAGATGAGCAGAAGACCTGGGCTGCAGCTCTTCGTGGGCTGCAGCCACGAAGAGCTGCAGTATTTATTTATTTATTTATTTATTTATTTATGTATGTATGTATGTATGTATGTATGAGCTGCAGCATTTATGGGGTGGGCGGGGAGGCGCAGCCAGTGAGGGCCAGGAAACCTTGGTGACTATGGACAAACCCATGGCTTCTGAAGGTTCTGTCCATCTCCGTTTCTTATTCTGGTACTTTGAGAAGGAGGTCACGATTGGAGTTTTTCCACCCACAATTGTATCACACTCTAAAAACGTAATCCCTCTGCTCTGGGGCTCTGTCCTCACAGTCATGGCATGCTATTGGGTATTATAAATAACAAACATTTTTACTGTCATTGGCCACTGATGAAGCCTACTAAGAGTCCCAAGGAAAGGAGGTGATGAATGTTTTTATTTTATAGGCAGAGATGTAGAGTCAGAGATGTGTGGCCTTTTGGATTGCTGTTGCTCACCTCCTGTCGTGTTCTTAACCCTTCTAGGCTGGGCACAGAGGCCTGGGTCAGTTTAGCAAACAAGGCAAAGGGGGTGCCTTTTACTCATCTCTTTGAGGCTTTTAGTGGTGCAGTGAGTTGAGGCATTTTAAGGTAGGGAGTTGACAAAGGGCTCAGCTGTGTGCCTGTTCCTGTTCCCCCCACTCTCCCACTCTGCCATTTAGAGGTTAATTTGGGACAACAGCCTCATCTTTTGAAATATGAATATAGTATGTAACGTCTCATTTTAATTTATCTTGCAGTTTAGCAGAATAAGGCTCACATAAGTGAATTGTCTTCATAACTGAAGCTTACGGTTTTTAACTTTTTTTAAACGCTTTTCAATGGATCAATAACAAAAATTACAGTACTGGTAATTAAGCTTTTTATTGGCACATCAGGCCAACAAATGGCCCCCAATTATGCAGGGATTCTACTGCCGGCTTTCCTCAGTATGCCCCCATAAGGCAATCTTCTCTTACTCCCCACATTCCCAATTCACCGAAGGGAACACAATATTCTGTGCACAGTCTCATGAAGAGAGAGGGTGAGTGCTGAGACTTCAGAGGTTGAGCCTGGCAGCTAGCTGGGATTTGGAATTTGGATGGCAATGGTGAAAAGAAGAGGATTTTACTTGGGACCAGGGAGGTCTTGAGGAAGGGTGCTTGTGGGGATAGCTGGTGGGAACCTCGGGCAGCCTGAGGGTAGGAGGGAAGTGGAAGGTGCCACTGGAAATGGAGGGTGCCAGGAGGTAGGAGAGGGTAGAAATGGGGGTGGGAGGACCCAGAGAACAATCTTGCTCTCTTTGCCAGTTTGCTTAGGGCAAAATCATCCCTTTTGCTTGGCCTATAGGAACAAGGTTTATTAGTGGCTTTTTGGGTCAGAAGATAATATTTTTGGCTCTAGATGATGGGAAAGCCTTTGAAAAGCAAAAGAATGTCTTTCCTGTTGTTCCAGTAAGCCGATTCTTTTGCAACTAGTTTATGACTTCAGTACTTCAATACTTAGCAGATTATTTGAAAGCTCTTTTGGGGGTAATCAGGGAAGAAAAAAGGAACACATACAAATGCTTCTCACCCCACCCCCTTCTTTTCATAGTGGGAGCAAGAACCAGTTTGCTAAATCAAAACTAAAGTCCTTCCAGTCCTAAGCCAAAGGAGAACGTGTTCTTGTCAACACCTCATTAAACCAAGACCTGAGAAAACAAACATTTTTGTGAGCCTGATTGAGGCCTGAGCCACACTTAATCCAAGCATTTTCTTGTCGGCTGGATCCTAAAATATGAGATAGTAGATCCTTACACCATTTCTGTCTAGCCTAGGATGGCAGATATATGTCATCTCTCATGCCAAGTCTGATGGAGTGTGTGGTGGCCACAGTGAATGGGTTCTGGGTCTGCTTCTAGGCTCCAGGCAAAGTAATTGATCGTTGATGTCTGCTGTGAGCAAGAGCCTGGGGAGTCCTTGAGCTGGTCCATGATTCTCCATCTGTCTTCACCTGCCTGGGGGATTTCCAAAGGCCTGGGTTGCTCCCAAAGAGATTCTGATTCTGTTGTTCACTCTAGCCTGCATTGGTATTTTCTTGAAGTGCCAAGGTGATTCAATTATGCAGCCACTGGTCTAGTCTTTAGACTGTTTCCCTGAAGCACAGACCAATTTTGGGAGGGTAGGTGATATTCAGTTCTACATTAAGTTTGAAATAATAGCAAGACATCCGAATGGGAAGGAAAGAACGAGTGAGAAGTTGGGGATAGAGACCTGGGGATTATTATATCCACATGGCTAACTCCTTGAAACCTTAAAAGTGAATTACTGAGCTTTTCAAGGGAAATTAGGATTCAAGAAAGGCCTGAGCTTGGGGCATTCCCAACCTGCTTGAAGAAGTTTCTGTGCAATGTGGATATCCTGAAAAGATGTACATGCTGTCCCAGAGCAGGGATGCAGCTGGGCCTCTGGAAGGGGTGAGAACCAGGTACCCTGTCACTCACCATCTGCATCCCCTTGGTCTCCCCTCCCTGTCTATCTCCTGTCTTTCACTTCTTATACCAGGGCCCTGTTTCCTCTGCTCACTGTCTCTGCGGTGAGATGAAACATGGCTACTAAAATAGCTTCTAGAGTTTATGTCTTTCAGCTGCGGCATCTGGAGGCTGCCTTCTTGCTTGGCCCCAGTTCCAGAATGTCCAGGGAAGGAACTGTAGCTGACCCACCTTGGGACAGCGAGGGCCGGTGTGATAGGAGGGGAGGGTCCTGTGGTGTGATCTCTTTGGGGTGGAAGGGCGGGCCATGTCCCAAAGGAGCAGTAGTGCTGTGCAGACAAAGCTGGGGGTCTCTGTTCTGGTGGCTCATTCAGAAGACAGGGCAGGGCAGTGGGCAGAGAGAACTGCGGTATCTCAGAAAACTGCCTTCGTCTGAGAGAGCACATGTACAACCCGGTCCCCACGGAGGTGGTGTGACAAGGAAAAGCAGCCCTCCAGAGTTCGGCTGCAGTAGAACAAAATTTTTAACAGAGTTCCTAGATCCCTAGGGGGTCCCTGGATAGGCTTCAGAAGTCTGCAAGCTCCCTGAAACTGTGAACAAAAATGTGATGTTTTTACACTCAGGCATATTTTCTGGGAAGACAGGCTATAGCTGTTCTGAGAGTGAGGTGTGGTACTTTAATGAGGTGGGAGCTAAATTCCAGGAGTTTCAGGAGTGGGTGGTGAGGAAATATAGGTAGTGAGCCTCTCTCCCCCTTCCCCAAAGGCCTGTTGGAGCTTACTCCCAGTCTCTTTTGGATGCATTTCTACACAGAATGTTGATCCAGTTAACCCTGAGCAAGTGGGTGACTTTCAGTTCAGCGACTCATGAAGCAGATAGTAATGGTTCATCCGGCAGTGAATCACAGAATTTGATTGCTGACTGTTCCCATCTCTCCACATGTATGTGTCACATCTCCCCAACTGCTGTCAGCACTGAGGCCGGTACCTTCACTTGCACCCTGCTGTCTCGATGTGGACCATCACCGTCTCTTTTTTGCAGTCATGGGGACTCTCTGTTGAAAGTTGAACTCACCTCCAGCAGTTTCTCCAGAAAGAAACTATTGGTTCTTAAAACTGGGAGTTTCAAGGCACAGCTGGGTTCAGAGGCTCAAAAGGTCTTCAGGGCTCTGTCTCAGTCTCCTGGGTTTCCTGTGAGCGTTGGCCTCCTTTGTAGGCCCTCGCCACGTGTCTAGGAGGTGGCTGCAGCAGTCCCAGCTGCATCCTCATTGCTCATGATTCACAAGCAAGAGAAGCCATCTCTCTGCCTATGCTCACTTTCCAGGTCTCCTGGAAGGCCTCTGGCTTGACCACATGCTTACACCTTGCCCCACAGGTGGGAAGGAGCAGTGGGTACCATTTCTGGCCAGGCCACGTTTAAGTGGCCACACCTGTGGCCACAGTGAATGAGACTCCCCCCTAGAACTACATGGGACAGAGAAAGGGCAGAACTGCCAGACAGAGACAGCTGATGCCCAGTGAGATCCAGTGAGAACTCACAGAATTGATAGAAGAGTGGTGGCTTTCAGTGTGATGCCAACATAGATGTCACTGTCAGCCAGAAAGCTCTGCACTTTTGGAACCCTGAAAAGGATGGAGTCTTCCCAGCAGTGGCCTAGAAGTTCTGGACCCTTTTGGAAAACTCTGTCTGAAGCTGCCAGAGTAAATAATTAACTCGGGCAAGTGTATATTATACCTACTCTCAACACCTTGGGAGACAGGCTCGTAGAACTAACTTTGCAGTTTCTGCCCTGTATTTTTTTAACCTTGGGAGTAGTTCACAGTTGAATTGGGTGGCAGGGTGTTTTTTACTTAACGAGCCCTCCTGGAGAGATTGCTGTGTGGTGGGCAGGGTGATGGTATAAACACAGTTTTGAGACGTATACCATCTCAGGGGAGAGACAGCCGGACACACAAAGAGCCGCAGACCAGCCAGTGGGAAGGGCCTGTAGTCGTGCTGAATTGTGTCTGGAATAAGCTCCGAGGCTGTTCTCTGTAATCACCGTTCTCTTGCCTGCCAGGCACGTCCCGGACACTGTGTCTTCATTCGCCTGTTGAGCCCACATGAAGGGCCTCCCCCACTGCCTGTTTCAGCTAGCCCTGTCCTCTCAAGGTCAGGGCTAGCTCCACCTCTGCGAGGTCTCAGACCCCACCCTGCCCAGGGCCTGGGATAAAGGCACACCTGGTCTGAATGTGGCCCACCTTTCGTGTCCCTAAGCCTGTGTCCTGCGCTATAGAAGGAGGGCATGCATACCCAACCCAGAGTTCCTGAGGATCTATGCACGTAGCACTGTGGTTTTCTTTCCCTGGACCACTTGAGAGGAAAGAGTGGTTTCAGTCTGTATGGAATGGTGCTTTGTTCTGATTTATCAGACTAAATCCACACTCAACTGTATAGTGGAAATCATAAAATTCTGAGTGCTTTCCCTGCCGGAAGGGATTTGATGCATTGTGGCACAGATTCGATTATTTGAATCTGATGAATAGCAGCAATTTTCTGGCCTCATAAGCAGCTGTGGAACTACTTCATTATTAATGAGGCCTGTGTCCACAGAGGACTGGCGCCTCCACAGAGCCAGGAACCACCTGGGGGGGGGGGGGGGTTTCTTTTACTCCTGACGGCGTGATTGCTGAAGAAACTTAAAACTTGCTTCAGATGAGGCTCAGAGTTCCCAGATTTAAAGGTGGGGCTCTAGTACTAGGAGTCTGCCTAGCTTGTACCAACAACATGCATTTGAAGAGTAATTAAAAGGCAGCCATCACTCAGTCGTTCCTGCTAGCTAAAATTTTGGAGCTATAGCTCTTCGTGACTAGGACCCCACCCAGCATCTGAATCATGTGTTTAAGAGCTGCTTTTGCTTCCCTGTAGCTTGGGGGGAACTTGGCTGCACCCTACTGGATCAGTCACTGAGACTTAGCCTCAGTTTCCTTGCTTTGTAAAATGGACTTACAGTGGTTGGCTCATTAGGGTGATGGAAGCTTAGTGAGTGGGTGTTTGGTGCGCGTCGCTAGGCGTGTGTTCTCTTCATTACCCCGCGGTGTCTGGCACAGAACCTGTACGCACTGGGTACATGTAAGTAGGGGGAGTTCTGGGAGCCTTGGCAGAGCAGGAAAAGGAACAAAGCATGTGGCCAGTACTGGCGGGCCGGTAGCTTGGAGTGACAAAGTGGGCTGCACGAGAGGGCATGCCAGGAGGCAGGGCCAGCACTGAGTGGAGTGACCCTGGAGGCCACCAGGAAGCTCTTGGAATTTGCCTCCTACGAAGAGGAGGACCAGGAACACATTTAAGGCAGAAGACAGACATGGTCAGGACTGTTGTTTTATTTTTTTATTTTTTTATTTTTTTTTAAAGATTTTATTTATTTATTCATAGAGACAGAGAGAGAGAGAGAGGCAGAGACACAGGCAGAGGGAGAAGCAGGCTCCATACAGGGAACCCAATGTGGGACTCGATCCCGGGACTCCAGGACCACACCCTGGGCCAAAGGCAGGCGCTAAACCGCTGCGCCACCCAGGGATCCCAGGACTGTTGTTTTAGACTAGACCAACATCTATCTGCGCGGTGGATGGTGGGAAGAACGTGTTGGGGGCTGACACGGTGAGGGGGCAGGCGGGAGGCCATGGGGTCTGGCCTGGTGCAGTACTGTCTGTCCAGAAGGACCGGGCCGAGTCGAGAGCCCCTGGGAAAGTAGAATGTGCAGGGCCTGGGGGTGCACTGGAAATGGGGGCACGAGGGAATGGTGAGAACCCAGAAGTGACTTGGAGGTTTCTAGCTTGGGTAACTGGATGAGTGATGATGATGCCAAAAACTGAGGTGGGAAAGGGAGGAGGAGTTCTGGGGTGAGGAGGAGACCGATAATACATTCAGATGACTCGATGGCTGTAATATGTACACACACCCACAGAGAGCTACTTTCAGCCATAAAGAACAAAGCCGGCACGAGGAGCCCTGACCCACTCTCCTGACTCCTGTCAGAAATTCAGTCACAAACTAGGGGTCTGAGTGACCCATCAGCAGAATCTAGAACAAGCTGTTCTTGTTGTTCTCCTGTCAACTGTGCAGCCTGTGGGTCTAGGAGCTGCTAAATAGAGGGTGGACTTCACAGTTAACTCGTTCTTGGTCCCCAGCCCTGAGGTCCCTAGGACACACAGGACAGACTCATCCTGCCTCTGCTGCTCACCCCCTGACTCTTTAGTCAAGTCACATAACCTCTCTGAGTGTTTCTTCGTTCATCTGTACAGTGGGACTTGTCATGGCACTTTGCGAGGCTAAAATAAGATGTGTCCATGCCACATAGCCCAGGGCCTGGCACACTGTAAATAACAGTAGCAGCTGTTGTGGCTCTTGTTATTATTACTGGTGACTATGACTAGCCATACTTTAGGGAATGTGTATTGGGTTTGAAATCTTCTTGTGTCCTCTGTGCCCATGGGAAAACTGAGACCTAGTCCTAAGTGTTTTTTATATGTACATACATATATATGTATGTGTATGTGTATATATTTATATTTGTAGATATTTATTTATTTAAGTAATCTCCACACCCGGTGTGGGGCTCAAACTCACAACCCCAGGATCAAGAGTCACATGCTTCACTGACTAAACCAGCCAGGTGCCCTTAAGTATTCTATTTTCATGACGATAAATAAGAGTGAATTTCCCATAACCTCAATCCCAAGATGTTGCTTGGTCTTCCATTTCCTCCCTCCCTCCCTCCCTCCCTCCCTCCCTCCCTCCCTCCCTTCCTTCCTTCCTTCCTTCCTTCCTTCCGTCCGTCATTCACAATTGAAACTGTCCCAAGGAGCTCACAAGCTAGTAGGGGAGACCAACACAAGAACATTTAACTGTGGTAATGTGTGATGTGGCACTGTGCAGTTCCTCAGTACTGGAGGTAGGGGTGGAGGAAGGGATGTGCCCTGTTGGAGATAGAGGAGCAGGGAAGGAAGGCTAGGTGGCAAGCAGAAGTGTGTTAGGCTGGGCCAAACCACAGGGAGGGGTTTGCTGGGTGGTTAAGAAGGGTATTTCTCTTGTTAGGGGTGACCAGTGGAAGCCCTGGCGCCTGACCCAGTGTGGTCTGGAGAAAAGCCCAGAAGAAGCTGGAAATGTGGCCTCCTTAGATGCCATGCCATGTGTGGGGCATTAGGCTGTGGGAGATGGAGAGCCCCTGGAAGGTTTAAGGTGAGGGTATCTGCACGAGACATGGCATAGAGCAGGGAGGTTGGTTAGCAGTGGAAGAACTGAAGTTGGGACGTGGGTGCTAGAGAGAGTGACCATGTCAAGAGGTAGAAGGGGTCGAATCATCGGGATGTGGTGACTGGACAGTTGGGAGGAGAGAGTAGTGGGGTCCTGGGACAGTGGGGAGAAGGACCTGGCCTACTAGAGAAGGCGCCATGCTTGGTCTGGGATAGTGGAGTTGGAGGTACCTGGGAGAGGCCAGTCCCTGGCAGCTGACAGCTGGATCAGGAAAAGGTCTCAGGAGAGAGGTCTGGGAGGGACCAGAATGAATGAGGCCCCTAAGAAAGGGTTGGTGGAATGAGGGAAGCACTGTGGCTGGCGGGTGGTTGTCACCATCCCTGTGGATTCTGCACCGGGGCCTACTGAAACCAGAGGGGGCACCTAGCTTTTGAGTTTAGAGGGTTGGGAGCTCTGGAGATCCTGGCAGGCTTGGCAAGTTCCCTGTGCGTAAACCATTCACCCAATCAGGGCCTGTTTGTCTAGGGCACTGGGAGACTGACCAGTTAGTTTCCCCGGCCTCGTAGGTAGTGCGCTGGGGACAGTTTCCAGTTCCCAAGGTCTCCAGAGACCGTGCCCTATGATTTGCCTTCAACACTAGCCTTGCTGCTCCGCTCTGCAGCCCTCAGCCTGTGCACTTGACACGCTGGCTCCTCTGAGGTTTGGTTTTGTTTGTTTGTCTTTCTAATGGGCTTTCTTCTTTTTTTCTCTCTTCCTTTTTTTTTTCTTTCCCTTCTTTGGCCAAGTTTAAAGTATCCGTGCAAGTTGACAGGCTGGGGGAGCCCAATGCTTCCATCAGGGAGCTGGCTGGGGAGGGGCTGGCCCCCTTGTTATCTTGGGAGGATCATCTGTGGGTACTGGGACTGGGCTGGGCCTTTCCCCCTAGTGTCTCGGCTGGCAGGGTGGAGTGGAGGCAGTGATGGCTGATAAGAGGGAGCTGAGACCTCTAGAGTAGGCCCCACTAAGGTGTGGGCCGCCCTTCCCAGCCCCAGCCACACCTCCTTGGTCAGCCCAAGGCTTGAGGCACAGGCCAGGGAGGGATAGAGAGCAAAGCAAGCTGGAAGCTAGGAGTTGGCCAGTTAAACCGAGGAAATAATTTTCTCTTCCAGAAATGTGCTCCTTCTTAGTATTCTTAGTCTGCTTTATATTTTCCCATTTTTAATAAAAGGACACAGGTACTGAGAAACGTTTTGTGTTTCTGTCATGCTGGGGCTGTGGGGGAATGTGGGCACTTGAATAAAGGGTCAGCCACCGCCCAGTCCATTTCTTCTACCAGGAGATTAGGGGCTGGCATTGCCAGGCCTTTAATGTTTTCCGGAAAAGCTAGGAGTCCAGGTTGAATGGGAAATTACCAGTTGGCTCAAATTCTTAAAGATAAATGCTGGAAGCCAAGTGAAGTCCACCTGTGGCCAGAGGAGGCCCGGGGACTGTGGTCAGTGTTCTCCAGGCCAGACACACCTCACTGTAACATCCTGCCCGACCAAGGCACACTGGGACTTATCTCCCGAGGGAGGAGGGAGCACTACAAGACTGAGTCGCTTCCAGATTCATCTCTGACATGAGCCTTTGTGGCTGTGGCACACGGAGTCCCTTCCCCGGAGTCCACTGTCTTCACCCGTGCAGTGAAGGCCAGGGCTGGGTCTATGGTTTTCAACCTTTTTTTTTTTTTTTTTTTAAAGCGGTAGAGCCTTTGTATAAACCAAATCTTATAGGGAACGGGACACATATAAAAACTGGGGCTGCCTGGGTTGTAGGGAGAGTCTGGAGTTCTGCCCCAAGGCTGCCCTCTGCCCTCCCCGACGGCTGCCTCTGCCAGGCCCCACGGAACAGTGTAGTGGTTGCCCACCTGCGGGCCAGCGCTCTCTACCCCTCCGAGCCCTGGCATGCTCTGCGTTGAGTGGGAGGAAGAGGACCACAGGGCCAGAAGGAGAGCGAGCTGCAGTGGGTCTGCCCCGCAGCTGGCACCTCACCCCCTGGTACGTGGGGATGTAGGCATTGCCAGGAGCCAGCCCCTGGGCGGCCTCCTCGCATCAGCCCTCCATAGCATACATCACTATTTCCATTTCACAGGTGGGTAAACCAAGGCACAAGAAGAGGAAGTGAGTTGTCCACAGTTCACTTGGCTGGCATGTGGAGGAGCCTAAATTCTACCCAGGCCCCCAAGGCTCCAAAGGCTTCTTCCTGCTCTGGAGCATCTTCTTTTGTTCTTCACGCAGAACCACCCTGCTCCCCGGGTTGGGGGCTGGGGCAGCCCCTCAGGTCTGAGGCTCCTGGGTCGCAGCGATGATGGTTCCCATCCCCAGTGTTTCTGGGCCAGTGTGCTTTAGTTTGTAAAGCTCCTTTCAGACATGACCTTGTTTTGCTGGTGTCAGACTTGACTTGTCTAAATAGGACTCTCCTTTCTATTGCTACGCAGGAGGCAGAGCCCTCTGAGCCCAGAAGTGCGGAGGTGACGAGGAAGCCTAAGACTGCTGCTCTTTCCGCCAGCAAGAGGCCCAAGAAGGAGGCAAAGAAGAAGCGGTAGAAGAGGAGGCCTGTAGAGCCAGGCGGGCGAGGCAGGGGCCTCGGCGGGGAGCCCTCCTGGGACTCAACGTCCTGTTCCCTCCGACGTCCCAGGATCAGGGCTGAGGTGGCTGGGCCACTCTCTGACCACAGAGATCTGGACAATCATGACAGTCCCCAGGCCCCAGCTGGGCAGCCTACCACTTCCCCTTCCTTCTGCTTCCGAGACAGTTTAGAGCCACAGGGACTAAACCCTGTGTGCAGAGGCTGTGCAAGAAGTCTGTCTGTCCAGAAGTTGGGTCAGCTCCGAGTGACATTTCCATACTTAATCATTGTGTCCAACCTTCAGACCCACACCTTGTGGATTTACATTGCATTTTAGAGTCGTGATCTCATGCTGACACACACTGCCCCTCCCATCACTTGTGCACCACAGATCTGCTAATCAGTCACCTTTGTCTCTGCCATACAGATGGGGTCAGGCCAGGCCTTCCCTGTTTGTTTAGGTCAGGACGCCATGGCTACTGCGATATCAGTGGTCTCACAAGCATGACAGCCAGGTCTGAGGATGCCTGGTGGCAGAGCCAGCAGGCAGGCTGGCCGGCCAGGGTTTGCCTGGTTCTCCTCTGGCAGATAGAAGGGATTTGGCTACACGAGTGCATGTTCTTGGGCTCAAACTTTCTTAGCCTCTGAAATGGGGGGCTTGTCAGTCTCAGAACAACCTCTTTTCAGCCCATCATGGCGTATTCAGTGTGTGCCTTTTGGCTTCATCTGTACACGTCCCCTTTCCCCTCAATTCTTTTAACACCATAACAGTGAGGAAAAGTCATCTGGGCAAGTAAATGTCAATAAACTGCCTCACATGCTGAACCTCCTGTGTGTTGCCTGCTGCTTAGCGAAAGAGGTATCCTGGGTCCCTTGCCCTGGGTGCAGGGAAGGGGCTCACCCCCATAGAAGTGGGGTAGTGGGGCTGAGGAGGTTCAGAGCAGTGCTGTAGGCCAAGCCATTCTGGGACAGGTTTCAGGAAGGGTCCAGCCAACTGCTTCATGTGGCCCTTAGTCACTGGAAACACTCGTGAATGTCCATGCGTGTGTGAGAGTTTCCACCAAGGCTGGGCCCCACTCATTCCCCATTTCCCATTGCCAGAGGAGGACTCTGCTCATTCTCCAAGCAGCTTGAAAAAAAACCAACTAGACGGCCTCATGTGGCGTGGGGCGGGTCACGCAGGTCCAGTCACGTGCCCCGAATCAGCTGCCAAGGAAAAGCCTCAAGCTCCGGTAACTCTGATTTGCCAGGCTGCTTTCCAGTTTGCCGAACACTTTCCCAAATATCACAATGAGTGAGGGGCCTGTATCACTTCCATTTTAGAGATGGGAGCCTGAAGTCGGGCTTGGACCCAAGTCCATGGCCCCTTTCCTTGGTATTTAGGAAATACTCAATGAGTGTCAGTAGGTGCAGCGTTTAAGGGTCCCCACTAAGGCCTGGGAACCCTAGGGGCTGGAGCATCAGCGGAGCAGGACCAGGTGTGGCCAGGTGTTTCACGAGAGCCCCTTCCGATGCTTCGCACCAGCTGGGCTCCCTGGATGCAGAAAGGAGGAAGCTTGCCTAGCCCAGTGGGAGACTCAGCCATGGAAAGAGGCTGGGGGTGGGGAGTTGTCTAATGTGGGAGCTGCAGATCCTGTGGGAGCTGAGCAGAGGGACATCCAGCTCAGTCCGGGTGGTCAGCACAGCCACCTGGCAGAGGGGAGGTAATGAACGGAGTCTGTTTTTTTTTTTCTTTTAAATATATTTTTTTAAATTTTTATTTATTTATGATAGTCACAGAGAGAGAGAGAGGCAGAGACACAGGCAGAGGGAGAAGCAGGCTCCATGCACCGGGAGCCCGACGTGGGATTCGATCCCCGGTCTCCAGGATTGCGCCCTGGGCCAAAGGCAGGCGCCAAACCGCTGCGCCACCCAGGGATCCCTGTTTTGTTTTGTTTTGTTTTTTTTAAAGATTTTATTTATTCATGAGAGACACACAGAGAGAGGCAGAGACACAGGCAGAGGAGAAGCAGGCTCCATGCAGGGAGCCCGATGTGGGACTTGATCCCGGGTCTCCAGGACCACACCCTGGGCTGAAGCCGGTGCTAAACCGCTGAGCCACCTGGGCTGCCTGAACTGAGTCTTAAAGTCTGGCTGGAGGTGAGACCAGAGGGAAATCATGCTGGGAGAGCAGGGAGGTGGGGGTGGGGTGGGGGCAGACCTCTGGAGCAGACCTTGCCCAGCCTCCTGCAGGGGAGACAGCTTCTGGCTCATAGCTACAGGGCTGCTTTGGTAGGTCCAGCTCCCTTATGTTGTCTCCCTTGGAGGCTGTCCTCTCATCTCTGCACACAATCCTCAGAGATCTCCTGGCTCTGACGTTAAATTCTACCTACATATCTGCTGAGATCTCCCAAACAAATCCCTCCAGACCCCTACCCTGACCTCCAGACTTCCACATCTGACCAACTGCTCCTCTCTCCATCTGGGTTCCCAACACACATCTTGGAGCAAATTCCTGATTTCTCACGGCAGTCCCAAATCTGCACTTTTTGTGGTCATCCTCATCCTTAATTCTTCCATTTGCTCAGGCCAAAAACCCCTGGACTCATCCCTAACGCCCCTCTTGCAGCATGTCTCTCTACTTCTGACTCTTAAGTGGTTCCTTGTGATCTGACTTTCAAAATCCTGAATCCTGAATGAGACCTGTCTTGCCACTTTGCTCTGCTGCCTCAGCCCAGCCCCCAGCCTTTGCAGCAGCCTCCTCATGGGTAGTCCTTTGTCCACACAACAGCCCGAGGGGTCCTGCTAAAACCTGTAGGACCACAGTCCCTCACCTTCTTCCATCTCACTCAAGGAAAGGTCAAAGTCCCTACCGGGACCCATGAAGGCTTGCAAGAGCCACTCACCTCCTTCACCTTTCTGCCTTGTGAGAGGTCATGCAGTCCTAGCCCACTCCACAGCATTTGTACTGGTCTCCAACTTGCCAGAGGAGCCCTGCCTCAGGGCCTTTGAACTTGCTGTTCCCACTTCTTCTTGGTACTATGTCTTACATGGTGGACAGAATAATGGGATGCCCAAAGAGTTCCAGGTCCTAATCCTTGGAACCTGTGGCTATGTTACCTGATGTGGCAAAGGGACTTTGTAGATGTTAAATTAAGGATCTTGAGATGGGAAGATTTTTCTGGATTATTGAGGTGGGCCTAGTGTCATCACAAACGTCCTTATAAGGAAAAGAGAGAGGCAGGAAAGTCCGAGAAGGCCATGTGACGACAGAAGGAAAACATAGAATAATATAGGATCACAAACCAAGGAAGGTGGGGTCTCTAGAAGCCAGAAAAGGCAAGAGGATGGATTCTCCCCTGGAGCCTCCAGAAGAAGCATAGCTCTGCTAACATCTTGATTTCAGCCCAGCAAGACCCATTTTGGACTCCTGACCTCAAGAACTATAAAGTATTACATTTGTGTTTGTATTACATTTCTGTGAAGTATTACATTGTGTCATGTATTACATTTGCGTTGTGTAAGCCATTAGGTTTGTTAGAACCGCAGTAGGAAATGGATATGCCTCACTTTCCTGGGGTTATCACAGAGGGAAGCCTTCTCCAGCCAGCTAGTTTAAAATTTTACCCCAAACTTCCTGTCCCTCGTCACTTATTTTTCTCTCCTTACCATATACCACCAGCTAACCTACTAGGTATTTTACTTCCTTTGTCTATTGTCTTACCCACCAATTGGAATGTGAGCACCAAGAAGAAAGGAACTTTATTGTTATTCTTGCTCCCACTTGGATCCCCAGAGCCTAGAAGAGTGCTGGGCTCAATAAATATTTACGATATGACTGATAGTAGGGGAAGGTGGCCTGCCTTAACAATACAGCTCATAAAAAAAAAAAAAAAAAAAAAAATTCTAGCTAGGGGCAGCCCCGGTGGCGCAGCAGTTTAGCGCCGCCTGCAGCCCGGGGTGTGATCCTGGAGACTCAGGATCGAGTCCCACATCGGGCTCCCTGCATGGAGCCTGCTTCTCCCTCTGCCTGTGTCTCTGCCTCTCTCTTCGCTCTCTCTGAATGAATAAATAAATTAAAAAAACCACAAAACAATACAGCTCATGAGTAAATGTGACATCTGCTCATATGCTTTCCCTGAATGATTTCATTCTATTCTCAGAGCAACCCCATGAGGTTGATAACATTATCATCCCCATTTTACAGATGAGGGTATGGAAGTGCCTGGAATTGAACTCATACAGCCTGATTCCAGTGCTGGCCTGCTAAGCCATGTTGCTATTTTCTCCCTTTCTGCTCTGGAATTCTCATGGGAAATTTTCTGGGGGAGAAAAGATTGGGCCCAGGTTCTGGAGGCTTCACAACCCAGAGGACTAAATCACTAATGGCAAAATTATGCTCACCAGTGAGGAAGAGGCTCTAAGGTAGAGTTGTGGCTGTTTTCATTTTACCGAGGCAACATTCGTATAACATAAAATTAGCCACTTTAAAGTATATAACTTGGGATCCCTGGGTGGCGCAGCGGTTTAGCGCCTGCCTTTGGCCCAGGGCGCGATCCTGGAGACCCGGGATCGAATCCCACGTCGGGCTCCCGGTGCATGGAGCCTGCTTCTCCCTCTGCCTGTGTCTCTGCCTCTCTCTCTCTCTGTGACTATCATAAATAAATAAAAAAATAAATAAAAAATAAAGTATATAACTTAGTGGCACTGATTAAATTTACGACGAGGGCACCTGGATGGCTCAGTCGACTAAGCATCCGACTCAGTTTTGGCTCAGGTCGTGGTTTCAGGGTCGTGAGATTGTGCCCTTGTGAGTCTGCTTGTCCTTCTCCTTCTGCTCCTTTCCTGGATTGTGCTCACTCTTTCTCAAATAAATAAATCTCTTAAAAATTTAAATTAAAAAAATAAATTTATGAGGTGCAACCACCACCTCCATCTAGTTCGTTTTTTAAAAGATTTATTTAGGGATCCCTGGGTGGCTCAGTAGTTTGGTGCCTGCCTTCAGCCCAGGGCGTGATCCTGGAGATCCAGGATTGAGTCCCACATCAGGTTCCCTGCATGGAGCCTGCTTCTCCCTCTGCCTGTGTCTCTGTCTCTGTCTCTGTCTCTCTCTCTCTTTCTCTCATGAATAAATAAATAAAATCTTAAAGAAAAAAGATTTATTTATCTATTTATTTTAAAGACAGATGCTCAACTGCTGAGCCACGCAGGTGTCCCTCCATCTAGTTCCAAACCATTTTTGTCACCCCAAAAGAAAATCTCATACTCGTTTAACAATTTCTCCCCATTCACCTCTCCCCCCAGCCCCTGGCAACCATCAGTCTGCTGTCTATAGATACAGAGTTACCCATTCTGGATATCTCATACAAATGGAGCCACACAGTATGTCTGGCTTCTTCCACTTAACATGAGTTTCTGAGGTTCATCTATGTTGTAGCGTAGTGTATGTAGCACTTCATTCCTCTTTATGGCTGAATGCTATCCCATTGTGTGCATGCGCATGGAGGTGTAGCTGTGTGGTGTTATCAAAGGAATTTACATCTCTGATTTTCAGAGTCCACCAAATGGAGATTACACAATAACCTTGCAGGGCAATTACAAAGATTAGACATGCTGGGGGCACCTGGCTCTTTCAGTCAGTGGAGCGGACAACTCTTGATCTCAGGGTTGTGAGACTGAGCTCCACACTGGATGTAGAGATTAGTTAAAAATTTAAAAAAAAATTAGACACACCTTGTGCATATGAGGTTCCTAGAGCCTAGTGGGTAACTTATACATGGTAGCAGTGAAAACGATTATTCAACCAGATAAATGTATCATTAAAATATTCTGACCTTGGAGTGCCTGACTGGCTTAGTCTGTAGAGCACATGACTCTTGTATCTCAGGGTTGTGAGTTTGAGTCCCACATTGGGCATGGAGCCTACTTTAAATAAATAAATAAATAAATAAATAAATAAATAAATAAATAAATAACATAAACCACCTTCCCAAGACATTCTGATCTCAAGTCAGACATGATCTTAGCTTCTTCTGAAGACAAGCATGTCCTTAGCTGCTCAGTCCTGGGAAACCAAAATTAAGGGAGAGGTTCTGAGGTTGAGCATGTGCTTGCTTTTGTACTCAGAGCTCTTTATATTTCTAGTAGATTTTGCCATCAGTGTTTCCCTTGCACATCTATTCAACAGTTTTTCAAATAATGGAGGTTGAAAAACACTGGGCAGTGAAGGGGTTAGGGAAGAGCTATCTTTAAAGAAATTCTAAATAAGCCCACAAGAGGAGTTCATTAGTCATCAGGGGAATGCAAATTAAGACCACAGAGTAATGCCAGAATGACTAAAACAGAAAAGACTGACCACATCAAAAGTTGAGTAGGATGTGGAGGGACTGGAACTCTCATACCTCACTGATGGACAAGTCAAACAGTGCAACCACTTTAGAAGACCATTGGGAGTGTCTTTAAAAAATAGGGGGATCCATGGGTGGCTCTGCAGTTTGGCACCGCCTTCAGCCCATGGCGCGTGATCCTGGAGTCTGGGGATCAAGTCTCTCATCGGGCTCCCTCCGAGGGGCCTGCTTCTCCCTCTGCCTATGTCTCTGCCTCTCTCTCTCTGTCTCTCTGTCTCTCGTGAATAAATAAATAAAATCTTTTAAAAAAATAAAAAGTTCAACATCTGTCTACTCTATGACCCAGCACTCCACTCCTAGGTGTTTTACCCAAAAGAAAATAAAATATTTGTCCATGAAAGTCTTGCAGTAAATTCTAGCTAGACTATTTCATAGCCACATTATTCACAAAAGGCAAAGACCAGAAATAGCCCAGATGCTTATCTTCAGTAGAATGGATAAATCGTAGCATATCATACAGCGAAATTACTACACACTATAAATAAATGATCTATATATGCAATAATATGAAGACCGTCAAAACTATTATGTTGAATGAAAGAACCCAAATATACCCACAAAACACACAAATATAATAAACACTGTCTGCTCTATTCATATGGAATTCTAAAATAGACTAAACCGTAGTGATAGAAATCAGATTAGTGGTGGTTCCCAGGAGAAGGATTGACTAGGAAGGGGCACGAGAAAAATTTTCTGGGGTGATGGAAGTGTTATATGCAGTTGCCAAAATTGAATGCTTAAGATCAGGCATTTCATTATGTATCAATTATACCTTAATAAAACATCTTCCTGCCGGCCAGGCACTAAGCTATGTGCTTTGTAAACATTATGTCATTTAACTTGTCAGCAAATCCCACGAGGTAGATGTTACTGTCTCTGCTTTACAAATGAGAAAGACAAGGCTCAGAAAGGTTAAGCCACTTGTCTCAGGATGCACAGCTAGAAAAATTAGATTAGAACTCAGGTAGTATAATTCTAAAGTCCATGCCTCAAAGGTTCCCTCTTTTGCCTCAGCCCATTCTCTTCCCTAAGATTTTACAGTTGGGGAAATTGTGTCTCAAGTAGCACTGGAGACATGCTCGATGCCACCTATGCTTTTTTGGGAGTCAGAATTGAACTGGAATCCAGAGTTCTGGAGCTTTCTTACTGTATCACACATCTTCACTTGGGCAAAGAGGTCAATGCACTCGCTCTCACTTCTACCCAGCTCAAGTTTGGGAGCTGAAAGTACAATTTTTAAAGAGTTGAGTATAACATTCATATTATAGATAGGAGACCCAAGCCTAGATCATAGATAATGAGACTTCAAAATCAGGGACTGAATTTTCCATCTGTCTTTTATTGCCAGAATAGTTCCAGAGGTTTTCTGTGAGTTGTGGAGGTTCACCATTCACTCTGCCCACAATTCAGTCATGCTATCCCCAAGCAGCGCCACCCCCCCAACCCCTGCCCCATGCATCAGACTCACCTGTTACCTCCCTCCATATCTTCCTGGTTGCAAGATGTCCAAAGTCTCTAACACATTCAGCCAGCTTCTCTCTACTTAAGAGGAGCGCACATGAGTTTCTCACCCTGTCTTTGACAACTGGAGTTCTAGAGGGATTAGAATCAAGAATAAAAACAGCCCGTCTAATTTGGTTTTAACTCACATCCAATCACTCAGTGTTAAGGGTGATTGTTATTGAGTTCAGCCCATCAAGTTGTTGTTGTTGTTGTTCTTTTTTTTTTTTTAAGATTTTATTTATTTATGAGAAACACAGAGAGAAAGAGAGAGAAGCAGAGACACAGGCAGAGGGAGAAGCAGGCTCCATGCAGGGAGCCCGACATAGGACTCGATCCTGGGTCTCAAGGATCATGCCCTGGGCTGAAGGTGGCACCAAACCGCTGAGCCACCGGGGCTGCCCCCATCAAGTTGTTCTAAAAGCAATGCTGTCTTTGGTGTTCTTAGAGCGCACTACCTGGTGTTTTGGGGGAATTTGGCTGAAACCATGACAGCTGCCTTCCCCCAGAGCTTGGCTCTCTGGGAGGAAAAACATATAACAGAAATATAGAAATATTTATAATACATAAATATGTAAAATATATATGCTCCCCCAGCCTGTGTCCACTAAAGAAACTTCGTCTGGAGATTTCTATGTCTCCTCAAAAGTTGCAGGATGTATTTATGGTCTGCCTTTTCTCTGGAACTGGCAAATGGTGCTGTGAATGAATCACCCTGTTTCTTGGGAATGTTTTGCTCCAAGAGCTCAGGGGGGGTACAACAAGATGATAAACAGCCTCTTGAATGATCTCTCCTCCCCTCATGGCAGGGCCTGGGGCCTGGGCACTTGCAGGACTGAAGGAGCCGAGGAATCCTGGGCTTTCACACTTACGGAAGGGGCGCCGCAGAGCAGGCTCCAGGGGGATGGCTGGCTCAGCTCATGGCTGGGGTCTCCTCACTCTGGACTGATGCAGTGGGGAGAGTGTCCAGTTGGTTTTTGAGCTTGGAGGGTGCTTACTCCAGCAGCCAGGAGACACTTGCCTTGTCCTGGCATCCAAGGCCTGGCCCTCCTCGGCTCCTAGGCCCTCAGTCCTCAGGGAGCACCGGGTGCCTAGCACCCCCTCAGCTCTGACCAAGTAAGTCCCAGTACGCTTTGGAATAGCCTGAGAGGTGAGAGTGAGTCACCCTTCCCTCCCCTGACCCCTGGCCCTCAGGCCCCTGGAGAGTTGCCACAGGCGGGGGAAGAGCTCTCAAGGCTGACAAAGGGCTTAGGCGGCACAGCGGGCTGGGTGATATCAAAACGGAAATTATTATTCAGAAGCGTCCGTTCCTCTGGCAAATCGCTGAGTCCCTGACTCCAGGTGGGCAGGGCAGCGTCCTGGGGCCCTTAGTCCCCTCAGCTGCTCCCTCTCACCCCTGCCCTTATGAGCCAGACTGAGCCCCTGGAAAGTGTGAGGCTCAGTTGCTCTCCAGCCTTCTTTCCTTCCCCTCTGATCCCCCCACTCCCCTGCCCCTGCAAGCCTGGCGGGGGCAGCTACAGCCGCTCTGTGGCTCAGTCCCCTGGGCACCCTGTGTTCCTGTCCTCGCTCCTGCGGCCTCCTGGCAACGTCTGACCCAGGAGAAGCCCCTTCTGGGAAGCCCAGAGCCCCTTCGGAGGCCTCTTGCTGCAGCCGTTTAGACATGAGGGCTCCTTGGGATGCTGCTTGCTTTCTTCCCATCCCATACACAGTGTTGTACTCTGAGCCTCAGTTTCCTCATCTGCGAAATGGGCCTAACAAAAGCACCTTTTCCAAGGGGTCAATGAAGGGGTTAAATGAATTAACATGAATAAGGCAGTTAGTGCCTGATGCAGTGTGTTCAATAAGTGTTGGCTAGAGTATTACTGATTTTTAAAAATCTCCATGGATACCTAGGGTTTCTCTAACATAAATTGGTCAAAACTGAACTCTTGACTTTTTCCCCCTTAGCGGGCTCCTACCCAGGCTTCCCCATCTCAGTAAATGGCAACTCCATCCACCCAAACTAGGAGCCTGGGGATCAGCTTGACTCAGCCTCTCTGTGAGCGCACACTCCCAACCCAAGCGAGGGCCACGGGCTGCGGGTGCTTCCCCTATGCACTCAAGATATGCACTTCTGGCCACCTCCCGTCAGGGCTGAGCCACCTCACCCCTCCCAGAGGATTGGCCGCCTCTCTCTGCCCCCCCACCCAGCCTCCTCCCTTCAGCTGCCAGCAGGATCTTTCAAAAACATATGCTGGATGTGTCTCCCCTCCTTGGCCCTTCCCACAGCCCATGAGCCTCTGGGCTCCAGCTTCATCTCCCACTGCCCTCCTCCCACCCACAGCTCCACCCAGTCCCGAGTCACTCTCACCCCAGAGCCTTTGCCTGAAAGCTCGTCCCCCCAAATCTTTATATGGCCATTCTTTTCATCCTTGCAACTTTAGCTAAAATTCACCTCCTCTGAGAAGCCCTCCCGGTCCTCCTGTCTTCATGTTCCCCACCTCCTCCCCATCCTATCCCCCACGGACTCCCACTCTAGCACGTAGCACAGCCTGGATTTCTGCATCAATAGATTTGCCCTCTGGCTTACTGACCACCTCTCACTTCTCTCAGGATCTCAACTTGTGATCTTGAAAGCAGGAACTGTGTGTGTTTTATGAAACCAATGCACAACCACCAGCCGGGAAATGTTTCATCAACTCTCAAAGCCTCAACCAGATCACTAGACCTGGGCTCTGTGACCTTGGGGAAGTTACTCACCCTCTCTGGGCCTTGAGTTCCCAACACCTGGCCGGTAGAGGGGCTTGGCGGTGATGGCACAAGGTGCAGCAGCAGGGAGGGGATGCCACCCAGGCTGGCCCTTTCACCTGCTGTGTATTTCCCTGAGCACATTTCCTCTTGTTGACAGAGAGAGTGCTCCATGTTTGCAGAGTTGAATCAAATCAAGGAGTCCTGCCCCAAGGCCCTGGAAACACAGATACCAGTACCTCTAGGAATGGGAGGGCTTCAGGGGAGCTAGTTCAAGGCCCAGGGAGCTAATTGAACTATTGGATGACTAACTCTATTTAATTATTGGGAGATAGCTGTGGTGGGAAGTTGAGCACAGGCCATAAAGCGGCAAGAGGCCTGGTTCAGATTCGTGTTGTGGGGAGAAGCCTCCCTGCCAACTCTAGGCCTCCCTCATCCAACCATCTGGATGGGAGAGGTCTCAGCCAGGGACTGTGGCCCCAGGGAGCTGAGGCCTGGGTCAAGACGGGGACTGGGATCCTCCTTGGCTTCTCATGAGATCCCCACCCCACTGGGCTGGCATGGGTATGGGGAGAAGGTGAGGCCAGACTCAGGGCAGGACTTGGGGCAAGGTGGCTGGCTCAGTTCCTGGTCTGGAAGCCTAAGCTCGTGTGCTAGCCTCAGGCAGGGGCTTGGATAGGCCTGGCACTGCTCCAGCAGACCTGGGCAATCCAGGGCAGAGATTCCTGTTCCAACGAGCCTGGGGCCTACCCACCAAGCCCTGGTCTGCGCATGATGCAGGCCCAAACTCTAACCCTTGGGGCTCTCTGTCTGGAGGTGGAGGTGGGGGTGGGGAGTGGAAGGGTTAAAATGAGCATTCTTTGCAACAGTGCTGATGGGGTCTGTGAAGCTTTGGCCTAGTCTGGAGGGTCAGAAGAGGGACCAGAGAATGAATAGGATGAACCAGGGAGGCGAGGCAGGGAGCAGGACATGCCAAGTGAAGGTAGGTGAGACAGTGGCATGGGTGAGTAGGTGGGTGGGGGGTGACCAAGATGAAGATCAGACTCAAGAGGCTGGCAGGGTCCTGTGTGGCCTCTTAACTATGGGTCTGGCTGAAGGCCACAGGGAGTCAGTGAAGGACCAGAGTCGTGTTTTGGAAAGAGGAACACGAGGGCTGTTATGGGATGATTCAGGAGATCAGAGGCAGGATGGTGTCTGGATGAGCCAGGCCCCACCCAGGTGGAGGGGAAGGGACCAGAGGAGGGGTGGTTAGGGTGGTAGAGGCAGTAGGTCTTGGGCGTGGGGGGGGGGGGGTGGAGGCTGGGATGCCTGGTGTCTGGCTGCAGTGCCTGAGAGGATGGAGTAGCTATCACTAAGTGGGGGACTGAGGAGGGGACCAGTTTCAGGGAATGGAGGATGCATTCTGCTATCCTGGAGCCCAGGGTGGGTGCTGGGGGACTGTTCTAGGGAGGGGTCTACAGGATGATGGATGCTGCAGAGCTCTGTGGGGAGGCGGGGAGGTGGAGGTGCTAGAGCTGGGGAAAGGGAGGGGTAAAGCTTGGTGGGAGTCCCTTCTCAGATCTTCTCCCCCTAGCTCCTTGGAGGCAAGGAGCAGGCTTGGTTAGGAAGTGTGAGGGGAATAATTTCTGGGAGGCGTGTGGAAATCTATTGGAGGTCTCAGAGGACTGGAGCTCCTGTTGTCTATAGCAGTGACCTGGATAACCCTTCTTCTACTGGCTTCCCTCCTTGCTGGCTCTGCAGCTTCTCGGATCCCTTCCCAAGTGAGTGCTTGTCTCAGGTTCTGCTTCAGAAGGACCTAAGACAAAGCCTAGGTGAAACCATGGGACTGTAGGCTCCTCCTGGGCTAACACGGACTGTGTTCTTGGCCTTAAATGCAGGCCCAGGGTCAAAGAGCCCCCCTACTCATTTCTGCCTCTGCCTACAGGGAGGGTTTGTGGAAGTAAATAGGGTGAGCCAAAGCCGAGGGGAGGGGGAAGAGCAGGGTCCTGGGACATCATAGGAGAGAACTGGACACTTCTAGGGGTTTCTCTCTTCCTCTTCAGAGGGAGCCAGGAGCACAATAAGCACCAGGATCCCAGGCAGGTGCATATCCAGGGGCCAACCCAGATTAGGTAGAAAGAGGTCAAGTGCATGACTGGCTCACCCTCAAGGACTTTGGCTCTCAGGAGCCCTGAGCTGTGAAGCTCTGTGACTAGGCTTTGTACTGGGTGTTCAGATCAGTTGGTGAGCAAAGACCCACTGTGATCAGAGTCACAAATAACCTATATTATTTCCTATTGCTCCAGGAACACGAGCTTGTGGTGTTTTGCAGAAAACGGCAAAAGAAAAGACAAGCACAAAGGAACAATAAATAAGCTCATCAGTGATCCCCTATGCCTGGGACAACTGCTAGAAACATGCTAGTGTTTAGCTCTTTTTCATATGCCCACTTTAAAAAAAAAAAAAACAGAGATGGGGGAATCCTTGGGTGGCTCAGCAGTTTAGCGTCTGCCTTCTGCCCAGGGCATGATCCTGGAGTCTCGGGATCGAATCCCGTATCAGGCTCCCTGCGTGGAGCCTGCTTCTCCCTCTGCCTGTGTCTCTGCCTCTCTCTCTGAGTCTCTCATGAATAAATAAATAAGATCTTAAAAAAAAAAACAAAAACAGAGATGGGATTATATTATTCTTATTTTTAAAAGGATTTATTTATTTATTTATTTATTTATTTATTTAGAGCTCAAACAGGGAGGGGCAGAGGGAAAGCAGAAAGAGAGAGAATCTCAAGCAGACTCCTTGTTGGGTGGGGAGCCTCACATGGGGCTCCATCTCTCGACACTGAGACTACGACCTGAGCCGAAATCAAGGGTTGGATGCTTAATCAGCTGAGCCATCTGGGCACCCTGGCATTATATTATTAATACTATAACATTTTAATTTACTATTATAGCATGAACTCTTTCCATGGGAAAATATATAGATCTACATTGTTCATTTTAAGTCTGCCATTGCAGTTCACTTTATTCCTGGAATCTTAGGCTGGCTGCACTGGAAATAATAGTAACAACAATATATCCGTTGATGGCGGATCTAGCATGTGTGTGTCATGCTAATCACTGAATAGCCATGTGAGGTATGTACTGTTATCTCCAGTTTACAGATGAGAGAAGTGAGGGCGAGAGGGGTCAAGTGAGTGGCCCAAAGTCACAGGGCTATTGAGGCAGGATTCAAAACCAGGTCTCTGTGGCCGCTTTTTTTTTTTTTTTAAGATTTATTTTTATGTATTTTAGAGAGAGAGAGTCGGAGGAAGGGAAGAGGGAGAGAATCTTTAAGTAGTCTCCCTCCTGAGTGAGGAGTCCCATGTGGGCCTTGATCTCATGACCCATGAGATCATGACTTGAGCCAAAACCAAGAGTCAGAGGCTCAACTGACTGATCCACCCAGGCACCCCTTTGTAGCTGCTCTTAAAATGATGTTTGGCCACCTGGTGGGGACCCTTGCTTGGCCCCCCATATTTGTTTCCACCCAGCAATTGAGATGAATTGGGGCACAGTTGCATGCATTTTACCAGTTCCAATTGGAGGGATGCTTTATATTGGGGTTGGCAGGGGGGTCAGGGCAGTCCTCACCATCCTTCCTGCCTATTCTCTTAAGGATCCCTACTTGTCACCGAACCTCTTCCCTCAGCAGTTATGAAAACACTGCTGACCAGAGAGGGGAAGGGACTTGCCTAAGGCCACACTGTGCAGAAACTGCACTGGACTGGGGGCCTGGTTTTCGATTCTCTCCCCAAGGGTGGACAAAGCATGGGGGAGACACTGGGCCATAGGGGTTAGAGGCCCAAGCTCCAAAGGACCATCACTGCAGCATCCATCCCCAATCCTAGCACAAGGACTGCCATATAGGATGAGCAGATAACAAAGCCAGGACAGAGAGGGGTGTTTGTGTCAGGCTTCTAAGAGGGGCCCAGGGGCAAGTAGGGTTTGGACGAGCAGAGAGAGAGGAAACGGTGGACCACACTCCAGGGGCACATGTGTGGAGGCAGGAGTGGGACAAGGGGAAGGCTGACCAGGCGAAGGGGCTGGGAGTCTTTGAAGGGCCAGAGAAGACCCAGAGGCCCCCAGCATAGCCTGTGGGGCAATCCCCTAACCACTGCAGAGCCTGCCCGGGTAATTCCTGAACAGGAACAGAAGGAGGAAGTTGTATAAGCGACACTCAGCCGGTGAGTGGGAGGCACGACTTGGTTTCATTTCCAGACTGAGTCCTGGAGTCGTTTGGCTCTGGTGCCCACCCCCACCCTGGCTCATCCTCGGCTGCCTCTGCCCTTGGCTCAGGCAGTGGTGAACCCCAAAGCCCAAGGAGGCCAGGAAGGAGGCATCAAGCCCAGGAAACAGGGAAGTCCTGTCACATGGAAATGCCCCGAGAGAGTGGCCTGATGTATCTTTCTCTGCCAGCCCAGACAGTGAACTCTGGAGGCCTGGGCTGCAGCTTCCAGTTCCTCCCTGCCTGGCAAACCCTTTCCTGTCCTCCAAGACCCAACTGAAATGTCCCTCCTCTGGGCGGCTCCCGGGGAAACCACCACCTAGTCAAACTGAGAAGTGGCTACCTCTTTCGGCTCCTCCAGCACTCAGACTGCCCTTAAAAGTCCACGGAAAGAATCACTGTTTACTGAGTGTGTGCAGCGTACAAGGCATCATGCTAACTACCTCTTGGCTTTGACACCTTATTGGAACCTCTCAGCACCACTGGTAGTTGGTACAATCACTGGGTGCTTGATGTCACTGGCAGTGGAATGAGGCTCAGAAGGTCACACGGGCTGCACGGGGTGGGGCTGGATCTTTTGGACAGGGAAGTTCATGGCTCCTGGCCCTCCAGCTTGGGATGTGTCAGCATCTTTCCCCTTCTGGCTTCAGAGCCCCCTAGGGGCAGGGGCTGTGTCCTTGGACACCTCGCCCAAAGGAGGTGCTGAGCCATGGAAAAATCTTTGAACTTCTTAATCTGCCTTCACCACGATGACAGAGGCTGGTGCCTTGTATACAGTAGGCATTTAATACATTCTTGTGACATCAAGAAACTTTGATCCTAGTCCAGACTGTCATCAACTTGTGGTATGACCTTGGGCAAGTCACTTCCATTCTTCTGTCCTTAGTTTCCCCAGCGTTACAAGGAGGTGCTTAGAGACAGCTCTCTTGGCTTCCTGCCTGTCCTAAAATCCTTTCCTTTGCCCTAGAACATAACATGGCACATACCCCACAGCTAGTTTCCCCTTATTAACAACATCTTGCATTAGTTTGGTTCATTCATGACAACTTATGAAACAATATTGGTATATGATTATTTTTTAAAAAGATTTTATTTATTTATTCATGGGAGACACAGAAAGAGAGGCAGAGACCTAGGCAGAGGAAGACGCCGGCTTCCCTTGAGGAACCTGATGCAGGACTTGATCGCAGGACCCCAGGATCATGCCCTTAGCCGAAGGCAGTCTCGACCACTGAGCCACCCAGGCATCCCTCGGTACGTGATTATTAACTAATGTCCACGTTTTACTCAGACTTCCTTAGTTTTCCCCTAATGTCCCTTTTCTGTTCCAGAATCCCATCCAGGATGCCACATTACGTGTAATCATCGTGTCTCCTTGGGCTCCTCTTGGCTGTGACAATTTCGCAGACTTTCTTGTTTTTGATGACCTTGACAGTTTTAAGGAGAACTGGTCAGCTAATATTTGTAGAATATCTCTCTACTGAAACTTGTCTGATGTTTTTCTCATGATTACGCTGGGATTATGGGTTCTGGGAAAGAAGACCACAGAGGTGAAGTGCTGTTCTCATCACATCCTATCAAGGGCACATATTATTACCATGACGTTAGCCCTGTTGCTGTCGACCTTGACCGCCTGGCTGAGGCAGGGTTGTTGGGTTTCTCCACTGCAAAGTTACCTCCCTGCCCCCGCCTCCACGCTGTCCTCCTTGGGAGGAAGGAAGCCACTAAGGAATGGGGAGTTATGCTCTTCTTGAGGGCAGAGTATAGTACTAGCATTTTTTTCTTCTTGAGTATCTACTTTTCCAAGGACTCCCACGAAACATTGCTACAGTCCATCTTTCCAACAAGCCTGGGAATTGTTGGAGATGGAGACATTCCTTGAGGTGGAAGCGGAGGTTCAGGGAGGGGAGGGGGGTGGACGTCAGCGGTTGGGTCAGGCTCTGTGGGGCCCGCCTCTCCCTCTAGGACAGGAAATGGGTGAAGGCCGCGAAGGCTGAGACTCAGAAGGTCTGGGCAGGACAGAACCTCCAGTGTCATTCTCAGAGGGACCTGAATTCTTCCTGGCTTTGAACTCGAGGTCCTGCACTCCCTCACATTGGCATGTCGCCTCCCTGAGCCTCAGTTTCCTCATCTGTACAATGTGGATAACAATAACTCCTACCTCAAACGAGAGGCTACGCACAGAGCCTCAGAACAGGGCACTGCCCAGGAAGCGGTGTGCACAGTGACGGTGAACTGGTGCTGTGATGATTGTTTTTATAAGTCCTCTTTGAAGCCCTCCATTTGCAGGCTGTCTCCTGTCTGCTCAGCAGGTTTCTAACCCCTTCTGATCTGGGGGGGTCACCGCTCTGGCTGCAGATTTCCGCCCTGCCCTCTGCCCTCCTGCCAGGCCAGGCGGATCAAGGGCCCTAGCTCCTTTCATCTTTTCTCACAAACATTTTGAGACATGGTGGAAGGAGACCTGGGCTGGAGGGGAGCTGGCTCAGCCTGTCGGAGACCCTCCCCCCACCTGCCCCCATGACCTTGGGAGAGTGTCTGTCCTTCTCTGGGCCTCTACTGTGGCCTGAGGGGAGTGGGGGGGATGAATGGCTGAATTTCTTGGCTCTTGGCCTTCACAGGAACCTGGTGGGGCCAGGTGTCTCCCTTCTCTTCACACGGGCAGGTCTTTTCTGCCTGTGATGTGCCCTGTTTTGTGACCAGACTCTGGGCTGGACAGAGAAGCATTTGAACCTCAGGCTTCCCATCTGAATCGGCTGTGTATACCCAGAGGGTGGGGCTGTGAGGATTTGGATCATCTGGAGCTACACTCACTGGTTAACATCATGGTTTGCTTGAGCTCCACCTGGTCCAGGCACCCTCTGTCTCCAGCCCTTGCCGGGCAGGTGGGTGGATGCGGGATGAACCTGCTGGGGGCTGGCCACCCTCCTGGCAGCCAGCCCTGAAGGAGAACGTGCTTGTTGCTCCGAGATCCTTTGGACTCTCATGGGGCTCAGGATGCTTCTCGAATGTCCTGTGTCTTAAGCCTTTGGGCTGGTTTGGCCTCCCTCCCTGGAATTCCAACCCCCCCACCACCCCCCACACACCAGGTAAGCCCAGGACTTGGCTTCAGCTGGCCCTGACCTGTGGCTGCTGCCAGCACAGATGCTTCCAGGTGCTCCCTGCTACCCCTCGATCTGTCTCCCAGTCCGTGATAGCACATTTCCCCAGGCATTTCTCTCCTTGTGACCCTCCATGGCTCTCCAAGGCCTCGGGGACAGAAAGCAAGCCTGGCACTGGGGGACCATCAGTTGCCTCCCCTCCTTGTCCAGCCTGCCTCCCTCCCTGCAGTCACTCCATCATAGCAGATCATTCTACCCAGAAGCCCTTCCCTGCTCACTTCCCCCACTCCAGCCTGCCCATCATGTTGTGCCCTATCAGCACTGCCTCTGCAGTGCTTCGGGCTCCTGTGTCCTTGCTCATGCTGTTCCCTTTGCCTGGAACATCATCTCTGTCCTATTTTCATCTGCAGTGCTCTCCTCAGGCTTCTACACTCTCCGTAGAGGACCTTTTCTTTTTCCACTAGCCTTCTGTTCCATCACACATGCTGGCGGGCGGTGGGGGGGCTCTGGTGGACCCTTCTCACCCTCAGTGCTTCCCCCATCATCATGCCTGGTGCAGTCGTCAGACTTCCCTCATCTGGAGGCTGTGAACAATTCCAAGGTAGAGACCAGACTTGTTTTGTTCACTGCTGCATCTCTAGCCCCCAGCACAGACCCTTGCACCTGGTATATGTGCAATAAATACTGACTGACCAGAGGAGAGAAGAGTGGGGCTTAGCCAGGAACTAGGGCACAGAGAGCATTGCAGGCAGAGGGACCAGTAGGTGTAACATCTCTGCATAGAATGATCTGCTATGATGGAGTGACTGCAGGGAGGCAAGCTTGACGCGGAGGGAAGGTGACCAGGGCCTGCTAAGAGGCCTGCGTGGTTGGCAAGGACCAAACCAGGTTGACGCACTGAAGCACTGGGCAGCCATGCAAGGGGCCACACCCTTTCTACAGCCTCAAGCTAGAGCCTACCCACTCTTCCACTCTGAACCCCGTGGCTTCAAACAGACAGCTTGCTATAAGCCTTCTGGAGAATGACAGGGCTGGTCTGGAATTTCCCACTGAGAGTCTATGATGGGTCAGCTTCCTAGTCGTCGCTCCAAGGGTGAGCTGGTTTGGGATGGGTGTGGCAAATGGGCCATCATTGAACCAGAGCCACCAGCGCCCTGGGTGAGGTACAGGTGGTGCCTCAGATCCCATGTTATGGGAAAGCTCTCACCCAGGGGACTGCTGCCAGTTGTGTGGGTCCAGGTGTCCCTGACACCTACCACTCTATCCTTCCTGTAGCTTTGCCCAGGTTGGGTGTCAGAGGAAAGAGGAGGATTCCAGAAACATAACATGTTGACATCAATAATATCTGTCATTTGTTGGGTGCTTTGGGTCGCAAGATTGTCCTTGTGGTATTCCAGACCTGGCCCAGGACCTTTATATACCATTGATGGTCAATAAGTGCTTTGTGTCCATAAACCATGGTGAATAATTTGCAGGTATTAACCAATGAGTTGCTGTTTTACTGACAATGTTTTAAACAAAATAATGCACAAAGAGTTATTTAATCTACCAGCCCAGACAGACCAGCAACTCTTGTATCTGTATAATCATGGAAGTTGGTACAGTTGTTTCCCACACATTACTGATGAGTAAATTGAGGCTCAGAGAGGGCAGGGTCATAGAGTCAATGAATGGAGCAGTTGGAACTTGAACTTTCTATGTGGATGTCCCTAGTCATTGTGATCTCTCCCGCCAACTGGGCATTATCTGCTCTGTGCCGGGCATGGATCAGACCATAGTCCCTGTCCTCAGGGTGGGGACAGGCTTGGAGTGTGCCTCCATCAGGGGTTTGTCAGGAAGCGTGTGCTGGAAGAGGTGGAATTTATTTAGGACCTTGATGAGAGGGGTGGTGGGGGTGGGGGTGGGTAAGTGTTGGGAAGCTAGAAATATGGGACAGGCATTCTTGGCTGGCTTACAGCATGAACAAAGGCCCAGAGGGGTGGTTTGAAACTAGCAAACACTTCCACCGCTCAATAATGAAACCATCATATTGCCACATCCTCTTGGAAGGGCCTCCTGAGAACCTCAGCCTCTGGCCAACCCTCAAAACCAGTGGTAGCTCCAGGTAGAAGGCCTCATCTGTGCTTGTAGAGCCAAGACCTGTCCCAGTTGTCACCCCCACCCCACTCCTCTGAGAAAGTGTGTAGGTTCACTGAGGGCTCACATATACTAAGTGTAGGTCACCTGTTTCATCATACTGAGAGCCTTCTGAGGGAAGCACGATCTTTAGCCCCTATTGCAGATTGGCATACTGAGATTCAGAGAAGCAGCATGCTAGCCGTCACATAGACAAGAAATGGCAGTGAACCCAGGTCTGTGGATCCAAAGTCTGTCTCTTTTATTTTTTTAAAGATTTTTATTTATTTATTCATGAGAGACACAGAGAGAGGGAGAGAAGCAGAGACACAGGCAGAGGGAGACACAGGCTCCATGCAAGAAGTCCGATATGGAACTCGATCCTGGGACTCCAGGATCACAGCCTGGGCCGAAGGCAGGCGCTAAACCGCTGAGCCACCCAGGGATCCCAAAAGTCTGTCTCTTTTAAAGCCCTCTGTCATCCCAAGTCCAGAAGAAGTCTAGAACTTTCAGTTGAACTCCTAAGGATGAATGTGCTGTGCTTGGACATACTGAACATTTATAAAGCTCACTGGAAGGAGAAAAAGGCTTTTTTTTTCTTCTTCTTATTTCCAAGGTGTAACTATTCCCTCTAACTGTGGCTAACATCAGGCTACCAATGTGACACCACTGGACTTGGAATTGGAAAGAGATGAACACAGTTAGCACCTAAGTTAGCACAGTTAGCACCTAAGCTTACCTAAGTGGTAAGAGTCAGTCCCAGCACCCACTGGATGACTATCCTGTCCCTGCCCTAGTGTGGCCAGTGAAGCCCATCAGGACTGAGAAATAAGGGCTGAGAAACTTGCTCCTCCAGCGGGGGGCCTGCCCAGAATCCCAGGAAACTGTGGTTAATCTTTAAGTCAGCCTTGCAAACAAGTGCAGCTATTTTATCAGCCCAGGCTGGTTTCTGGTGCTGCCTCTGCAGCCGACTTGCTGTGGGACTTTGAACATATGCTTCCCCCTCTGGCCTCAGTTTACTGACTATGAGAACTACCATTAGCTGGTACCATTAGCTGAGCACAAGCTCAGCCACCCTCACGTTTGTCCATTCTAACCTTCTCAGGAGTCCTATGGGGCCACAATCACTTCGTTTTATAGGCAAGGGGATAGGGCTGGGGAACTCGGTGGACTTGTAGGAGATACGGCAGGTGGGCAACTAGTCTAGATTTGAACCCAGATTGGTCTGGCTCTAGGCCTTGCCCATTCCTGGTCTCTTGGAGGCTCTATTGTGCTCTGAGGCCTTTGCCTCCTCTCTTCTAGGGTTCACCTCCCAGCTCCTCTTGGGAAGAGAAGCCGAGGCCTGGTGCTGTTTGACCTGGATGGGCCTTAGTTTCCCATCTGTGAAATGGGAGAAATTTCAAAGAAGGAGAGACAAAACAGGGATGGTATTTAAAGCTGGATTCACACTCACCCTTCCCTATGCCATGATTCCAGGAGGACTAGTGAAGAGCCAAAAGTGGGGTGCAGTTTTGGAGCATGGGGTGAGATTGTTGGCATAGTGTTTGCAGAAGCCTTTGTGGCCTAAAGCAGCATTTCCTTATTGTCCCTTTTCTTTGCTCTACTCCTTGCCCCCTGCATCCAGATATAATTTGCCTCTTTATTTTCTGGGAAGTGTGATTGCCACTAAATACTGGCTTCAGCCCCCTCATAAGCAGGAATATCTAAAACTCAATGACTTCTGATAAGCCGCCTTAGTTACTGTTTTGTTTTTTAAATGCACATTAAAATGAACATATATCAGGGCACCTGGGTGGCTCAATCAGCTAAGTACCTGACTTCAGCTCTGGTCATGATCTCAGGCCCTGGGATGGAGCCCTGCCTGCAACTGGCTCCCTGCTGAGCAGTGAGTCTGCTTCTCTCTCTCCCTGTGCCCCTCCCCCTCCCCCTGCTCTCTCTCTGAAAAGAAATACAATCTAAAAAAATAAAATAAAATATAAAATGAACGTGTATCTATTAAAATAAATGTTGCTCTTCCCTACACTGTTCCTCCTGCCCCGGTCCTTGCTTTGGGAAACTCAAGTCAAGGCGGGTCCAAGGCCTGGTTCTCCTCAGGTGACTTCCTTCTCTGTGCCTCAGTTTTTCATCTGTAAAATGGGGATAATCATCAGCCTGCCCAGCCTAGGTGTTGTTAGGAATAGAGCCTTTTAAAAGTCGACCTGAGCCATTGGCATGGTGCCTGGGAAAGAGCAAAGGCTCCGTTAGCGCTGACATTATTATTCTTATTACCGGTAATTGAGGAAGAGGTGGATTTGGGGTCAGCAGGACGGGTGCTTGGGCCCGGTTAGGGAGGGCATTTTGGCTGGGGGGTATTTAGGGGTCCCACAGGGTGGGGCGCTCTCACGGGTCGGGGTGGGGGCAGGGTTTCTGTGTCCCCGCCCCCCGCCTGCCCCTCCGCACCCCGGCTCCTGCGGCTCCTGCGCCCACGGGGTGGGGCCCGCGCGTGGGTCTCTCCCGGGTCGCCGCGGGGAGCCGGGCCCCGCACGCTTCCTCCTTCCTCCTCCCCCCGGCGGCCGGCCGGGCCCCTCCTCCCCGCTCGCGCGCTCCCTCCCTCCTCTCCCCTCCCCGGCCGCCGCCGCCTCCTCCTCCCTTTCTCTCCCGATCTGTCTCTCCCGGCCCGGAATCCATTCCGGCCTGGGAGCCGGAGCGGCCAGGCCGCCGAGTGCCCGACCCCGCCGTCCCGCGGTCCGCCCTCCCGCGCGTCCGTCCGCCCGTGCGCCGCCGCCCAGCGGCCCAGGTGAGCGCCCCCCGCCCCTCCGCGGGCCCCGGTCCCCGCCGGCCCGGGGGAGCCCCGCCCGGACCCCGTGGCGTCGGAGGGCGGGCGGCGGGGGGCTCGGGGCCCCGCTCCGGCCTCGCCGGGTCCGAGGCGCGATCCCGGGGCGCTGGGCGGGCGCAGGGGGACCTGCCCGGCGCGGCCTTTTGTTGTGATGCCTTGGGGGGGAGGGGGCGGGCGGGGGCTCGGGGTCCGGCCGGCGCGGGGGCCGCCGCCGGCTCCCCCTTCCCCGGAGCCCCCGGAGCCCCCGGAGCCCCCGGAGCGGGAGCCCGGCCGAGCCCCCGGGCCAGGTCTAGGCCAAATCTGAAATCTGAGCCTGTCGGCGCCGCCTCTGGCCGCGGCTGCCGGGCCTGGCGCCCCCGGCCGGGATGGGAGGTGGAGAGGGGGCGGGCAGGGTGGGCCTGGGGGCGCCGAGCCAGGGGCGCGGGCCGGGGCCCCAGGACCACCCTGTCCTCCTGGAGCTTGGGGTAGGGCCTGGTGCCGCGGGTCTGGAAGGGACAGGGCCGCACTGTCGGTCCACTGCCCCCAGCCCCCAGCCTCGCCCCTGGCAGGCCCAGCCGCCTGCCTGCTCAGAAGTTGGCAAAAGTTTTGGGTTTTCTCCACCAGGCTGGGTCCATCTCCCTGCCTGGGCTTCGGTTGGGGGTGAGCTTAGGTGCCCACAGGGGCTGCCGCTTGCCCAGCTCTGTGTGGTCAGGCAACTGCCTACCCTCTCTGATCTGGGGGTCCTGATCAGTGGCAGGTGGGTCTGGCTGGGACTGCTGGGCTGGTGGAAGGATGACGGTAAACAGAAGAGGCTTACCTATGGGGTATCAGTTCTGCCTCTGGGGCCTTCAGGCTCACTGGCCTGTGGGCCGAACAAGTGAGGCTTGTCAAGTGGGGCTTCCTGAGCTTCAGGACCTCTACATTTGGGGCAGGGGTCCCTGGGTTACCTGGGATGAGTCCAGGCCCAGACACAGTGCTGCTGAGATCAGACTTGGTTTCAGGCATAGACCAGGCCGGTCCTGTTAGTGCCCCTCTTGTCAGCCTCCTGGCTGGACAGACAAGACTTCTTGTCTCCCTGGGTGACCTGGGCCAAGGGACTGCCCCTCTGAGCACCCACATGTGGAATGGGGGAAGAATATATGCACTTCTACGTGTAGGAGCTCAGTGTGTAGTAGGTGCTCAATAAATGAGTGCTTCACTGGATGAATTGCCTAAAATGGGAGGGGGCTGAGGGGGCTGGTCCCAGTGGGGCTTGTGTCCAGAAGAGGATGGATTGGTGTCCGAAAAGCCACCTGAGAGCCCCTTGAGAAACAACTCCAGCACCATCCTGCCACCCAGCAGCTGTGTGACCTCGAGCAACTCGCTGCCTCCTTGGGCCTCAGTCTTATTAAGTATAAAATAGGCCAAATGGAGAAACCGAGGCTCAGAGAGGGGAAAGGACTTGACCAAGCCCACACAGTTTGAAGCTGGAATGAGAACGTACACTTCAGAGACCCCAGTTTGGCTGCCCTTGACCCCTCCAGTGTGGGGGGAGCAGGGGTTTCTCAGTATGGGACGAGGCATGCAACGGTGTTAGACCATACAGATTGATGAGTGATTGCATGGAAGCCACGAGGTCCTCCTGGGGATGTGGTGATGTGGTGTGCCTCGGTGATGTGGTCTTTCCACCTAGGGAAGTGATTTACAGTGTGTCACCTCTCTCAGCTGACTGCCTGCCTAAGCCCTTCTGTGTGGCTCTTGGGCTTTTTTCCTCCTGTAGGTGTCCCTGCCAGGACTGCCCTCTCCTCTGTGAGCTGTTTATCTGTTCTTACTCTTGAAGACTTAGCTTCAGGCCCACCTCTTCCAGGAAGGCTCCCTGGCTCTGCCTCCCCTCCCCATCCTCTTCCTGGAGCATGAACTCTCCCCAGCTCACAGCACAGTGCCTGCTGTGGCTTCTTCCTGATTGTGACCTGGCGGGTGGGGGGGGATGTCTGGCTCCCGCGAGCCCCAGGAGCCAGGGAGGACATGGCTCAGTGACCTGCTGACAACACTCCCCAACCCCCTGGTCCTCGTTGATCCCATTTTCCAAACCTGCCCAGATGCAAACATCCGTGACCCTGTGTGAGCCTCTGCTATATGCTAGGAGCTTCAAACTCAGGCTGAGCAGTGTGGCGAAGGGGTTAGTAGTGGGAGTTGTAGGAGGCATCAGGGGGCTTCCAAGAGGTGAGGGAGGGCAAGAAGTTTGCTCAACAAAGAAGGAGGGAGGGTGCTCTTTCTTCTATTCGGACACTTCCCAGGGTTGCTGGGATTGTGGAGGTGGTCATCCTGCTGCAGAATTGTGAACAGGTCCCTGGCCTCCTAGATATTTGAGTCTAGAGGGTGAGCCAAATAGCAAACAAGTTACCAAATAAATTAATATATAATCACAGATGCGATAAGGGCTCAGAGAGAGAGGCGTGGGGTGCAGAGGAATTTTGAAGGAAGTATGTAGGAGTTGGCCAAGCATGGAGCTGGGGAAGGGCTTGTCAGGCAGAGAGAAATGCATGTGCAAAGGCCCTGAGGTGGGGAAGTGTGTGTTATAGAGAAACGATGGGAAAGCCTCTGAATTCGGAGCACAGAGAATTAAGGAGAGTGGGTGAGAGGTGAAGTAGGGGGTGTTTTGGGGGGTAATCACTCATATGGCTGGACCATATGGAGCTGTGTGGGCCTTGGGGATGAGTTTGACCTTCATCTTCACACAAGGGACTACTCAGCGTGCCCTGTGTGAACAGCCCCATGCTGGAGGCCAGGGATACAGAGCTGTTCAAGGCACTTGGTAGAAATAGATCTGTGGGCTGGACTCCAAGTATTCTGTGGGGGCCTAGATCAGGAGTCAAGAGGAGGAGGCATTTGAGGCTGGGCTTTGAAAGTGGAGTAGGAGTTCACTGGCAGGAAGGCAGGAGAGGGTGGGAGCCAGCAGTTGGGAAGTGCATGCAGGGTGGCTGGAGGCTGGGTGTGAGGTGGGGGGGTGGGCAGGCAGGGGACAGCTGGAAACCAAAGGTATGACAGGGTTATGATAAGGGCTCAGGAGTCAAACAGGTCTGTGTTTGAGTTCTGACTGTCTCCACCCGTTGTGTATCTTTGGGTCATTCACTGTATCTTTCTGAGACTTCACTTTCTTTGTCTTGAAAACAAGGACAATATGTATCTCCCTATCAGGTAGCAGTCAAAGGAGGCCTACATGGCCCCCATGCCTGGTGCCCATAGGTGCTTAGGGAAGGTGACCTGCCTCAAGTGGTGATACACTGGGTAGCCCCTGGGCCCGGTGGGTCTGGCCTCATCAGCTGTGTTTGGAAGGCTTTAAGTGGATGAACTCATGGAGTCCGAAGGTGCTGGCCTAGGAAAGGATGTTGGCAGACAAGGCCACCCCTGTGCCGGGTGATTTGAATCCTGCTCTGCCCTTGCTGTGCGAGGAGGCTGGACTGGGGAGAGTGCTGTTAGTCTAGTTCAGCCCAACTTCTTGAGAGCCTGCCTTAGGTGAGATTGGTCCATTTTCCAGATGTTAATACTAAGACCCAGAGAGGAGAAGCCACTTCCTGCATGGATCGTGTGGCTCCCAGCACCTCTATCTCCCCTTGGGTCCTTTACTCCCCCACCACTGCTCTAACCCCCTTATCTCTACAGTAAACCACTCTGGTTTCCACTCAAGCCAGTTAGCGGGGAGGGGAGGGGAGGGTACTTCCTCTGGGGTACCTCAGTTTCCTCATCTGTGAAGTGGGATAATATGAGTCATGGCTCCTAGGGTGCCCTGAGAGGACTGAAATAAAGCATTTAGCACTCATTAACTAGATAAATAGGGGTGGGGAAGAACCAGGTACAGCTTAAATCCTTCATCCTCTGGCAGCAGACACCCCCTTCCTGTGAAACAGTTCCTGAAGCTGTAAATGGGCATGCGGTTTTACCCTTAGTGAGGCCAAGGGGAGAGTGGGATGAGCTGGTCCCTGCCTTTACCTGGGCGCTGGCTCGGCATCATGGTTCTCGGAAATATAGGCCCAGCAGGTCCTTCCCCTGTGTTCAAGGCCTGGTTCCCACCGTCTGTCCAAAGGAAACCCAAACCTCTGCATACCTCCCTTGTGGAGATTAGATTTGCTATTTTCTCCCAGTGGCTTGAGTCTCAGTAAATGTGACATCTTTCTCCCCTCCCTTCCCTCTCGGGGACTCAGATATCATCCAGTTTTAAGATGGCCCAGGCCTGCGCTGCTGTGTCGAGAAGCGTTCTGAGGTCCAGGCTTGGCTTCCTGGGAAGGAGCGCTGTGAGAGATGAGTAATGTCTGCCATTGGCAGAGGATTAGAGCATGTTGTCCATGTGCCGTGCGTTTGTCATTCCCGATCCACTCTGACCTTCTCTTTTCACAGATGGGGGAATTGAGGCCAGAAAGACCCGGGACATATTATCCAAGCTAGGAGAAAAATGCACATCTCTTGTCTTTTGATCCAAGGCTCTCCCAACTCAGCCAGCCTGCGCCTTCCCACTGGACAGCCTGGGTGGGGCCGAGTCAAGGGAGAGGTGGATAGGAAGGACCCCAGAGCCCACAGCCAGGAGCAAAGCCCTGGCTATAGGACCTTGAGCAAGGGACTCCCTTCTACCCTGGGCCTCAGCTCCTCTCTTCCCAGCACAATGACCCGGAGGAGTTCCAGAATAAAATGAGAAGCCTCTCCTGCGGGAGTTGTCCAGGGCAGGCCTGGCCGTTGAGCCCACGTGGGGCCGTTAGAAACTGTGGCAATGAGTCCTCCAAGCAGCCTGCAGGCAGACTCCTGGTGCCGTGGATGGAAGTCGGGAGACTCAGCCTCCCCGTCCGGGCCCGATTACTTTCTCTTGCCCTGCCCAGATTTGTTGCCCTGACCTTTACTCTGTCTGATGTGGATGTTCTCATGTCGTGCCCTCTCCAGCCAGGTTGTAGCCACGTGGACCATTCCATCCTTTGCCTTAGCAGGGGATGGGCAAAACTTTTGTTCCCATTACACAGAAAAGGAAACTGAGAGGCTCAGAAGGGACAATGGCTGGGGCCAAGGTCTCCCAGCACAGCGAAGTGTGAGCCCAGACTTCTGCCTTCTGAATGATCTGTAGCATCCAATTCCCACTGAGTGTGCACCCAGCTTGCCTGAAATCTTACCCAAGGAATAGGGCTGGTGTATTGCCGGGGACAGGTGATCCTTACTTTCTGGGCTTCTGGTTCTGGCTGATGGATCTCCCCTCAGATATGGAATATAGGGTCTTGCAGGGAGCCCCCAGCTCCAAGGGTTGGCATCTCATGGGTGCTCAGTGGCTACTCATGGCATAAAGGGATTAGAAGTAGCAAGGCTTTTGGAGCTGATTGGTTCTGGGTTCAAATCCTGACTGCCATTTGCTGTGTAGGATTGTGGAAAAACAATTGCTTGGGGCCCTGGTTTCCCTGTCTTAGAAATGGGGATGACAGTGCCAATGGCAGCTTTGACAAGGTGATGTGAGAATCAGATGAGTGAATGTATGTCTGCTTTGGCAGAGTCTGCACACAGTAAGTGCTTTGTATTTCTGAGCGCCCATAATTATGAAGGCAGTTCCCTGACCAGGCGGGAACTGTGGACAGGAATTACAGGCCAATCAATTGGGGACTCCCTGGGGCTGAGACCGGACGTATGTGTCTGTGGGAGGCTTGTCCAATGGGACGTGGCCAAGGGGAAGGTTAACTAGAAACACAGGTTTTGGACTGGGTGAGTTGGAGACCATGAGCGCCATCCTGCCTCCCTGACGGGCTCCCGCCTTAGCCCACCTGTGGCTTGCCCACCTGCGACTTGTCAAGGCCTCCCGGTGTCCTGATCGCGACATTTGAGGCCTCGTCACTGAGCGGGCCCATTCTCTGTGAAGGTGACCACTGATGGAGCCGTGGGTGCTTGGCCCGCGAGGCGGGAGCTGTTACTGCGCTGGTGCTTTGCAGGGGTAGCCGAGGCTCAGAGCGAGGCAAGGTGGGTGGGGGTAGGGGCCCCCCAGCTCGGGGTCCTGGAGGTGAGCCCTGCCTCTGCCCCGCCCCGGCCACGCCCACATTTCCCTGGTACTCAGTGGGCTTTGGGCTTTTGGAACCTTCAGCTGTCCCCTGTGGGCCCGGGTGCTCTGCCTCCGTGCCTTGCCCCTGTGGGCCCACCGCCCAGTGGCCCCCCCTCTCCATACTCGTCTAAGCGGCTGAGAGGCCTCTGCGCCTGCCGCCGGGAAGCTCTCAGTGACCACGCTCTGTGCCCCAGCCCGAGTCCATTCTTCCCTCCTCTGCACCCCACTGCCCTTCTCTGCCTTCCTGCATGGCTCTGACACCTTCTGCCCTACATGGCAAGTCACAGGATTCTTTTTGCCTCTTAGGCAGGACGGTGATGGTAATCATGGCTCAAGGGCACTGCACTTTACAGTCTACAGAGCACGTTCCACGGCCACCTCTCAGCGCCCCCAGCAGGGCTAGGAGTAATAATCTTCGTTTGGCAAATTAGGAAAATGAGACGCCACGTCAGGGTCCCCCCAGTGGCTCTCTCTGCTGGCACTGAGCCCCGCCCCCACCCCCATGAGCCCACAGTCTCCCGAGGCAGGAACCCCTCGAAAGGATTTGGAGGTTCAGAGTGGTGAAGTGACTTGTGTGAGGTCCCGTGGCCTGGAAGGCTGGCAGAGCTGGGAGGGTTCCTTCTGGGCCTCCGAGAAGGGACAGGTTGTGCCCATGCTCCCACTCCTGAGTGGAGAACTGGATGCACCCGTGGTCCTGAGGGAGCAGGGATCAGCCCCTGGAGGTCCTTCAGGAGTCACTGGCTCCCTCAGCACGTAGGTGGGCCCTGGGCCGGTGCCAGGTAAGTGCTTGTGTCTGGTCCTCACAGCATCCTGCCAGGCAGCAAGTTCTGGCCCCATTTCACCAGACAGGAAACTGAGGCTCAGACAAGCAAAGCAGCTTGCCTAAGGTCACCCAGTGCATGAATTTGGACCCGGGGCCCCAAGGACTCCACAGGCCTGCCGTGCCTCATGTGGGCTGAGCCCTTCTTTGCCTTCTGTCTGACCCCTGATCCTCCTCTAGCCCTTTCCTGGCATTCCTCTCAGAGTGATGAGGCCTGGAGACTTCTCTGGCAAGCTACCGGCCCCCAGCCCCAGGGCTCTCCTACCTCCAACTGCTGTCACCCACAAATTGTGTGACTTTGGTGAGTCACTTCACCTCTCTATGCTTCAGCTTCCCTACCTGAAAAATGGGCCTAATGCCAGTATCCATGCCATAGGCTTGTTCTAAGGTGCGGGATGCTCTCAGCAAAGCCAGCACCTAATGGGCACTGGAGAAAGATTAGTCGCTATTTTGTTATAATCTGTATCAGCTTGAAGAGGAAAGAATTGACAATCCCATTCTCCAGATTGGAAAACTGAGACTCAGAGAAAGGAAATAGCATCCATCAGGACACAGAGGGATATCACATGTTCCTGGGGGCACATCCCATTTCCAGATAGGGAAACTATCCCCTTCCAGGACTCAGTTTTCTCATCTGTTCAGTGGGTTTGTGCATATGGTGGGGAGATAGTTCCATCACATCAAACCAATGTGGTTCCTTAGTCCGCAGCCACCCTAGGGTGGGGGTTGGGGGAGGTAGGGGCACCTGTCTAGGCAGATGGGGGCTGTGCCCTGTGGACTTTGTCCCTGAATTATGCCAAGTTCTCAAGGCTAGGCTTGCCTAGGAGGCTGAATCAGGCCAGGCCTTCGGGGTGCCCTGCAGCCACCAGCACCCAGGTCCCACCATATCACCTGGTCCACCTGCCTCCTCTGCTGTGTGCTCTAGACGAATGGCTTCTTTCATTGAGCCTCAGTTTCTCATCTGTGAGATGGGGGCAGACATCTTTCTTCACGAAGCTGTTGGGAGGACTGGATAGCTCATTTCCCTCCAGATGCCTGCCCATGCTAGGCTTAGAGAAAGGCCCCAGCTAGTGGTTACAGGTATGAGGATGGGCAGGATTCTGACTGGCAAGAAGGGGCAACAGCATTCCAGGCAGAGGACCCATGTGAGCCAAGGCTCAGAGTAGGACAGTTTAGGGAGTACCCTGTAGTTAGTTGGGGGGTAGGTGGAGTGGACTGCCACCTTCTAGGATTTGGACTGACCCTGAGGGGGTGGGCAGGGTGTCAGCAGTGACTGTGGTGATGTTGACCTTCCTGCCCTCCAAACTTTAGAATTCCTTTCAGAGCCTTGGGAGCAGCCACCTGTGCTCCCCACCCCCCTCCCTGCCAGGTGTTCCCGAAGGCCCTGGAACCAGATGAGCCACAGTTCTATTTGGGGACAATTCTGCTGTTCCCGTTTCTCTCCTGTGCCCTAGTTTTAGAAACGACGTGGGTTTGGTTACCAGTTGGCCATTTGCAGAAAGCACCCCCCCACCACCACTCCGCCCATACCTTAGATCTGTGGGCAGCATGGGCAAAATAGGACTCATTATTGCCTCTGGGAGTTGTTCCTGGCCTCTGTCCCTGGATTCTCTGGGTAGGGAATTGGCAGCTGGACTCTTGATTACGTGCTGCTGGTGTCTGGACCTTGTGTTGGGTGCTAGAGACCCCCAAGGGATGCACTCTGGGAACAGCCTGCACTCTGGTGGAGCCAGACACAGACCCTGATCATTGTCCTACCACAGGGTAGGCACCACAGGAACCCTGGCAGCCCATTACAAGGCCAGAAGGGCTTCCTAGAGGAAGTGTTACCTGACTTGAATCCTAAAGGATGAGCAGGAGCTCACAGGGAAAAAGCAATGGTGAGGACATGCCAGGACAAAGGCAGAGCCTGGGCAAATATCTGGAGGTGGGAACTCACCTGGTGTGTGCAGGTATAGCCTTGGGAGGTGGGGTGTGTGTGTGTGTGTCAGGTCATGTACAGGGTAGTTAGAAGGGGACTAGGTTGACCAGGCAAGGCCTCAATATCTTGCCAGGCTTTGCTGAGGCCTCCTGCTGAAGGTGCGAAGGGAAGACAAAGGCCAGACTTGGCTCTCCAGTGCTCAGTTACTGTTACCAAATGAAGGTAGTCCAAAGAGGCTGGGGTTCCAGATAGGGATCAAGAACCCCTACCTGAGGCAGAAGGTAGGGGCTGTTCTGGGGCCTCAGAGGAAGCAGATCAGGGAGGACTTCCTGGAGGAAGCAGTACATGACATACTTGAAAGGATGAGATAGTTCTCTGTGGGGAGGTGGAGCTTGAACTGGGGCCTGAAGCTGTGGCATGGGCAGCTCCTCTTGTTGGAGCCCCAAGGAAGGGTAGAATTTTGACTTCAGAGGTGCTGGTGCCCACCCATGGAGAGGTCTGAGGGCCTGCTCAGAGTCTACATGCCATCCTTGGGCATGAGGAGATAGCTGGACAGAACTGATTCATCTAGCACCGTGAGTGGGAGCCCTGTCAGCATTGTGGCTTTGGTGAGGTGGCCCTGGGGAGAAGGTGGGTGCCAGCCAGGTAAATGGCAAGTCTGGGATTGATGGGGGAGCAGCAAGGTGGGGGATGGAGGCCTCAGCCCCCACTCTGCCTGCCTGTACATCCTTTCCTTGTGGAAGCCCGCCTGGCAGGAAGTGGTGGAGACGTGTTGGGGCCTGGCTGGCTGATTCTGAAGGCGCCTGGGACATGGGCTGGGCATGGGGCAAGGGCTCCGGGTTCAAGGCCTGATCTCCCTGCCATGTTGGGTAAAGCTTGCCAGGGCAAAGGTCTCCCTGCTTGGGTCCATTCGAGCCTCCGGAAAGGCCCCTCTGCCCTCTTAAACTCAGACGGTCTGTACTCCAGACAAGGTGAGTAAGGAACGATGGCTGAAGACTCTGATGCCTGATAGGCATGGGTTTGAAACCCAGCTTTGTTCTCTGTGGGCCAGGAGCCCTTGACCAAGTGTCTTTGCTATTCTGAGCCTCAGTTTCCCCATCTGCAAAATGGGGGTCACCTTAGAGTCTCCTAGGGCTTAATAAGATTTCACAAGGCTGTGCCCAACACCATGCCGGCCCCTGGGGTCTGGCTTTGGAGCTGTTGGCCCAGCTGACCAGGGGTGGTAAGACTTGCTGAGTGGCTGAGGGGTGGCTTCCGGTCTGCCTTGGGCTCAGCACAGGCACCGAGGACAAAGCCCCTTTGTGGCGAGACAGATGGAGCCTGGGAGCCCCCCTCTCATCCAGGACCAGAGGGCCGCCTGCCCCTCCTCCTCACCCAGTCCCCCCGGGGGAAGGAGCTTCCTCAGGCAGAGGAGATGGGAAATGAAAGTCGGGTTGTGCAGGAGGAGAGTCCAGGCTGGCTGCAGCTGCGTAGGCCAGAGAGTCTGGCTGATGAGCTTGGACGGATCCATCCCTTTTCTGGGCCACCTTTCAGGGCCTTGAGCATCCCTGGCAAGTCCCAACCCCACTGTGTATGCCCTTTTCACTTATCCATCCGTCTATCCATCTGCCCATCCATCCATCCATGAATCTGTCCATCCATTCTGTAATTACCAGGTATCCACTGTGTGCTAGGCCCTATGCTTTCGGCCAGGGGCCACTCTGGCCAGATGCTAGCCAAGCTTCCCAGCTGTTATCTATTTTGAATATTACACCCGCTGCAGGGCATTCAGCAGTGAGTGAGACAGAAGTGGCCCCTGTCCTCAGACGTGTGCTCCCATGGGCAGCTATGTCATCAGTGCTGTGGTCTGTGCTAGGAAGGAGAAGTTGAAGGTCCTTACTTGGGCAGGAGGAGGTCAAGAGAAGCCTTCTGTGAGGAGGTAGCTATTGAAATGAGACTCAAAGAGAGGACAGAGTTGGTGGGGCATGTTGCCATTGAAACAGGTGGCCAGGCAGGGCCTTCTGAGCCTGTGATGAAGCACCTGGAAGACATGAAGGGGTGGGGTGTGTGGATGTCTGGGATCGGTAGGCTCTGGTAGAGGGGACGACAAGGGCAAAGGCCCGAGTGAGTGTGTGCGCCCGGTTCTCAGGGAAAGGGGAAGGAGTGGACAGTGTGAGAAGAACAGAAGTGAAGGGGGTGGGGCCGGTAGAGTCCACTAGAAGGCTTGGAGGCCCGGGGGGAGGACTTTGTCCTTTGTTTCATAGGGGCCGTGAAGGGTGTTAAGCAAGAGTCATGGTTCAGACTGACATTCCAGAAAGGGTCTCTGCCCCCAGTTGTCCAGCTTGGGGGAGGAGGCTGAACCTGGGCAGTGGGGTGGCCATGGTGAGAGGGAAGTGGATTCAGAATGTGTTTAGAAGGTGGGATAGGCAGGACTGGGAACCGGGTTACGTGGGGGCAGGAGGAATCATCGTTCCTCTCTTGGGCTGCTTGCTGGTGATGAGGGGCTGAGTCCTCGCCACAGGCCATGGTGGCTTCTGGTTTGTTTGTTCCCTCTCCCTGGTCCATCTGGAGGCACAAATTCCCAGTGCCTTCCTCACGGTGTCCTGATGGCTGGGCTGAGCCTTTCTGTTCCCATGGCTCTGTACATGTTAGGCAAAACTGGCAGGACCCTACCCATTTTACAGATGAGAAAACTGAGGCTAAGAGTGGTACACCCACTGCCTGGGTTACATAGTGGGGCAGGGTTGGGGCTTGGTCTCTCAGGACTCAAGGGATCTATGGATTTGGGGAGTACGGACCCTGCCTCCCCAGTTCCAGCTAAAGATTTCTGTACCTAAGATTTCTTTCCTGCCCTGAACTATCTTAGGGAGATGGAGGCTGCCTCAGTGTGACCTCAGAGGTGGGGTCAGGAGCCTGGACTCTAACTTGCCACGTGACCTGGACCTGTTTCCTCTGCTGGGGATTCCTAGATCACAGCAGTGTTGGGGGGCGGGGCAGATAAAACGATGCACGTTAAGTGCCACGCCTGATGCCTGGCATACAATAAACATTAAGTAATCAGTAGGTTTATTATTGTTGTTTCTGTGGGGAGTGAGGACATGTGTGTAAGTTGGGCCTCTGGCTATGTCACCCCCAGAGCTGGGCTTTGGGGCAGCGCTGCAGTTGCCAGGAGGTGTCTTCTAGATAACTCAGTGCCAAGGGATAGGAGGTCCCCGGGATCCATGCCCAGCACTACTTTCCACACGGGGAAACTGGCCACGAAGCAACCAGGGACAGAGCAGCGTTTTACACCAGGTGGCCTGCCGCCCTGCCCTGCTCCCGCGCCACCCACTTCCGGGCCTTGCCCTTCCCTTTCCCTCTAGGGCTTCTAGGCTGTGGACAGGTGTAGACAGGTCCCAGCGGGAAGGGATCCTGCACGCTACAGGGCAGGTCAGGGCCTGGAGTCTGGAAAGGAGTCCCCTTCCTGCCCAGGAAGAAACCCAAGAGCTGCAGGGGCTGGCATGGCTCTGCCTCTGCAGGCTGGGCTTAGGGGGGCTCCCCGGGCTGCTTAGCCTTTGCCTTCCCCGGGCTGCGGGCCCTGTCCCCGGCGGCCCCCCTCCATCCCTCTCCCGGATGCCAGCCCGAGCCTGCAGCGCCCCGCCCCGCCCCGGCCACACTGGCAGAGCCGGTTTGAGGCCTGCCAGCCCCGAGCGTGTTTGCTCCACGAACACGGGACCAGACACGTTGTGGCTGCCCTGGCCCGTGGATGGCCCCTGGCTCACTCTTCCCGCGCTCCTCGCTCCCCCCGCAAACATCCCCTGGGACCCGTTCTGCGTCCCGGCCCGTGCGGCGTGGGGCTCGGGGCCTGGAGGTGGGTGCCTCAGACTTGCACACTGCCCTGTGGAGGTCAGGGAGGTCGCAAGCTCCGGCACGGGGACGTGTCAGGCGACGGCAGCAGCGAGCGGGGGGTCAGGGTGTAGGCCGTGGGGCTGGACAGACCCAGGCCGAGGTGCCCCCACCCCCCACCCCCTGTGCCTCTTTGTTGTCTGGGTCCCTGGGTAGGACCCATTCATCTCTCCCTCCCTCCCTCCCTCCTCTCACTGGAATTTGTGAAGGGTCAGGGGAAGGCAGGTGGGGAAGCTTTGGTGGGGGGCAGACAGCGCGTGCCACGTGTGAAGGTTAGAGGGTGATTATAAGTTGAAGGCAGGGTTGAGAGGTGGGAGGAAGGAGATGCAGCAGGCCTCCATCCTGTGAGCAGCAGGCCCACAGGCCGTCCCGCTGACACTGTCCCCAACCTCAGGCTCAGAGGCTGTCTTCCTCAGGGCTGCCAGAGGCATCATTTTGTGGGTAAGTGAAGGGTGGGCTGGACTTCCTGGTCACGCATGCAGGGTGGGCCACCTGTGTGTGGGCTTTGAGGCTGGGGGCGGGGGACGGGGGCTGGAGCTCGGGTTGACTTTGTGGAGGGGCCGGGCCACCAGGTGCTTCTGCCCACCAGTGTCCCCAGAGGGAGTTCTGCCTGGGTGTGGGCGGGGAAGAGGGGGCACTATGTATTCCCAGAGCAGAGAAGCAGAGCTGCTGTCAGGGAGTAGCGAACACTGTGAGCCCCTGAATGCAGTGGGCAGAGGCCACTGGCTGGCAATGGTCCCCCCAAGGCCCATCACCCATCTCCAGCCACCTTGGAGAGGCCCAGAGAAAGCAAAACTTGTCACCTCAGTGGCATGGGGGTGGGGGGTGGGGTCGGGAGTGGCATCTGCTAAGGAACCTTTGACATGCCAGGGCCTCTGTCAGGGTACAGACACTGAGCCCCAAGATGGGGCGTGACTGGCCCAAGGTCACACAGCGATTCCGATGGAGAACTTCCATTCAGCCAGGTGGTACCTGGCTGGGTCCCTGGAACCTGCCTGTACTGGGCTTAGTGCCTTGAGAATCTTCTCTTCAGTCCCGGTGCCCACACCCTCATTCAGGGGCCAGACTCGCCTCGCTGTGTGACCTGGGCCTGGGAGCCCCCCTCTAAGCCTCAGCTCTTGGTCTGTGAAGGAGGATGTCTCACAAAGGCTCCCTGACACCAGGGCTGTGACCTTTGGCCTGTGAGCCTCCCTGCCCGCCCACTGGCCAGGCTGCCTGGCCTAGGCTCTGGGGTAGAGGCTGGAGTAGGGTGGGTGAAACCTCCCAAGCCTGTGGACCTCCCTGGCCCCAAGATGCTCCCATGGGCAGGAGGACCCTTCCAGTGACTAACCTCTTGGGCCTTGGAGTGGGGGAATGGTGGGAAGCAGGCATGGGAAAGCTGGAGCCACCCACTGGATGCCTGTCTTTTCCCCCATTTTGTTGCTGGGGAGACTGAGGCTGCATGCCTTATACTGACTGGCTCCCTTCCTTTCTCTTAACGATCCTACCTTTAGGCCTTTGCCCAAGCAGTCTCTTCTGCCTGGATCATACTTCCCTTTCCTCTTTCGCACACTGTCCAGCCTTCGGACCTCAACTGAGATATCCCCTCCTTTGGGAAGTTCGCCATGGTTTAGGCCCCTTCTTGGCCCTCCAGCCCTCTAGAGCTGGAGGTCACTGTGCTCTGAGATGATCGCTGGGGGATGAAGGCTCAGTAACCTAACCCTGCCCCACCCCACAGTCTCAGGGGCCTGAGAAAACTTTCATGGCCTCTTCTCTCAGTTTTTCTGATCTGAATTGCTAGACAGATCCCTTTCAGGCCCTCCTTCAGACCTTTTCAGGCCTTGGCCAAAGACTAGCAGCGAGTGACCTAGTTAAGTTGGGACTCACACAGTCCAGACGGCTCACTTGATAACCCCCTGTACATCTGACCTTCCTGTCTCAGGGCCTTTGCACAAGCTGTGCCAACCTCCTAGATTGCCCTTCCCATGCCTCCTTATATATCTAGTGGAGACAGGATGGGCTTTGGTATCACTCAGATTTGTGTTGGCATCTGGGTCTTCACTTCCTGGCTGGGCAGCTTCTGGGAGACCTTATATCCTCGTGTGTGACATGCGTGTGGCCACGGCTCACTTCAGGGCTATTGGGAGCATTTGAAGGGGTAGTGTGAACCCTAGGTGGGAGGAAGTAGGTGGGGGGAAGTGTGGCCTTCAGCATGCCCCATTCCACCCCACTGGCCTGCATTGGAGCAGCCAATGGTATTGAGTTTTGGAGAGGGAGCCGAGGTGGCCCTAGACCCCACCAAGAAGAGCCCAGCCAAGGCTCCTTCCTTGGGCCCTTCTCTGTAGGGGGAAGATCCGAGAGGGAGGGACTTGCCAGTCAGCTGCTAGGAGGTGAGGTCTTAGTCTCATCATTTAATCTGTGTGTGCCAGTTTCTCCATCTGTGAATGGGGTAATGAGAACGGTACGTAGTAGGTCCTAAATAAATACCAGCTATTACTACTGTCATCGTTCATATTACCCCCACTCTGGAGTCAGAGTCCTTTCCATATTCCGAAACCACTTGTAGAAAAACACCCCAGTTCGACAGGGAATTCTTTTGAGAGTGTGAAAGGAAGGAAGGAATCAGGTGAAGCCCCCTGCCCATGGGGAGCTTCCATTCTCATGTGGAAGGCTATAGGGAGGCAGGAGAGGGATGGAGCCCCCATCTGTGAAATGGGAGCATTGGACTGGCCCCCTCGCCAGGCTCCTCTGGCCTTAGCTTCCCCCTCCGTGGACAGGGCAGTGCTAGTGGTACCTGCCCCACGGGGCTTTGAGGAGGGAGGGGCGTCAGTTGGGGACTGAGTCTTGGAGGTTCAGAGGGGTCACATGTTCACTCCATAAATGGTCCTCCTGGGGCTCCCCTGTCTTGGCCTCCAATTCCTCTTTTGGAAAAATGGACTGGCCCCGGAGCCCTGCTTTATCCTCGATGTGTGGGCTACCTGCCAGAGTTCAGCTGGGAGCAGTGGCCTTGGAGAGAAGGGCTGACAGTGGCCTAGGGCCAGGAGAGCCAGGATCCCCAGCTGGCCTGCTTCTGTCTTGGATGGTGGCTGGGACACCTGACTTGGCTTCTCTGAGCCTCTCTCTGTCTCCACCTCTGCGAGACAGGGCTGATCATCCCTGTATGGCTGGGTCCCGGAGAGAACTAGATAGCTAAGCAATGATGGAAACTGTCATGTTCACAATAGTAAGGGCCCCGTTTTGGAAGAATAGCCTGTGTGCTCAGGGCTCTGCGTCCGTTAACTCATCTGCCTTTGCAGCTGCCTGGGGATGACCATGGCTGACTCCGTGGTACCGAAGGAGGCTTTGATCAGTTTACCCAGGGTCCACCCGTGGGCCACAGCAGGGCCCCTCTAACCATGATGCTGTACCCCAACTGGCTCAGGCAGGACTTCCCAGTCCATCTCTCCAGATGGCTGCTGATGGGCTGCTGATGGGCTGTTTCCCTCCCCGCCACCTCCTCCCTCCTCCACCCCACACATTCCTGACACAACCTCCACTCCCATCCTTCCCCCACCCCGGGTTGGGTCACTGTTATCAGGAGACATTCCTGGACTGGCTGAGAAGAGCTCCTACCTTGGGCCCCTCTGAGAGGGGTTGTGACTGCTGACAGAGGCCCTGTTGGTGGCTCCTCTGGGAGTGGGGCCCTGGGACACGAGGCTGCAGAGCCCACAGTTCAAGTCTGCTGGCTGATGCTGCCTCTTACAAGCTCTGTGACTTGAGGCAAGCACCGTGAACTCTGTATGCCTTGGTTTTCTCATCTGCAAATGGGGCTGACCACGTATGGCTGCAGTGGGTTCATTGGGACTCACGCATGTAGTGCCATTCTTAGTCTGGTGCCTGACACGCAGGAGTCTCTCTACCCATCAACCAGCTGTTGTTATCATTTGAGAACTAGTTGCCTCTCCTTTAGGTGGGGCCCCCAGTTTAGATGGTACCTTCTGAGGGGTGCACATCAGGAGGGTGCCTGTGGGATGAGGGACCTTAGGCAGTCCCTATCCCTCTCTGAGCCTCCTTTTCCTGGTCTGCTCTTTGAGCAGTTGGGTATGAGTGAGTGCAGCTCTACCCCAGTGCCCCCTTGTCCCCATTGCTGTATTCTCTGTAATTCATCCCTTGGCCCGTTTGGCCACTTGGCTTTTGTCTTTCCCACCATAATGCCTGGCACATAGCAGGTGCTCAGCCAAGCCTTGTGGAAGGAGCCAACAAATGCACAACTCTTGAGTGAATACCCAGGGCTTTCCTATTTCTGTCTTTTTGTGCATAGCTCCCTTTGCCAGGAGCACTGTCCCCAGTCTCTCTGCTTGTGGAACTCCTTCTTGTCCTTGAAGTCCTCCTCAAATGTTGCCTCTCACAGCAAGCCCTTCCCACCTTCTCCCTGTCAGAGTATTGCTGGTGTTCTGCACACTTGGTCTGAGGCTCTCTGCTGGCACCTTTTACAATCCAACTTGGTGGACTTAGTAACATATTAATAAACAACAAGAACCGTGCAGTGAATGGGCACTAGGCACATGGGCAGCCCCGTGCATGGGTTGTCTTATTCACTCCTCCACAACAACCTTGAAGCTGGGCATTATTATTATCCCTCTCTTTGCAGAACACAGAAGCTCAGAGAAGTGAAGTGACCTTCCCAGCTATGAGAGAGGGCATGCCAGGATTTGAGACCAGGTAAGCCTGTATTTTTTCTTCTTTTTTTTTTTTTTTTTTTTAATTTATGATAGTCACAGAGAGAGAGAGAGAGAGGGGCGAGCAGAGACAAAGGCAGAGGGAGAAGCAGGCTCCATGCACCGGGAGCCCGACGTGGGATTTGATCCCGGGTCTCCAGGATCGCGCCCTGGGCCAAAGGCAGGCGCCAAACCGCTGCGCCACCCAGGGATCCCGCCTGTATTTTTTCTTAAAAGGAAAAGAAAAAGGGACCCCTGGGTGGCTCAGCGGTTTAGTGCCCACCTTTAGCCCAGGGTGTGATCCCGGAGTCCAGGGATCGAGTCCTACATCGGGCTTCCTGCAGGGAGCCTGCTTCTCCCTCTCCCTCTGCCTCTGCCTCTGCCTCTCTCTCTGTGTCTCTCATGAATAAATAAATAAAATCTTAAAAAAAAAAAAAAGGAAAAGAAAAAGCATTAACATGCACACAGTAAAAAATAATTCAAAGTACAAAGGAAGACAGGGAAAAACTCCTCTTGGCTGCAGGTCTCCTTGTCAGAGGCAACTACTGGAGGGGTTCTGATGTGTCCTTCTAGGGAGATGGAGGATGCATATGTAAACACCTATGTTAGAAAATTAACACACACACACACACACACACACACAAATGGTAGCATGTGGTGTACCCTGTCTTACACCTGCCTGTTTCTTCTTGGCAGTGTACCCTGGGGACCATTTGGTGCCACTGCTTTCTTTTCCATGGTTGCATTGTATGCTTTGTGTGGCTGGAGACCAGGCTTTATTTAATTAGTGAGGAATGGGAGGCCTGGGTGGCTCAGTTGTTTCAGCATCTGTCTTTGGCTAGGGTTATGATCTTAGGGTCCTGGGATAGAGCCCCGCATCAGGTTCTCTGCTCAGCAAGGAGAGAACTTCTCTGCTTCTCCCTCTCCTTCTGTGCTCTCTCTCTCCCTATCAAATAAATAAAATCTTTTAAACAAAAGTTGCATATCTCTTTAAACAAATAATTAGTGAAGAATACTTTAGTTGTTTCTAGTCTTTTGCTTCTTATAGACAATTCTGTGATGAATATCCTGTCATTCACTTAGTATTCATGTGCGAGGATTCCTCTAGGATTGAGCCCAATCTGCAGGCTCAGAGGTTGTATGCAGTTGCCATTTGATGGCAATTGCCAGATTGTCCTAGCTGCAGGTTGTGCAAATAGACCCTCACGCTGCCCCTCCACCCCCGGCTTCCCTCACTCTTAACCAGTGTGGGTTTTGCTATAGAATTTCGAGGTCTTTGCCAGTCTAATAGTTGAACAGTGGCCCTCTGCTGTAGTGTTTTGTTTTGTTTTTTAATATCACAGCTTTACTGAGATATAATTCACATACCGAACAACTCGCCCATTTAAAATGTACTATTTAATGGTTTTTAGTATATTCACAGAGTTGTGTAACTATCACCACAATCAATTTTAGAACACTTCTATCACCCCAAAAAGAAACTGTGTACCCATTAGTCACTCCCCACTCCCCCTCAGACGTTCCTCCTCCAGCTCCGGGCAACAACCAGTCTTTCTGTTTCTATAGATTTGCCTATTCTGGTCCTTTTATATAAATGGAATCATACAGCATGTGGTCTTTTGTGTCTGGCTTCTTTCACTTAGCATCATGCTTTCAAGGTTCATCCATGTTATAGCATGTTGTCAGGCATCATTCCTTTTTCTTGCAAAATAATATTCCATTGTCTGGACATAGTACCACATGTCATCTGTCCATTCATCAGCTGCTGGATATATGGTGGTTTCCACTTTTTGGCTATTATGAACAAAGCTGTTATGAATATTCACATACAAGTTTTTAAAAAATTTTTTTTTCACATACACATTTTTATGTTTTCACATAAAAGTTCTCTTTTCTCTTGGGTACATACCTAAAGCAGACTTTCTGGATCATGTGGTAACTCTATGTTTAATCTTTTGAGGAAAAATACCAGGCTGTTTTCCAAAGCAGCAACACCATTGTACATTCCCGCCGGCAATGTATGAGGTTTCCAACAACTTACTGTTATCTGTCTTTTTAATTATAGCTTTCCTAGTGGGCGTGAAGGGGTAGCTCATTGTGGTTTTGATTTGCGTCTCCTTAATGACTAATGATGTTGAGCATCTTTGCATGCAGTTATTGGCCATGTGTAATTCTTTTTTGGAGAAATGTCTAATTGGGGTATTTGTCTTTTTGTTGTTGAGTTGTAAGAGTTCTTTATGTATTCTTGGTACAGATCCCTTATCATATATATGATTTACAAATATTTTCTCCCATTCTGTGAATTCTTTTTATCTCCTTGATGGTGTCCGTTGGATACAATTTTTTAAATTTTGATGGCATCCAGTTTTTTCTTCTGTTGCTTGTGCCGTGGGTGCCATATCTAAGAAGCCAAGATTGTGAAATTTATACCTATATTTTCTTATAAGAATTTTTTTCAGCTTTACTTTGCATACTTAGGTTCATGATCTATTTTGAGTTAATTTTGGGTGTAGGGTTTGAGGAAGGTATCCAGTTTCCTACTTTTGCATGTGTATATCCACTGTTTCCTGAACCACTTGTTGAAAAGACTGTATTTTCTCCATTGTGTGATGTTGGCACTCTTGTCAAAACTCAATTGACTATAAATGTGAGGGTTGATTTCTGTCCCTCATTTCTGTCCTATTAATTTATATGTCTGTCTTCATGCAAGTACCATGGTTTGTTTGTTTGTTTGTTTGTTTATTTATTTAAAGTAATCTCTACCCCCACCGTGGGGCTCTAACTTACCACCCCAAGATCAAGAGTCGTGTGCTCTACCATCTGAGCCAGATAGGTGCCCCTATAGTATTTTGACTACTGGACCTTTTCCTCAATTTTGAAATTGAGAGGAGTGAGCCTGCAAGCTTTGTTTCTCTATTTTAAGGTTGTTTTGGCTATTCTGGGTCCCTTGACCTTCCATATGAATTTTAAGATCAGTTTGTCAATTGTGCAAAGAAGATAGCTTGGATTTTTGATAAGGATTATGTTGAGTCTGTAGATAAATTTGGGGAATATTGCCATCTTAGCAATGTTTAGTTTTCCAGTCCACGAACATGGGATGTCTTTCCACTTATTTAGATTTTAATTTCATTCAACAATTTTTGAAATTTTTTAATTTCAAAATTAAAATTTAAAATTAAAATTTAAAATTAAGAGTATAAATTTTGCACTTCTTTAGTAACTCTTATTCCTAACTATTCCTTTGATATTGTAAATTGTTTTCTTAATTTTATTTTTGGATTTTTGCTAGTGTATAGAAATATAATTATTTTTTATATGTTGATCTTGTACCTTACAACTTTGCTGAACTTGTTTATTAGTTCTGATAATTTATTTATTTATTTATTTATTATTATTATTATTTTTAAAGATTTTATTTATTTATCCATGAGAGACACAGAGAGATGCAGAGAGAGAGGCAGAGACACAGGCAGAGGGAGAAGCAGGCTCCGTGCAGGCGCGATCCTGGAGTCCTAGGATCGAGTCCCGTGTCGGGCTTCCAGCATGGAGCCTGCTTCTCCCTCCTCCTGTGTCTCTGCCTCTCTCTCTATGTCTATCATGAATAAATAAATTTTGAAAAAAAAAAAAAAAAAGAGAAGAATCTGTATTCTGCTGTGCTTGGGGAAATTGTGTATTTTTAATTTGTATAATCTTATAAGTGAGGTGAGTATCTTGTTGTATGTTGAAGAGCCATTTGATTTGCTGTAAACTACCTGTGGTTATTTTTCTTATTTTGTGGGAGTTTATCATATATTAAGGGGAAAATCCTTGTCTATCATATGAGCTACAAATATTTTTCTTAGTTTGTTGTCTCCCTTTTGAGTGTGTTTATGATATTTATTTAACCATGAAGACATTTTAGATTTATCTATATAGATAGATTTATCATTTTAAGAATGATTTTCAGGTTTTGTGTTTTGTGCTGTGTTAAATGTTTTTCCCATTTTGAGATTAGAAAATTTATTCTCTACTCCCCTTTTTAAGCTTTTTGGTTTTATTTTTGTGTGGTATAAATCTGATTGATCTGGAATTTATAGTCATATGGAGTAAGTTTGAAATCCAGCTTTGTTTCTTGGTTGCAGGTCATTGATCCCAGCTCTATTTTAAAAATAATCTACCTTCTTTGCAATGGCATCGAATACCACTTTCGTTGTGTTAATTCTCTGTATGTTTGAGGCAATATTTGGATTCTCTGTTCTGTTGCGTTGACTTGCCTGTTTTTGTGCTGATGTGACACAGTTTTAATTACTGTGACTTTATAGTAATTTTTACTATCTGGTCAGCTATTTCCCACTCCTTTTTTTTTTTAGGATTTTTCTGGCTACTTGTATATATTTACTTTTAATTGTAACTTTAAAATTGATAAGATTAAAAAACAATCCTGTTGGAGTTTTTATTGGGATCACATTCAATTTTTAGATTAATTTAGAAGGATTGATATTTTCATAATGCTAAGCTTTCTTTTAATTTTCTTTTTAAAAGAGATTTTATTTATTTATTTATTTGAGAGTGAGAGAACATAAGTGTGAGATGGGGGAGGGGCAGTAGGAGAGGGAGAGGAACAAGTGTTGGAGCACAGCCCGATGTGGGGCTTGATCTCATCACCCTGAGATCATGACCTGAGCCCAAATCAAGAGTCGGAGGCTTAAAACTAACTGAGGAACCCAGGCACTCAGGAGTTTTATTTTCTGATTGCTGTTGGTATATAGCTACATTGTTGATTTAGGTGTATTAACTTTTAATTTCCTTCCACTTTACTTAATTTGCTTTTTGTTTAATAGTTTTGCAGCATATTCTCTTGGATTTCCCAGATCTGTGCTGATAACATCTGCAAATGATGATACTCATTTTCTCCTTTCTAATTTCATTTTATTACTTCCATTTCTTGTTCTTAGCTCATTGGATTGGCAAGGATCTCAGAGCAAGGTTAACTAGTGGACATGCTTGTCTTTTCTGGACTCTTTCCCTGTGAAGTGGCTTTTCTGGGCCTGGGCTCCTGATGAACTCTACCAGAAAATCCCTTCACGGTCATGCACAGAGCTTGACACATAGGAGGAATCTGGGAAGTTTGCCTCATTGTGAGAGTGATTACAAAAGAGTAAGGATCTGGGGTGCCTGGGTAGTTCAGTCAGTTAAGCATCTGACTCTTGATTTGGGGTCAGATCATGATCTCAGGGTTGTGAGATTGACCCCAGTCTAGGGCTCTGTGCTAAGCGGGGAGTCTGCTTCTCCCCCTCCCTTTAACCCTCTTCCACTCGTGCTCTCTCTCTCTCTCCTCTCTCAAATAAATAAATAAAACCTTTAAAAAGAAAAAAAAAAAGAAAAGAAAAAGAGCAAGGATCTAAAGGAGATCTTCCACAGTAATGATGATGATGATAGCTAATATTTATTGGGTACTTCTTATGTGCTAGGCACTGCATATGTATTACCTCATACTTCTTACAACAAAACTAGTTATGTGGGAACGATTATACTGATTCCCATTTTTGATGAGGAGTAGACTGAGGCCCTTGGATGCAAGACGGCGTCTGAACCTGGCTTTCAAGCTCCAGGCCTGTATTTTTGTGACATTTCTGCTTCCCTGGAAGGTCCAGAGTTATGGTGGGTGATGTTGGGGCTTGGCTTCTGGTCTCTGTGTTGCCTCTGTGTCCAGGAGGCGGCAATGGGGGAATGGTGGGTGTGTCTGGAGTGTGGGGGCTGGCTACACAGTGGGCAGGACTCAGAGGTGCCTTCTGATGCCACTCTCCTAGCCCTCGAGCATCCCAGCCCTGGTGCACTCATTTTCTTTGTGTCCTCAGGCAAGGTTTGGCTTCTCTGAACCTTGCTCCCATCTGTTAAGTGGGCACAGTTATAGTCTATACTTCACTGTGCTGTCAGGACAGTTGAGTATCAACTGGGTGTAAGTTAGCTCTATGCTTGGCATTCAAGGCTTTGATACCTAACTCCTGTCTCCTCCTTCATGGTTCCTCTTATCCCCTGTAATATTAATAATGACAGCAAACACCACTGTGTACTGTTTATCAAGCACTTATTCTGTGCCTGGCACATGGCCTCTCTCCTTTAATTCTCAGATGTTAGGTTTATTATTATTCCCATTTTATTTATTTATTTTTTGAATTTTATTTATTTATTCATGAAAGATACAGAGAGACGGAGAGGCAGAGACACAGGCAGAGGGAGAAGCAGGCTCCATGCCGGGAGCCCGATGCGGGACTCGATCCTGGGACTCCAGGATCATGTCCTGAGCCAAAGGCAGGCGCTTAACCGCTGAGCCACCCAGAAGTCCCTATTATTCCCATTTTAAAGATAAGGAGGCTGAGGGGTGCCTGGCTGGCTCAGTCGGTTAAGCATCTGCATTTGGCTCAGATCATGATCCCAGGACACTGGACTGAGTTGGACTCCCTGCTCAGCAAGGAGCCTTCTTCTCCCTCTCCCTCTGCCTTCTGTTCCCCCTGCTTGTGCTCTCTTTCTCTCTGTCAAATGAATTTTTAAAATCTTAAAAAAAGAAAATAATGAGGCTGAGACACAGAGTAACTTGCCCAAGAAGATTTAGCTAGTAAGTACTGGAATCAGGATTTGAACCCAGGCCTAACTGGATTCCTCACTCTCACATCCTAATCCTCTGGCTTCCTTCCACCCTTAGAAGTGAAGGTGATGCTCGCCAGAGTAGGGAAGGAGGGGGTGGGAGTGCTGTGACCGAACAGCAGTTTATCCCCCAGACGGTTCTGGATGTTGTGAGTGTCCATGTGCCTGGGGAGGGGGCGCAGCCAGGTCAGGAGGTGAGGGAGAGTGTGGTGCCCTCCAGCAGAGGGGTCATGGAGAGGGTGACAGCACCAATTGTGCAGGGCTGGGTGAAGAGGGGTTCACCCAGAGTGATGGAAAGCTCTTCTGTTTTTTGGTTTTTTTTTTTTAACTCTCATTAAAAAACAATTTTTGACAATGTAATTTTTAAAAAAGATTTTATTTACTCATTTGAGAGAGGGAGAGAGAGAGAGAAAGCACAAGTGGGCATAGGGGCAGAGGGAAAGGGGGGCTTTCTGAGCAGGGAGCCTAATGCAGGACTCGACCCCAGGACCCTGAGATCATGACCTGAGCTGAAGGCAGGTGCTTAACCGACTGAGCCCCCCCAGGAGCCCCACTAATAACGTAATTTCTAAATGTCAAGTGATATAGCACATACAGTAAAAAAAAGGGATTTTTTTCCTCTCCATGTCCCACATCTCTTGGATGAAGCATTGTGAGGAATTTGGAATCCTTCCAGAACTTTCTCTGCACCTCAGTGTGCTGTCATAGACACACACACACACTTCCTTTACAGAATCCTCGTAGCTCACGTGTCCTCTGGGCCAGCACCACACCAAGCCCACGGCAAGCGGTGGCTCATTTACTCCTCTCACTAACCCCATGGCTTAGGTAGCGTCATTGTACCCCTTTCCCAGTTGCGGAAACTGAGGTCCCTAGGGGCCCAGAGGACATTGTGCCCTGGCAGCTGCCCCTCTTCCCCTGCCGCTGCATCTTCTCGGGCTGCCCCAGCTCTTGCCCTGTCTCCTCAGCTGCACGGCCGTCCCCACGGTGAGCAGACCATCGTTGACTCGCCAGCCCCTCCCTCGCGAGGACGGACGTCGTGTCTGGCTTTCCATGGAGCGTGCCAAGCAGAGGAGGCCCCGTTGTCTGTGTAGTTTGCAGAGATGCCCTGGCTGCAGGGAGCAGGGTGCGCCTGAGGGCCAGACTCCTGCGTCCAGGCCCCAGAAGCCAGGCGCCCGGCTGAGGGCAGGGACACGTCTGAGGAAGATTTGGGGGGGTGGGGGCACCAGTGCTGAGACAGGGACACGTGACGCAGGGCTGGGGCCACGGGCTGGGCTGGGGGAGATGCCAAGCCAGGTGGGGACCCCGGGGGTGAGGGGAGGTGTTGCAGGCTGGCTTCCTGGCACCTCTTGTGCACAAGCCCTCCCCTCCGTCTGGAGAGTGTGGTCAGGAGGCTGAGGTTAGGAGTGGCTCCCCAGAGGAAAGGGGCCTCCTTCCTCTGGAAACCTTGGGCTCCCCCAGGACAGAGGCCTCACCACTTCCTCTCGGTCCCCCAAGGGTCTATCTGTACCTCAGAGCGTGCAAGTGGCGGAAGAGATGTGGGTTGGTTCCTCTCAGATGGGCAACTCATGGTGACTTGGCGTTCGGACCTCAGAACCAAAAGGTCCTGCGATGGGGTCCTGCCTCAGGAAGGGAGCCTGGGGCCCAGGAGGGTGGTCTCTCCTGAGGTCACACAGTGTGGCCACAGCCCTGCAGGGACTAGACCCCACCCTGAATGTGCCTGTCCTTCCATGGGCACACTCTGCTTTGTTGAAGCTGGGAACGTCTGGCTTTCTCTAGGAGAGGGGACTGGGCTGCGTGATCTGCTTGTGCGCCATCCACCAAGGGCATCTGGCTGTTCCCTGTGAGGGGACATCCTGAGGGCAGGAGGTAGGGTCACAGGTTTCCCCAGCAGACCCCATGAGCAGCCCCTGATACCTGCACCTGCTCAGTGGGGTTCCCTGTCCTCTCTCACCCTCGCTGTGTGACCTCAGACAAGTTCCTCAACCCCATTGGGCCTCAGTTTCCTTATTGGTAAAACAGGAACACTACTAGTATCTACCTTCCAGATTATCATGAGAATTTGACGAATGAGAATTTTCAAACAGCTTAGAGCAGGGCCTGTATAAGGTCGAGGCCCTGGGAGTGTTTGAATATCCAGAATGATACTTGGTCTCCACAGCATGGCGTTGGGGGAACAAAGCAGGATGCAATTCATATCTGTGCTCATTTAGTCTCTTGTCTATTCTGCAGATATTTCCAGAGCAATAAGTAGTAGTAGGTGCCAGGCCTGTCCTGGCCACTGGGGTGGTGGAGATGGATATCCAGTCCTGCCTGCAGGGGGCTTGGTCAAAGGCACTAGATGATCAGTGCCGGTCTCCCCGACTGACAGAGGAGGAAACTGAGGCAGAGTCCCATGATGGGGTGGTAGGGCTGGGGTTCAAACACTCTAGTACTCTAGCTCTTCACCTCCACACCCCTGCCTTTCCACAAACACGTGTTACGTACGTAATTGGTTTTAACCGCAAAGACCAACAAAACAAACAGAACAGAAACTCCTCCAACCAACAAACATTGCAACAGGAGACCAGACCACCTTGGCTGGGTCTTGAAGGCTCTCTTGTGCTTTTGCTGAGTGCCCTGCTGGGGAGTCTGGGTCAGTGTAAGAGTTTGGGAGCAAGAGCTGTCTTTTTTTCCCTCACCCCCACCAAAAAGGGCACATGCATTTTCTAGGAGCTGGGACGGTGCTCAAGATCCAGGCCTGACTCTCCCTCTTTTCTCTATAGCACACCACCCAATGACTCTTTCTCCTGTCCTTGATTATTACCTCCAGTGACAGGGAGCTCCCTCTGCATCATTTAGTTCAATCTAAAGAAAATTCAGCATGCCTGGGTGGCTCAGTCAGTTAACCATCTACCTTTGGCTCAGGTCATGATTCTGAGGTCCTGGGATTGAGTCCCACGTTGGGCTTTTGCTCAGTGGGGAGTCTGCTTCTCCCTCTCCCTCTGCCTGACCCCCAACTTGTGCTGTCTCTCTCAAATAAATAAATAAATAATATCTTTCTTTTTTTTTTTTTTAAAGATTTTATTTATTTATTCATGAGAGACACAGAGAGAGGCAGAGACATAGGCAGAAGGGGAAGATGCGGGACTTGATTCCAGGACCCTGGGATCACGACCTGAGCCAAAGACAGACACTCAACCACAGAGCCACCCAGGTGCTCCATAAATAAAATCTTTAAAAGGAAAATAAAGAAAGTTCAGGCCCTTAGAAAGTTCTCCATTTAAAAATTTTTTTTAAATCATCCTTAAAAAATATTTTTTATAGTTTTAGTTTCCTCCGAAAGTCCCACAAATGAGTGTCCTGCTAAAGCATGTGTCCCCTGACACGAGGCCCGGGCAATTCGTCCCTGTGTCCTTCCATGGACTAGCGTAGCTTCTGCTGCACAGTCAGTGCTGTGAATGCTGTACCAGGGAGCCATTGCGTAGCAGGTGCAGCCTGGAGCCGCGGGGAACTGGGTCAGTAGGACCCACGGGACACCAACAATATGAGTGCTGATATGACCCCGGTGGATTGGGTTGCCATGGAAATTGGTCTTCTTTGTCTCCAGGCTTGTTGGCCTGTCCCTCAGGAGGCCCTGGTGATCCCTTGGGCTGTTGAGCAGGTCTCCTCAGGGCCTCCCCAGCCCATTCTCTGAGCTGGATGGTCCCCAGGGAGCATGCAGGCCACGCCCACATTGTGCAGTCCGTCAGCCTGAGGGGTTCAGGGGTGCAGGAACTGGCTAAAGTTCCTGCAGGAGGAGAGCTTGCAGAGCTGGGCTTGGGGCTCAGGGCCGGTAGTCTTGCCTAAGGCCTCAACCAGTCAAGAACACTTTTCCCCATCCATGGGTTCCCAGAGGAAGTTCTGGACTGATTCCAGGGCCTGCAGCATTCCCTGGAGAATATCCCAAACCTACCTTGCCGGTATATCCAGAATCACACAGTATCAGTCATAGCGGATGTGGTGGGATGACCTGCCTCATTCCCAGCAAGAACATACTTGCCTCGTTCACTTACCATGGACCCTGATGACCCCATCATTTCCAGATGAAGAAATAGGGCACAGAGAGGTTAGGTCATTACCCTGAGGTGATATGGCCGATGAGGGTAAAGGTGGGATCTGAGTTCGGGGAGTTTGGCTCCAGAGCCCACTCTTAACCGCTGCGTCATACCCTGCCTTGCTCATGCTCATAAAATGCTTTGGGAAGGTTGATGGAAGGGAAGGTCTGGGAAGCTCTTAGCATTGGAACTGTCAGAGTCAGAGCCTGGTAAACTGGGACCCAAGACTCAGGGCCATGGTGATTTCTCTTTCTAATCATATCCATACAACAGCCTGAGAGGTCTGCCTTCTCCCTGTTTTGCAGATGAAGACGTTGAGGCCCAAAGAGGGGAAGTCAGTTGCTTAGGGTCACATAGCAGGGAGACGTGGAACAGGGCCTCTAGTTCAAGACCCCTGACCTGGTGTTCGTGCTGAGACCTCAGGCTGCTTCCCAGACCTTCTGGGACAGCCCCTGCCTTCCCCCAGGTGAGGTGATGGCCCATCAGGGCTGCCAAGATGGGGGGCATAGGGAGGGGTGGCCGTGATGGGTGGGAAGACCCTGGCCACATTTGTTGGAAGCTGGGACCAACCAGGATCTGTGGAGTGGGAGGTAGGAGGCAAAAGGGGGTGGCGGGGCTATGGGCATCACTGGAGAGTTTTCAGTTTGTTTTTTTTTTTTTTCTGGGCCACGTGTTATCAAGAGAGGTACAAAAGTAAGGGGGTACTTAAACCAGAAAGGATTTGGGGAACACTTCCCCATGAGGTGACTTTTGAGTTGAGAACTGAAGGAGGCATGAGTTATTCTGGTGAAGTGGTCAGGGAAGAGCATTCAGGCAGAGGGAACAGCATGTGCAAAGGCCCTGTGGCTGGGTGAGCTCCCAGACATCTCTCCTTCCAGCTTCCTCTGTATCCCTGTCTTGGCTGCAACTATTAGCACCTTTCACTCTGGTGTGAGACCATCTCAGTCAGTCATGTAATTGCTCAGCAAGCCCTCAGTGAGCCCTCTCCTATGTGTTGTATGCCTGGGATATGGCCATGACTCAGATATGTCCCTGCCCATGACCGACAGAAACTGACTCAGGGGGAAGTGAGGGAGGTTAGGGCTTCTGATTATGAGTCATTGCTTCTGTGCCTGGCTTTGTCCCAAGGAAGCCATTTATGGGTCCCATTATTATCCCCATTTTACAGGTTAAAAAACTGAGGCTCTGAAAGTCTAACTTATCCAAAAGAGGCTGGTGCCCTTCTTTGGGCCTCGGTGTCCTCGTCTGTAGAATGGTGGGTGGGGGTGGAGGCTGTCTAAAGGGCCCGGGCCCAGCAGCCCTGCCTGCTCCCAGAGTCCTTCACCCAGTGTGCTTTCTCATCTCCAGCCAGGACCATGGGCAGCAACAAGAGCAAGCCCAAGGATGCCAGCCAACGGCGCCGCAGCCTAGAGCCAGCTGAGAACACCCACGGTGGCGGCGGGGGTGCCTTCCCCACCTCACAGACACCCAGCAAGCCAGCCTCCGCTGATGGCCACCGAGGCCCCAGTACAGCCTTCCCTTCCGCAGCTGCTGAGCCCAAGCTGTTTGGGGGCTTCAACTCCTCGGACACGGTCACCTCCCCGCAGCGGGCGGGGCCGCTGGCTGGTCAGTGGGCTTTGGGAGCGTGGGTGCCTGCGGGCCGGGCCTCTCTCGCAGCAGGGCTGTGGGTGTCTTGGGCTTGGGGACTGTTGGGGGTTTCCTGGAGACTGTGGGTGGGGAAGAGCTTTATAAACTGGACAGTGTGGTGCAAATCCCACTGCCTTTGAGAGCAAATCCAAAGTGGACAGTAACAGGGTCTAGAGATATGGGCCTGCAGAGGGGAACCGAGGTGCAGGGGGCCCCGGGGGCTGTTGGCTCAGGGCAGCATGAGGACTGGGTTTGAGGCGTTGCTTTTTGCTCTGGGCAGCCCAGCGATGGGTCAGGTCGGGAGGCCTTGGGTGGCAGAGGGGGCAAGGGAGGGCAGGAGGCAGCTCTCTGGTTCTCAGGGGCCTGGCCCAGCGCCGCGATGCGCCCCTGCGCCCTCTGCTGGCGCTTCGCGGTATGGCAGCCCCAGGCCGGGGATGCTCACGGAAAGATGCCAACGTGGTCTCAGAGACACACAGCTGGAAGACACTCACACAAACACGTGCATTCTTCCCTCGACACACTCAGGGCCACACACACAGCAGCTCCTAAGATACCTATGCAGACCCTTGAACGAGATGAGCTGGAGACACCATCAGAGATGAGATACTCGTAGATACACTGTGGACATAGAGACCCACTTAGGGACACATGGACGGGCACAGACATGCAACCAGGCAGATGTACGCAAACACAGACACACACGCACAGATAACCTCGTACTCCCAGATGAAGACACACACACAGGCAGTCAGAAGCCCCTCAAAGACACACACAGGGTACGGACAGGTTCAGCTAGGAGCACCATCACGGATACCCACAGGTTCACAGATGTACATACACACAGTGAGAACACACAGACGCACGGACACACAGGGACACTCACGGATGCCTTAGATACAGACACATACCCGAGTGAGACACAGACCCACAAACACACCCATTCATTTGTGATGCCCGTACTGTGAGCCAGGACTCTTCTGGTGCTGGGGACACAGCAGTATGCAGAGCATGGGGGAGAAAAACAGAGCAAGGCTCGTAAAATGTGTAGGCTGCTCGAAGGCGGTGCTGCCGTTGAAGGAGCAAAAAGGGCAGGGGGGGTCTTGGGGGGTATGGGGTGAAGGTTGTGGTTAAAATGGGGGACAGAGGGATCTCTTTGAGGGCACAGTACCTGGAACTGAGCTCTCCCCCAATACACCCAGTCACACAGACACAGAAACAGAACAGCCCAACCGGGTGCAGTTTCCTTCATTCACTGGCTCATTCACCCCCAGTCGCTTCTCGAGCACCTACTGTGTGCTAAGAAGCCTGTTGCTGGGGGCTTCTGGGTCTGTGTGGAGGATGGGCACTAAACAGAAGCCAGAAGTCAGGATCACCCAGAGCCCAGTGGGCACGCTCAGATGTGAAGAGACGCACACGCCTCCTACACACCCTCACAGGGGTACCCAGACACATGCACACAGGTGGACACACTCACTGCTGGGCCAGCCCCTGTAAAGGTGGCCACGGCTCTGGGCTGGGCTGTGCGGCTGTGGGAGACCAGCCTCTATTCTGCCCAGGGCCCTCCTGTCCACCCCTCTTTTGAGCGATGACCCTGGCCATTCTGACACTTCCCACCTCTCTCTGCAGGTGGAGTGACCACCTTTGTGGCCCTCTATGACTATGAGTCTCGGACAGAGACCGATCTGTCCTTCAAGAAAGGGGAGCGGCTCCAGATTGTCAACAACACGTGAGTGACCGACCCCCTGTCCCTCATCCTTTGGGACCCTATCCCCCTGACCTGGTCTTGGGCCAGAGCCACTTCTGAGCATCCCAGAGCTGGGGGCAGCATGATGGGCAGCAGGCATGGCTAGTGTCAAGGCTCGCCAAGGTCCAGGGAACTGTCCTGAGCCTATGAGAGATGAGATAGGTGGTGGTGGTCAGGGATCCTGGAGGGCTCCCAGGGCAGGGATCTGGGTTCAGTAACTACTCAGTAGGGCACATCATCCCAGACCCCACAGAGGGGCATATGGTCAGGGCAGGACTGGGTCTAGGACCCAGGACTACAGAAAACAGGGCCTAAAGCAGGATGCTGTGCCCCTAGACGTGCCCTCCTTAGGGACCTGGGGTTGGAGGGCCTGGGGCAGCTGGTGGAACCAGTCTCTAGCAGCAGGGGACAGAGACCCCATACTGGGCACTCAGTGTGAGGGGTTATGACGGGGCACAGGGATGGGGTGTGGACGTCTGATTGACCTCCAGAGACTCCAGCCTTGGGGTGGGGCGTCCTAGGGCCAAGCTGGCTCTGGGGCTCCTGTGGGCAGGGGAGCAGGGCCGGGGGAAGGGGGGGATAAACTAGTGAGTGGTAGCTGGGGCTCTAGCCATGGGGTAGGGGTCCTTCCTTTCCTCTTTCCTCTTCTCCTTTCCCTGCCAGGAGTGTCCCGGGGGTGGGCTGCAGTGCCTGTCACGGGGCAGGGAGGGGGGTGTGGGGGGTGCAGGCTTTGGGACACACGCACAGGGGTGAGGGGCGGGGGCTTGTTCCCGCAGGCGCTGCCAGCACAGCGCCGGGCAGAGCTCAGCACCCGCTGCATTCCTGCCCTGGGCAAGGCCTACTCTACGCCCCCATCCTCATTTGGAACCCCTTCCCCAATTCCTGGCTCCTGCTTGCTCCCTCCAGCCCCCTCTCAGCTTCTCCCTCTCTCTGCTTCTCTCTCGCTGGCCCTTAGGAGGAAAGTGGATGTCAGGTGTGTACATGCTTCGTAGGTGGCGGGCTGGGGTCGGGGGGTTGGGGGGCTTTGCTGGTTAAGGGGGGGGGGCTGCTATCTGCATGTGCTGCCTCTGCATGTCCCTGCCTGCGGGTCCTGGCTCCCTTGGCTGCCCCCAGCCAGCCTCCTCAGCTTCGGCCCTACCCCCAACCGGTGTGGCCGGGTCCCCACCTTAACCCCCAGGCTGAGGTTGGGGAGGGCCCTACCGTCCCCCTGTCACTCACCATCAGGCCTCCTCCCCAGCCACCTTCCTGCTCACCCTCCCGCTCTCCATCCTGACTGCTCAGCGTCCACTGAGTGCCAGCTGCATGCAGGGTCCAGTGCCGGCCCGGTGAGGCCTGGGTGGAGAAGGGGCCCTTCCTGGAGCCAGTGTGGCAGGAGAGGGTGGTGCGAGCTCCAGTCCAGACCAAGTGATAGGCAGAGAGGGCAGGGCTGGGGTCCTTGCTCATGCATTTTGGTTCCTGCTGTGTGCCCCCCTCTGGTGGTGACTACAGGGACTGGAAGGTTCCAAGCAAGTCCTCCAAGGAGAGCAGTGATGCTTTGGGGCAGGTGGAAGGGGCGGGAGGCAGGCAGTCCCTCTCGGAGGGGCGGTCTGCTGGAGAGGGCAGGACAGTGGAAAGGCAGGAAGGAGCTGGGGATAGAGTAGGATTGGTCCCCCAGCGTCCTCAAAGGCCTGGCTGAGGAGATTGGACATCACCAACTCCAAGTGTGTCTTGCTCGGTCATGCCTCCCTACCCTTGTGCACGCTCTTCCCTCCGCCTGAAACACCTTTCTCCCGTCTCTGCCTGGCAAACTCCTATTCATCCTTCAAGATCCAGCTCAGGACGCCTTCTCTGGGAGGCAAAAGGGAAAAGAGGTGCCAGGTGCTGTGCCAGGCGTTTCTACCCATGTCCTTGTATTTACTCCTCGATGCAGTCCTGCCAGGGCTCTGGTGACGGGGGAGGGGCTGTCTCCATTCTGCAAGCGAGGAAACTGAGGCTCAGAGTTGTGAAGGCCCTTGACCAAGGTCACACAGCTAGCAGGTGGCAAAGCCGGGATGGAAACTCGGGCCGCGGCTCTCTCCCCATCTTTCCGCCCCTTGCGTGTCAGTCCTAGTGCCGCTCGGTGCCCTGGTGGTTCCAAGCGGTTCGCATCGGCCTCCCCCAGACCGGGAGCTCCTGGGGGGCTGCTCTCAGGTCTGCCGCCTTTGTGGGTCCCAGATCACCTGTCGCTCAGCGCAGCAGGGGGTGCCTCCCTGGTGTCACCAAGCAAGATGAACGACCAGTAATCGGCCACCATTTACGGTGCTCTGGCTGCCAGCCTGGTCTTAAGTTGCGTTGTTTTATTTATACGACACCACAGCCCCGGGAAGTGGAAACTCTGCTTTGCTTTATTTTGCACAGGAGGAAACTGAGGCCCCGGGAGGTGAGGTGACTTGTTCGAGGTCACACGGCTGGCGGTGGCAGAGCTGGGAGGGGCGGGCAGGCCCTCCCACCCACGGCCCTTGCAGGAGGGGCTCCGTAGAGGCACCAGGACGGGGCGTGCTGCTGGGGAGGATGCTTCAGGGGGATCTCTCCCCATCTCGACCCGTGATGATGGGAAGGGCGCCTCAGGCTGGGGCCACAGCTTGAGCGAAGGTGTGGTGGGAGGGAAGGCTCTGGAAGCTCTGGTTCTGCCTCTCTCCCCTTTCCTTCGCCCGGCCCCTCCCCTCCCTTCTTCCTGCTGTCCAAGTAGGGCTGACGGTGTTGGGCCAGGCCTGGGGCTGCAAGTGGTGGAGGCCCGTCCAAGGGAAGCGGTGACCTGCCATGACCGGAGAGGGGGACTGGGAGCCCTTCCCCCATCGCAGTGCTCAGCCACTCCTTTGCCTGAGAAGTCAGGTGGTGGTGGAGTTGGGGCCCTAGAGGAAGTGGGGGACAGGGGACTGGGGGCACTTAGTGACAGATGGGCCACCCAAAGTTGAGGTGTTCAGGCCTCATGGCCACCCAGGGGCTACCCTGCATGTCCTGTCCCCCTTATTGCTTAGGGCCCATGATTTACACCTCCTGTCCCGCCCCTGGATGAAGGAGGGGCTTCCTGAGGCCAGCCTGTGGCTGGGCTGGGTGTCAGGGAGAGCTTAAGGACTAGCCCGTCCGTTGGTGGGGTTTGGCCAGGGCTTGCCGGGTCCTGGTCCTCACAGTAGCAGTCCTGGAGACCCTGCTCCGTGGATCTTCATGCCAAACAGCCCTGGGTCCTGGAATCCTGTGCGCTGTGTGGCCTGGGTCTGAGGAAGCCCAGAGGGTTCTGAGATCTGACTATCCTGAGCACCCTGCCCTGCTGTCTGAGTCTCTAGGAGTCAGGGCCCTTCTGAGTCTGACTCTGGGTTCTTCCCTGATCTGCTCTTTCCTCTGACCCAGATTCCAGCAGCTTCTCTGGGGGAGCCCTCCAGCAGGTACTGATGTCTCCCCAACTCGTTCTGGGCACTGCAGTCCCACTTCCCACCATGGGGATACCTTTTTACCCTTCTCATGCAACCTGCCCTCGCCTCACCCTGCTGCCTCCCCACTGACCATGTGCCCAGGCCTCAGGGAACCCTGGCTTGCCCGCAATCCCCAAAGTGCTTATCTGACTGACCAGTTCCAACAATCCAAGTGAGTTAAATATAAGTTCCCAAACCAGAATAACTTCCCAGGTTCTGAAGCTGCCATACTCCCGATCTCCATGCCTGCATGGCCGGCTCAAGGATTAGGGTCCCAAAAGAGGATCCTGAGGCTCAGAGAGGTGAGGTCAGTTGTCTGAGGTCACACAGCTAGTGAACAGCACTTGGGGTGTAAAATTCGAGGACTCCTGGTCCAGTGCTTCTCTGACCACCTAAGGGAAGGTGAGGAGTGGGTCAGGGAATGTGTGTAATACCCTTCCTTCCTTCCCTTTTTCACATCCATCTGATAAGGACCAGGCCCCTGGGGAAGGTGCTAGATGTAGTAAATCTGCTCAAACTGATAGATGACTTCTAAGTCTGGGCTTAGGTTGGTGTCGCTGCTGGACTGGACCCATCTGGGAGGCTGTGGGGTCCCTCACTTGGGACCTACCCAAGGCACGTTCGAGCCTCCCAGACCATGGACATAGGAAGATGTGGCTTGATAGCTCCTTTTCACAGGTGGGCCTAGATGGTGTCATAGTAATTATCTTAGTTGGCCCTAAACCCAGCTTATTGATGACTGATACACTTTGCCTACAAGGGAGATTCTGGGAATATTATTTCCTTTTTATAGATGAGGAAATTAAGACCCAGAGAAGATAGGGTACTTGCCCAAAGTCACACAGCAGATCCTTATTGAAGACTGAGACTGAGCTGCTTTGGTTTTTTTTTTTTTTTTTTCCTACTTCAACTATACATTTTATTTAATGATTTGCTTTCTTTACTAATCATTAGGACAGAGATATCTTGCCATTGTCAGTACATCTAGCTCCTCCCTCATTCTTTCCCCATATTGCATAGTGTAAATATCTGAGAGTAATCTCCATAATGTCTTTGGGACATTTCCTGTTGCTGGGCATTTAGACTATTACAAATATTTTCCCTTCATCAGCTGCTTTGGTTTTTAGTTAATAAATAAATTAATTAATTTTGTTGCTGTAGTTTTTAAAAACATTTTGGAGAGTAGGGAGGGGTCCCACAGAGATACAGATTTAATTGTTTTTCTTTTTTTTTTTTTTAATTTTTATTTATGATAGTCACACAGAAAGAGAGAGAGAGGGGCAGAGACATAGGCAGAGGGAGAGGGAGAAGCAGGCTCCATGCACCGGGAGCCCGATGTGGGATTCGATCCTGGGTCTCCAGGATCGTGCCCTGGGCCAAAGGCAGGCGCTAAACCGCTGCGCCACCCAGGGATCCCTAATTGTTTTTCTTTTTAAAGCCAAATCAAGATACTAACAGCTCATGAACATAGAGCCCCCACTATGTGCCAGGCCCTGTGCCAGTATTTTATGTACTTGTAGGGAGGCCTGAGTATCCCTACAGGTGGGCAGGTGGGGAAACTGAGGCAGGGCCCCGGTCACGTAACCTGCAAATGGTGGATGGGATGGTGCCCAGGGAGGTCTGACTCTTGGAGCTCAAGCTCTTAGATACCTCTCAAGCTGGGGCCAGGTCAAAGTTGGACCTTGGGTCCATTGTGAGACTGTGGTGTACCTCACCCCTGCCTTGTGAACTAAATAAAACCCTAGATCTGGACTTGAAACCCCAAACTCACAACTGGGCTGATATCAGGGAGCTGGAGGATCTGCTGGCTGAAGTCTGGGTAATGTCAGCAGGATTGAACCCCCCCTTGATTCCGGGGCCCTGCTTGGTTGGCCTCTGGGCACATACTCCTTGCCGACCTTCCACTCTTGAGTGTGTGGATGGGGGCTCCCCAGAGGCCAGCCAGTTTGCAGACTCTGGCTTTGTCAATCTGTCTCGTTTTGTTGCCTCTGACCTAGACCTTGGCCCAGTCTCCCGCCCCTAGCCCTGCTGCCTCCTCCTCTTGCTTCCCCTGGCTTTTCTGAGGGTCTCTGAGCCTCTAAGTGGCCTGGGGAAGCTGCAGGGGTCCAGGAGGGCCTTCTGTGTCTGGCTTTGGGCACTTGGGCCCTGGTAGTCACCCTTGCCCTGCCATTGGTTTGCTATGGCTTTCAACAAATCACTGCCCCTCTGCCTTATTTTCCTACTGGAAGATCTCAGCTGTTCCCTGTAAGTTCTTGCTTTATAGCTTTGGGCAAGTCTTTGCCCATCTCTATGACTCAGTCTCCCTACAAAGTACTAAGTTACTCCAGCCTGGGTGCTGTGTGGCTTTGGGCTGATCCCTTGATGTTTCTGAGCCACAGTTTCCTCATCGGGGGGCTGAGGCCCCCCTTCCTCACAGGGTGGCCTCGAGGATCACATGGGACAGACAGAAGTGGACACCCGTGGGTGTTTGCACAACAGGGGGATGGATGGTGGTCCTGAGCTTCCAAGGAAGGGCCTTCCCTGAGGTCGACTGTGCCCCCTAACTCCAGAGCCCCCCCTCTCCAGCGGAGACCGCCGTGTGAGCTCATGCCCCTGCCTGAGTGTGCGTGCAGCAATTGCGCGGCTGAGGTGTTCCTCACAGCCCCCGGCCACGCTCCCTTCGCTGTCTGGAAGGCACTCTATACCGTCTGGTTCAGCCTCGATGCGCCCCTACTGAGCCCCCAGGTCTGGGTGCTCTCCAGTGTTTGGAGAGCTCTCCCAGCCTGCTTTCTCCTTGCTTCAACTACTCTATCTTCAAAATGGGTCGAAGACTGTGTCCAAGGCAGCTCAAAAGAATCAGGAGCCAGGGATCCAGGTTCAAGTCCAGACTGTGCAAATGTGGGCACGGGCCCTTTTCTCTGGGCCCTGGCACTGAGGAAGGGGGGCACATCCTGCCTGCTGTGTGTCTTCTCAGGGTCCTGGTTGCGGTGAGGTCCAAAGGCAGCCTTGGAGTGAGAAGCTCCGCAAGTGATCAGGCCCCAGCACACCCCGCAGGGGAAGATTCCTTCTGATGTGGGAGTCAGGAGCCTGGGCCTGGCTGTGTGACCTTGAGCAGAGGCCTTTGCTTCTCTGGCCTGTCTTCCCATCTGCACGGTGGGAATGGAAGGGGGCTGAGCCCTATTTCCCAGGCAGCCTTTCCCACTGGCCTCCCCTCCCCACCGTCCCCCTCCACCCCGCCCCAGACCCCTCCCCATCCCCTTCCCCTTCGGTTGCTTTGGATGTGAGGCCTCTGTGGCTGCCCCGCCTTGTCCCCTGTCCCCAGCACCGCCTGCTCTCCTGCTCTCTTCCTTGCTCTTTCTGCCTCTCTCTCTCACCACCCCCATCTCTGCCTCTTCTTTCCTGTTGGGCTCTCGCTTTCTCCTCTCTCCTCTGTGTCTCTGGACCCCCGCTCCAGCCAGACCTGGTTCACATTCAGATGGCTGCAAAGGTACTTCGCCCCCTCCCCACTCCCACCCAGGCCCAGGGGACCCGACCTTGCAGGGAGCTCCTCCGCCCCGTCCCCATTTCCTCCTCATGGGGCAGTTAGTGTAGAAGTGCCCTGGGCTTTGAGTCTCTGCCACCTCAGCCCCTCTGACATGGCTCTGTGTGACTCTGGGCAAGTCCCAGCCCCCTTTGGCCTCAGTTTCCCCAGTAGGGTAGGATGGGTAAGCCGCAGGAAGAGGCCTGTAGTATTCAGTTAAGGAGTCCCTTATGGATGACCAGTGGTTTGCAACAAAGGCAAGCATTGCAGGATCAGTGCCTGGATTGTCACCAAGCCCCCAAGGGGCCGCCCCCTACCTCCACCCAGGTCTCAGCAGCTTCCAAATCTCAGGGCTTGGGGAGGCTTTGGAGATCTGATTTGACATCTGTCTTAGGCAGGAATCATCTCTCCTGTTACAACTTGCTTCCTTCCCAGAGACAGGGAGCTCCCTCCCTCATTCCCAAGACAGCCCTTGGCATCTTGAGATGGCTTGGTCTATTTGCAGGGAAGCAGCTTCCTCCCCATCCCAGGACTCTGCCCCCTGTGAATTTAGACCTCAGGCTGACCAAGGTCAGTCCTGCCACGGTCCTGGACAAAGTCCGTCTGAGTCAGCTTGGGCCAAGAGGCATCTGGGCTGGGGAGAGAAAGAATTCCGGGCCAGCTTGGCCTGGTGGCACGAGAACTCCAGCCGGTCCCACAGCTCCCAGCACCTCACTTGGCCTTGGGGACCCCCAGCACAGCACCTGTGAAGATTGCAGAATTGGGCCCACCACTGACAGCTCCTTCTCCTTTGCTCCTTTCCTCTCCCCCTCCTTAGAGAGGGTGACTGGTGGCTGGCCCACTCGCTCAGCACGGGACAGACAGGCTACATCCCCAGCAACTACGTGGCGCCCTCTGACTCTATCCAGGCTGAGGAGTGAGTATGGAACCTGGTCTCTTGCCTGCCCCCTATCCCCGCAGGTTTGGAGCTTCTCTCCTGGGTTGGAGTGGGTGGGGTGCCTGGAGCCCCGGCGCAGCAGGTAGATGGAAGCCTGGGTCACCAATACTACCCTCCTTCCTCCTAGGTGGTACTTTGGCAAGATCACCAGACGGGAGTCAGAGCGGTTATTGCTCAATGCAGAGAACCCGAGAGGGACCTTCCTGGTGCGAGAAAGCGAGACCACGAAAGGTAGGAGTGCTCCTTTTGGCCAATGAGAACTGAGCCTTTTGTGGGTTGTTTGAGCTGGGTATTGTGGAATGAATAGGAGTTTGGTACCTGGAGTGGGGTAGGAAGAGCCCTCCAGGTGGAGTAAGTGGTAGGATCAACGGCAGGGAGGTATGTTTGAGGAAGACTGAGATATCCAGGGTGGCCAGAGATGAAGCAAATGGTGATACTTAGCCTCTCTGGTCTCACTTTCCTCAGACGAGGAATGTGCACAGGCTGTCGGGAGGCCTGGGGGTCACACAGCCAAAGACTTATTTCCAGGATGGGTGCGGATGAAGTAGGCCCTTCTTCTCCTTCTCCAGGGGCTTCTAGAGCTGGACGAGGTGCCAGGAGCCAGCTTTGCCCTTCCCCAGCCGTCCTGGTCCCTGTTCCTCTTCCATCCCTCCCCCAGCCAGAGAACATAGGTCATCCCCTCTCTAGCCCCTCTTCAAGTGGCTTGCAGGCTACCTGACACCATGGAGACAAAGCTGGGCCACATCCTGTGGGCCTGGGGTTTAGTGGGAAGCAGAGCACCCATGTCATGTGTGTGCATTTATGGGCAGTTGTGTGCCGGGCATGCCATGTGTGAGTCCAGGCATGTGTGTGCACATGGGGGTGGAATTGTCTGGGTGTTGCCGTGTGGGAGCAGATAGTTGTGGGTTTGTCTTTGTGCCTGGGGGCTTGGGGAGTGCATCCCAGTGTGAGCATGGGCATGCCTGTATATGTGCACATACACATGTGCTCAGGGGCTGGCTCTAGGCTCAGGCCACAGGTGTCCACATGTGTGTGTCCTGGGCCATGTGTTAGTTGTGGTTGCCCAACGCAGGCTTTAGAGACCTGGTTACGATTCTGTGTGCCTAACTGGCTGGGAGACCTGAGGCTAGCTGCTTTCCCTCTCTGGGCCTCATTTTCCCCTTCTTTACGCTGGAGATTGTAACTCGCAGTTGAGGACTGTCCAGAGGGCCATGGGCTGTGGGGCCTGTACCCTACCTTCTGAAAAAGGCTCTTTCTGGGTGGTGAAGCCTCTACCCCAGGCTTCTCTTGGGCTCAGGTTAACAGAGGCTCCTAGCCAGGCCTGCTAGGCAGGAGGAAACTTTTCCAGCCAAATGCTTTTCCAGGCTCAAGAGAGTCAGGGAGGAGGCCACCAGGGCTGGCCCCTCTTGGCTTTGGCGGCCTGAAGGCCACACCCAGCACATGGCCTCCTGCCCGGGCTGTAGTTTTAGCCAGCCACCCACTCCTGCCTGAGCCCAGGGTGTTCAGGAAGTGTGGGGCAGAGAGGGGAAGCAGTTAAGCCAGGGACACAACCATTTCTGGCTCCTAGCAAACATTTATTGAGCACCTACCATGTGCCAGGCCCTCTTCCTCAGGGAAGCCTTCCCAGACTCCATCCAACCCATCTGCTGTGGCACCCATGGCTCTCCTCCTCCACCACTTATAAGAGGTGGTCTCAAATTTTCCTGACATCCCTGGGAGTCACCCTGTTGTGCAGAGGAGGAAACTGAGGCCCAGGGGGCAGGTGACTGGTCCAGGCCACACAGTTGGGATAGACACTCTGCCTTGAAGATCTTGCCAGGGCCAAGAGTGCATGGAGAGGTTCTCTGATCAGGTGCCCCTTTGCTCACTGGGCCCTGCCTTGATGGCCACCCACAGGCTAGGTGCTCCAAGATAGGGCAGACTGGACCTGGCTCTGGCCTCCATGTCCTCCCGTGCTGGGTAGGCACAGAACCTCACTGAGTGCTGTGGCCTGGGGGGGGGGGGTTGGGCATGGGGTCACTGCTCCTCTCTGGTCCCACCTTGCAGGCGCCTACTGCCTCTCTGTGTCGGATTTCGACAACGCCAAGGGCCTCAATGTGAAGCACTACAAGATCCGCAAGCTCGACAGTGGTGGCTTCTACATCACCTCGCGCACACAGTTCAACAGCCTGCAGCAGCTGGTGGCCTACTACTCCAGTGAGGGCCAGCAGAGCGGATGCTGGGAGGGGGGGCCTTTGGGGCCAACCCGGGGCTGGGGCTCTTGTTACCCTGGGAGTGTGGAGCTCCTTTGTCCCCCTGCCCCTCCTCTCCCTTCCCTCTTCCCCCTCCTTTCCTCCCCCCCTTTTTCGTCCTGGATCCTCCCGTGCCCTCCTCCCACCAGGCCCATCCCCCCTCTTTCTCCCCCTCTGCAGCTGGCTGGAGAGGAGGGCACTGCCTAGAGGGGAGCAGGGAAGGGAGGGGGGCTGAGGCTGGTGTCGTTTGTCTCTGCAGCCCTAGGACCGGTCTGAACTGGTTGCTGGGAGGGGAGGGGGCGGCTAGACCGCTGCAGCCCATAGCCCACAGAGGGAGGAGGGAGTGGGAGGGAGCATAAGTGGCTGCGTAGGGAGCCAGGGCGAGGGCTTCAGGTACACACACACACATACACACACACACACACACACACACACGCGTGCGCGCAGGTCATGGGGGGGAGCATGCATGCAGTGTCTGCACATTTCGGGGCTTCCCTGGGGACACCGAAGGCTCAAGGGTCTGTGTGTACTCAGGTGGGTGGGTCTCTGTTGGTGCCTGTGTGTGTGGCCGTGGACTCTGTGTGCAGGTATGGCCTAACTTGAGAGTGCCAGTTCGTGCCCATCCTGTGCCACCCTCCTCTCCTTCTGCTGGGCCGCCTGACACCCTCTACCATCTGCCACCCCTCTGTCTCCTTGGCTCTCATTCTGCAGTTCATTCTGCACACTGTTCCCCCACAGCAAAATCGATCTCAGGATAGAGACCCCCAAGTGGCTGCTCTAAACCGGGCTGGCCTCCCTGCCTTACCTGGGGCCCCTTGCCCCCGTTCACTCTCTTGCAGTGCCTCTGGCCTCCTTTCAGTTCGTGCAACCAGAGGCTTGTTCCTCTCCCAGGGCCTCTGCATGTGCATGCGTAGTGCAAACCTGCTGTTTGGAGTGGTGGGCCTTAGTCAACCACTCACTGTCCTGCAGACCCAAGCTCAGGGGCCACTTCCTCAGGGAAGCCTTCCCAGACTCCATCCAACCCATCTGCTGTGGCACCCATGGCTCTCCTCCGTCACACTTGTGGCCGGGAGGTGATTAAGGGAGGTGGGGCTCACTTGGCACTGTGAGCTCCCCAAGGGCAGGATTCCACTGGGCTTGTCCGGCACTGTGTCCTTGCCACTGACCGGGGTGGCCACCCTTTAAAGTCTGCTGAATGAATGAGTGAATAATTCGGTGAGCATGTGCATGAGGCAGTGTGGGCCTGTGTGGGGTGAGGGTGTGGACACTCAGGTGTGGATCCCTGGCCTCAAGGGCATCCTTTGTGTCCCCAAAGCCTGTGTGTGTACCATGTGTATATCAGACCGTGGGACGGGGAGGTCCCAGGGCAGACCCCCTGCCTGAACTCTACCTCCCTGCCTCTGTCTTCAGAACATGCCGATGGCCTGTGCCACCGCCTCACCACCGTGTGCCCCACATCCAAGCCACAGACTCAGGGGCTGGCCAAGGATGCCTGGGAGATCCCTCGGGAGTCTCTGCGGCTGGAGGTCAAACTGGGCCAGGGCTGTTTCGGAGAGGTGTGGATGGGTAAGGCCTTGCCTCTGCCCCCAGAGGAAACCATGGTCCCCTTGGGGGGGCTCTGGTGTCCCCAGTCGAGAACCAGGGAGATGTCCATCCCATAGGACAGCTCAAGGTCCCAGGGCTCCCCCACAACCCTTCACCTCCATGAGTCTCAGTTGCCTCTGCTGAACAGTGGGCTCTATTTTTTTTTTTTTTTTTTAAGATTCTATGTATTTATTCATGAGAGACACACAGAGAGAGGCAGAGGCAGAGGGAGAAGCAGGCTCTCTGCGGGGAGCCCAATGTGGGACTTGATTCCAGAATCCCGGGATCACGCCCTGAACCAAAGGCAGACATTCAACTGCTGAGCCACCCAGGTGCCCCCAGTGGGCTGTGTTTTAAAGGTGGAGCTCCCCCACACCTCTGCAAACCATGGCACCTGTTTGCCGAGAGCTGCTTGGGGCTGGGCATCCCGATTCCCCAAAGATGCTGTGTGGTCCAGGCCAGGTGGCTCCACTGTGAGTCTTAGTCCTCCTCAGTGTAAAGTGGAGATGAGGATAATAGGACCCACCCGCGGACTGTGAGAGAACGCTGGCCCAGTGTGCATCCACACGTTAGTGCTTAGCCGCGGGACGTGAAGCCTCAGCTCTCAGAGGGAGTGCTTGGAAGCACAAGGTCTGGCATGTTCTGGGCCTGTTCACGATCTCCTGTCTAACCCTGGAGAAATGGCAAAACTGTCCTTGAAAACAAACACCATGAAACCCTGACAAAACGCAGGCACCCTCTGCTTGGTTCCTGCTGCCACAGAGGAATCAGGGAGGTTGGTGTGAGACAGGCAAGACAGTCTTAAGCCCGTGGCTTCAGCTGGGGAATCATCATGTGCCGTCATGTAAGCCCCAGTGTTCACTTGGCACCACTGTCTCCACTTTCCTCCTCTCAGGGGAGAGCAAGGACAGTTCCTGGGTGGGAGGCCCTGCAGGGACACAGGCCTGCAGGCTGGTCAGGCCAAGTCAGGAAAGGGGAAGTGCTGGCTTTTAGCTGGGGAGAGGGGAGGGGGATGTTCCGGAGACTGCAAAGACTCATTCCTGGCACACGTGTGTGGTAGTAGCTGTGGACACTGCAGGTAGACTCATGAAGTGGCAGGTACAGATCCCCAGACATTGTGCTGGAGGTGCCCCAGAGGTAGGCCTGGGCCCCCACTCTCAGATGGAGGCCCAGAGACTGGGAGGAATGGGCCCAGGGCCACTCATCAGAGGACCTTGGGTCCAGTGTGCTAAGAACTCGGATTAAACACGCTGCTCTAGCACACAACTTCCCCCAAGGCCTCTCAGTGTGAAAATCCAGATAATAATAAAATGACAAGTGTAACTATTATTTACCGAGCCCTCACAGTCGGTTGGGCCCAGAGCCTAAAATCTCATTTAATTCTCAAACAACCCCGCAGGGAGACACTATAACATCTGCATTTTCCAGAGGAGAAGACGGGCTCAGAGAAGGGAACTGACTGGCCCACGGTCTCACTGCTGTCAGGAGGCAGAGTTGGGCTTCAGACCCTGGCCAGTCTGACCTTCATGCCCTCTGTGTCTGGTCCAGGCCTTGCTTTTTAGAGAGCATGCCTCTCGTGGAGGTGGCTTTGTCCTGAGGCCAGCTCTGCTTCCCCCGCCAGCCCCATTCATTTGCTAACTCCTGACTCACCTCCTGTGTGCTGCCCAGAAGGAACACGGTCACTCAGGAGAGAGTAGTTGAGTTTTGGGGCCATGATTGTCCATCTCTTTGGTGAAAGTGCTGCTTTTTGGGACATTCCTAATAATGGCAATCCCAACAAAAGATCAACGGCCACTGTTTCTTGAGTGTGTACCAGAGATTCATTCCATCCTTTTAATAACTCCCTGAGGAGTGGCCTGTCGTGGTTCAGAAAGGGGCTGGACCTTGGCTGGGCTTGTCACGTGGCTAGGGAGGCCAGGGCTAAAACTGGTACGCAGGCAGGCAGATGCGGGTCCCTGTGGGATGTAAATAGGGGGACCTTCACTGAGGCAGCCTGTACCCCTGTCCACAGGAACCTGGAACGGAACCACCAGGGTGGCCATCAAAACCCTGAAGCCAGGCACGATGTCTCCAGAGGCCTTCCTGCAGGAGGCTCAGGTCATGAAGAAACTGAGGCACGAGAAGCTGGTGCAGCTGTACGCGGTGGTGTCTGAGGAGCCCATCTACATCGTCACAGAGTACATGAGCAAGGGTGAGGCCCGAGAGACCCGCGTGGAGATGCATGGGGCAGTCCCTTCCTGGGCAGGAGGGCACGCGCTTCATGTCCCCCCAGATCTAGAGTGTACATTTTATTTTACAAATATATTTTTTAAAGATTTATTTATTTATTTATTCAGAGAGAGAAAGAGAGAGAGAGAGAGGCAGAGACACAGACACAGGCAGAGGGAGAAGCAGGCTCCGTGCAGGAAGCCTGACGTGGGACTCAATCCCGGGTCCCCCGGGCTGCTGGCGGCGCTAAACCACTGCGCCACCGGGGCTACCCTAGAGTGTACATTTTAAAAGGTGGAACAGAATAGAACCAACTTGTCATGTCAATGGAAAGTCAAGCCAAAGGTTGCCTTTCTCATTTTGTTTTGTTTTTAATGATTTCCCACAATGCATCTTTTCTCCCTCCAGTTTGCTGGTTTTCTAAAGCCATCTGTCATTCTGCATCTGAAAGAGAAGTCCCCCAACCCTCCAAGCTGAGCCACTTCTGGGACAAGTCCCTGGCTTGACCTTTACTTAATTTTTAAATTAGTTGAATTATTCAAAATGTGCTTTTCAGAGGCATAATTTGCAGATGATAGAATCCAATATTTTAAGCATCCAGTTCGATGAGTTTTAACAAACGGACACTCTGTGTTTCCCTTACCACGACTGAGCTACAAGAGATCTCCCCAGAAAACTCTCTTGTTGCCCCTTGCAGACAAGTACCTTCCAGCGCTCAAGGCAGGTAGTAGCTCTCTCTCTGTCATCACGGGTGTTTCTTCTAGAACTTCACACGTGTTCTCATTTACATCCGAGGTTCATCCTTGTCACATGTATCAGTAGTACGTTTTGTTTCTATCGCTGGGCAGTAGCAGTGCATCGCAGGGACGGACCACAGTCTCTGTGCTCCTGGAAGGAGACATTGGGTTGTTTCCCATCCCACTTTGCCTTCTGAGTGATGAATGCTGAGAGAGTCTTCCTTCCGAGACGGGTTTATGTGAAATCTGCTGTGCCGCTTAGAGCGAGGCTGGCCTGCGGAGGTGGACAGGATGTGGGAATCGCTGCTTCCTGGCTCAGGGAGGACAGGGCCGGGACTAGTGCCGCTTTCTTTCCTCCCAGGGAGTCTGCTGGACTTCCTCAAGGGGGAGACAGGCAAGTACCTGCGACTACCTCAGCTGGTGGACATGGCCGCTCAGGTGAGTCCACCCCTCCCACCTCTCACAGCCTTGGCCCTAGAACACTCCGTCCCTCTTAGCTCAGTAGCTCAGCTGGTTTTATCCGCATGAGGGATCCCTCCAGGCAGCTTGCCTTGACTGCCCCCCACACTCTTGAATCTCACCACATTTACCACCGGGCAGAGAAAAGAACCTTTGCTGGGCCAGTATCCGAGGTCAGTGAGGAGGTTATTCAGTCACTCAATAACCATGCATTAGAACTTGCTTGCTGTAGGTGGTGCTCAACAGTCATCTCTTCATTAATCCTTATCCCAATCAGGGGAGGTAGGACTGGCTGTCACTCCGTTTGACATAAGAAAACAGGTTCAGAGAGGGGACTCAGGACAGCAGGCAGGACCTGGCACTCGCCTGTATCGGTGGGGCATCTGGGGCCTCTTTTTCATGGTCACCTGCCTTCCGGGCTGTATCTTGTCTATGTTTCCTCTTTGCCCTTGCCCTTTGTCCTGCATTTCCTCTTTCTGCTAAGTGCTGGTCCTGCTTTCTGTGCCAACGGTGCTTATTGTAAGCAGACTTTACTAGCCAGAAGGGTAGGGCATCTGATTGGCTCTCTGGGCATGTGACCCGTGACCTTGGGGACAGGGGGGCAGGGGTGGTCCCTGAGCCGGGTTCCTTGGGTTCTGCCCGCAGATCGCCTCAGGCATGGCCTACGTGGAACGGATGAACTACGTCCACCGTGACCTCCGTGCTGCCAACATTCTGGTTGGAGAGAATCTCGTGTGCAAAGTGGCCGACTTTGGGCTGGCCCGGCTCATTGAAGACAACGAGTACACCGCCCGGCAAGGTGGGCAGGGTCTGGGTCCTTGCCATCTGGCCTTCTCTGAGCCTGTTTCTGCCTCTGTCCAGTGAGGATGAGAGTGGTACCTCCTGGCAGCATGGTCATGACACTCTACTGAGCCTCCCCTGATCTTTCTCCCTCCCGCAGGTGCCAAATTCCCCATCAAGTGGACAGCTCCGGAAGCGGCCCTCTATGGCCGATTCACCATCAAGTCAGATGTGTGGTCCTTTGGGATCCTGCTGACGGAGCTCACGACAAAGGGGCGGGTGCCCTACCCCGGTAAGAGGGCTCTCTGTGGCCCATCTTTGATCCCTGAACCCCTCTGCCCTGGTGATCTAGGGCAAACCACACCCCTTCCCAGGCTCAGTTTCCCCATCTGTATAATAAAGAGGTTGAGTATCCCATCTTAGGGGCTCTCTGGTCAGGGCTCTCTGCCATGGGAGGGGACTTACCCGTGATCACACCCCCCTGCCCTAGGCGAGAGGTCATCTCTGCTCTCCTCATCATCCTCCCCCCACCTGGCTTTCCTCACAAGAGCCAGTCTCCTCATGCTTCCCTCTACCCACAGGGATGGTCAACCGCGAGGTGCTTGACCAGGTGGAACGGGGCTACCGGATGCCCTGCCCGCCTGAGTGTCCCGAGTCCCTGCACGACCTCATGTGCCAGTGCTGGCGGAAGGAGCCTGAGGAACGACCCACCTTTGAGTACCTGCAGGCCTTCCTGGAGGACTACTTCACATCCACCGAGCCCCAGTACCAGCCAGGAGAGAACCTATAGGGAGCAAGCTACAGGGCCAGACTGGCTTCTCGGCTTGGATCCTGGGCTGGGTGGCCCCTGATGTAGGATCTTGCCTCCCTCCGCCTGCCTGCATTGATCCCCTCTGTGGGGCTGAATTGTCAGTGATGAGGCCCCTCCCTCTTTTGTGGCATGGAAGGGCTTGGGGCCTGGGGTGGCCTCGGGGACAGGGTCCAAGGCTGGCACAGTGACTGCATCCCGGTTCTTGCTCCGGCCACATGTGTCCCCCCAGCCTTCCCTTCTGGAGCTCTGTGCTGCTCAGCAGGAGGAAGCAGGAAGAAGGACGGGCTGCTCCCCACATTGGCTCCTTCCCACTTCCATGTCATCCCAGGTCTGCCTCCAGAGCTGGCCGAAGAGCCTTTCCAAAGAGGAGTGATGGGCCCCTGGCCCACGGCCTGCCCGCCACCCTACCCCTTGCCGTCCATTTCTGAAACACCTGTTGGTGGAAGCTGCTGGCTCCAGGCCCCTCTGCCACGGCTCCCCGGCTGGGCAGCTGAGGTGTAGCTTGACTTCATGGTGGTGGGTAGGGTGGGCACCCCCCTCAAGTCCTGTTCTTAGACCCCACGGACCCTGAGAGATCACCAATTCCTTGTCCTCATAGTACCCCTGGGGAAACAGTCCAGAGAGGGGATGTGACTTGCCCAAGACCACAGAGAAGTTCAGGGTTGAGGTGGGTTCGGAACCCGGTGCTCCCTCTGTCTTCCTCAGGAACCAACAAGATTGTCCTTGGAGGCAGCGTGGACAGCCCAGGGCAGCCTAGGGGACCAGGGGCCTGAGGCTGAATTAGAGATAGCAGAGAGAGTCCTGCTGCCACTGCCTGCCTGGCGTGGCTGCTGTGCAGGGAGAGAGTGGAGGGGGACGGAGGGCGGGGCTAGGAATGAGGGGTGACCATGCAGGCGTTGGGAAGATGTCGAACAGAATGTGAGTGGTTCTCATCCTTGGGGCCAGCCAGCATGAAAGAGAGTGAGCTCCCAGGCTCCGGACGCAATTGAACAGAAATAGAAGATCTAAGTGGTTGGGCGGTCCTGGCCTCAGGAGGAACCCCAGTTTGTCCTGTGTCATTTCAATGCCTGGCGCCTGCCCTCCTCCCCAAGTTGGCACCCCTTAACTCATGAGCGGGGAAAGGAGTACCTAATGCTGGGGTGGGAGAGGATGAGTGTCCGCTGCTATGTGCCAAGCCTGGCTGTGCTGGCGGTGTGACCTCGGGTGGCCCCTGCTTCCTCCCTCGGCTGCAGTGTCTGCCTTCATGTGTGGCCGTGGCCTCTGCAACTGCTCTGCTCCAGACCCTGTGGCCTGGCATCACTTGGTGAGCCCCGCCTGGGGCATCCGGAGGCTCTCTGGCCCTAGCTCTGGTGTTTAGCCTTAGGGTATGTGGTGGCTCCTCCCTGGGCCTTGGTGTGCCCATCTTAAAAGGGGTGGCTGACGGTTTGTGGGCATCTTGCCAAGGGCCCCATGTGTGTGTATGTGCGTTGTGTGTGTGTGCACATGTGTGTTCTTCCATGTATGTCCATATTTAACATGTAAAAATGCTCCCCTGCTCTGTCCCCGAGACATGTTGTACATTTCACCCACAGCCCCCCATCATAGCAATAACATTCCTGCTGCCAGGGGTGCTTGAGCCAGCCAGGCCCTGCCAGTGGGAAAGGAGGCCAAGCGGTGCCTGCCTATGAAATTTCAACTTTTCCTTTCATACATGTTTATTACGCAAGTCTGCTGTCCGTCCCAGTCGGATCTGGGCTCGCTGACCCCGGCGTGCTCTCAAGTCCCCCTTCCAGCTGCCCGGGGCCCTTTGTATAAGGTGTCCTAATACTGTTTTGTTTTGTTTTTTTAAATAAACAGTGTTTTGTAGATTTCAGATGACTATGCAGAGGCCTAGGGGACCCTCAGCTCTGGGCAGGGCCTGGGGGTCCCAGATTTCACGGCCCAGGCTTGGGGGGGAGGGATCCAGAATTGGTTGTAAATACTTTGCATATTGTCTGATTAAACACAAACAGACCTCAAAGTTTGGCCTGTGGTTTATTGAGCATCTACCGTGTGCTGGAGAGTGAGAGGGGTGGGATGTGAGGACAGACTGTGGTGGGAGGGGCCTTGTTCGGGCCACGCTGGTGGCTAGAGGGCTTTAGGCCAGGGGGAGACGTGATCAGATTGGAGACAGACTGCACCTGTCTGCACTCACCAGAGTGAGCACATCTGGCAGAGGCTGGCTTGTGTCTGACATGCACCAGTGAAGCCAGGACTCCCACAGTGTGAGCCATTCAGGATGCAGATGCCCTGGGTGGATGGTGGCAGTTGACACTCTGGGGGCCGGGAGGGACTGTCAGGCCTGTGTGGGGTCACAGGCGTGCTTACAGGGTGATGTGGCTGTGTGTGTGCTGTGTTTTGCAGGAGCGCCAGGCTGGGGTGGAGCTGGATCCACTCTAGAGAAAAACCCAAAGACCTTTCGTCTCCTCCCTTTTCCCTCACCACTAAGGGACACAACTGGGTAGTTATTTGCGACAGTCTATATGAAGACATTTATCTTACGTGAGAACGTGAGACCACACATGTGTTCGTGTGTCACCTCTGGCCGTAATAAGGGTCCAATTAAAAACAAATTTCAGAATTAGGACATTTCTCTCTGCAGTAGTATTTTCATAAGCCAAATCCCATAGTATCCAGGTCAGAATGGACACCCAGAGACTCCATGGGTATGGGCATGACTTGGGAGCGTAAGAGCATGGATGTTTGTGGCATGTGTCCTCTTTGCTCCTGGGACTGTGTGCCTAGGACGTGTGTGCCTTCGTGTTCACGTGGGTATATAAGTTTACCCATGGGTGTCTGTGTAGGTGTATGTGGACATGTGTTCGGGTGGTTTGTGAGTCTGGGGCTCCTGGGACTGTGTATCTAGCTGTGTGAACCTTTATGTTCACATGGGTGTGTGAATGGGAGGTCTGCCCGAGGCTGTGTGCATCTGTAAATACACATGTCCAGGTCGTGTGCCAGCCTGCAGGCTCCTGGGGTAAGTGTGTACCTGGGTATGAGTGGGGTGTGAAACCAGTGTGTCTGTTTTCTCCCGCTGTGTGTGCAAGGATTTGTGTGTAGCACATGAATACAAATGCAGGTAGTTGGTGCCTGAGCTTTGGGCTCCGGGGGCCGGGCACCGATGCGTGCAGCTGGTTCTGTGGGATCGGAGGGCGCACACAGCGTTGGCCGCTCCTGGCAGGGCCCACGTGCGCTGGGCTGGGGCTGGAGGAACTCAGGAACACGTGCCAGCAGGCCAGGGGTGTGCCTCAGCCCTCACGGGGACAGGGACAAGGCGCTCACCCTGCACGGCAGGTGGGGAGCACACCTGTACGATGCTGGGTGGTGGGCCCAGGGCGTGGGGCCTCGCTGAGCCCCCCTTCTCTGCACCTATCTTGCTCTGCATTTCTCTGTGTCTCTCTATCTCTGTCTCCGTCAGTCTCCCGCCTCTGTCGGCCTCTCCAGTCTCTGGCTGTCTGACCCTGGCTCTCTGTCTCAACATTTCTTTTTCTTTCTTTCTACTCCCCTCCCCCCCCCCCTTCTCTATAGTTTCCAGCGCAGCTCTGTGCGCTTCTGAGTTTCTGTCTGTTTCGGGCTGTTGCTGGCTTCTCTTTTGCTCTGTGCCTGGCTGCTGTCTCTCTCTCTCCTGTTTCTCTGTGTCTCTGTCTCACACATTTTCTTCTTCATCAATCTCTCTGGCTTCTGACTCGTCCTCAGGCCCTCCCACGGGTCCGTGCTTCTGCCCAAGCTCTTTACACGATGGAGAATGCCCTTTCTTTTCTCTCTGCAACGTGGCAAACTCCTATTCATCCTTCAAAACACATCTCAGAGGCCACAGACCACCCGTCGGAGCTTCCCCTGACTCCCCTGGAACTTGCAAACGCTGCTGTGCTCGTTCACAAAGCTCACCCACTAGAACAAGAGCCTGAGGGCCTGGGGAAATTCTAGCTGATGCCCCCAGATCTGGCCCACATGGATGGCGTCGTCTGGTCAGGGAAGGGAGGCGGGAAAGCTGCTGTCTCCCCCACCTCTCGTCTCTGGCTCCTCCTCTGGTTTTGATCCCTCTCTCTGGGCTGCTGTCCAGTTTGCTTTTGCTCGACTTGTGAGAGAGACAGTGGAGAGGTGAGAGGTGAGAGGTGTGCCGTCTGCTGGGGCCACTGCCCCACAGCCCCTCTGCTTGCTCCTCCTGCAGCCCTGTCCTGATTCTAGCCCACTTCAGGGGGTGGGAGACCTGGGCCCCCCACGTCCTCTCCACCTTCCCTTCCTGGACTCAGTGTTTTTCTTATGCCACATGCTTTTTTTTTTTTTTCCTTGGAGGAAAATGAGATGCTTTCCTTCATGAAAAAAAATGATACATATTCCTTATAGCAAAGTAGGAAAGATGTAGTAAAACACACACAAAAAAACACCATACTCGGGCAGCCCGGGGGGCTCAGCGGTTTAGTGCTGCCTTCGGCCCAGGGCACGATCCTGGAGACCCTGGATCGAGTCCCGCATCGAGCTCCCTGCATGGAGCCTGTTTCTCCCTCTGCCTGTGTCTCTGCCTCTCTGTGTCTAAGTAAATAAATAAAATCTTAAAAAAAAAAAAAAACACCATACTCTGTGCCCCCTAGCCCATCCCTCCCACCTGGAGAGCGTGGGCCACGTGTCTCTGTGCGTGTCCCTGGAGGTCTGTCGTCTGTTCTCGGCCCATCGGCCTCCGTGTTCCCTTGTCTCTCTCTCCCTCTCGGAGTGTGTCTGTCTCTGTCTCTCCGAGCTCCGGCTCACGCTCACTGGCTCTCACTGTGGGCTGCTAGCCCGTTCAGCCATACATTCACGTGGAAAACTCGTCTTGAAGATCTGCCCTGGGCCCGGTGCTGCCGTGGCCCGTGTGGAGGTGTGAGCAAACAGCCCCCCATCTGCCCTCCGACTGCCGGTGTATCTGTGTCAGGCCTTCTGTGCTGGTTGTGCTTTCGGCTACTGCACTTCCAGTGTGTGTGTGTGTGTGTGTGTCCCTGTGTGTGTGTGGTGTGTGGGCCACATGCGCATCCCTGCTCCCTGCAGCCTCCCAAGCTGTGGCTCTCTTCATTCCTCCTCTACTCCTTTCATCCCCTCATGAAACTCTGACCCGACCTGTGCCGAAGGCGTGTGCATACACACACACATGCACACATGCACACACGGGTGCACACACACCCACCCACTCGTGCACACATACACATGCAAGGTCCATTGTCTGCATTTCCTCTCATCTCATCTTTTCCCATTTTTCTCTCCCAGGCCAAAAAGCTGTGGTTTGCAGAGAAAAAGAGAGACAGACAGAAACAGAGGCAGAGTTGGGAAGAGCCAGGGAAGGAGTTCTGGATGGGTAGGGGGAGATGGAGCCCTGTCTGTCTGTCTGTCATTCATCCAGGCCTCGCGGTCCCCAGCCCTCCCCACCGGAGGGCTCTTCCCACCCAGTGCCCAGACCTGTGCTGCCCTCAGAGGGTGACCCCTGCGATCCTGAGTCTGTGTCTCTCTGTCTGGCGTCCGTCTGCTTCTGTTCCCCCCCACGCCTCCCCCCTTACTATGGTCTCATTCACTGTTTATCTTTTTCTTTGCCCCCTCCCCTGGGTGGGGTGTGTCTGTGTGTCCTTGTGTGTGTGGCTGGAGCTCTGTGTCTTTCTCTGCCTCCTGCCTCCACGTCTCTGCAGTTTTCTTAAAAATCCTCCTTTCCCACCTCTGTACATATGTCTGGGTGTGAACATCTCACCCACCCTCTTTCCCTTCCCCAGGACTCCTGGGACTTGGCCTTCAGGGTGATTTTTTGCCCACATGCCATCCTAACCCCAGACTTAGTCCCATGCTCTGTCCAGCCTCAGCCCCAAGGCCTTCCTCCAGGACGGTTTCCTTGCCAACCCTTCCCTGGACACCTCATCCTCCCGCACCCCAAACTCAACCACTCCCTGTCTACTCCCACCCCCTCTGCAGAGGGCCCCCTTTGACTCTGGTGGGCCCGAGTTAGCTTTGCCTTTGTGGGTCCCTTCCTCCATAGGAAATATGCAAAATTAGTTTACAATATTGGTGCAAAGTCAAATTTATAATTAACTATGAAAACATTGTTTGAGGGGCGCCTGGCTGGCTCAGTTGGTGGAATGTGTGATTCTCGATCTCTGGGTCATGAGTTTGAGTCCCAAGCTGGGTGTAGGGTTTAGTCAAAAAAGAAATTGAGCTAATAGTTTGTCTTCTGATTTTAAGAGAAATTAATTTTTTTGTGGGCCCCTAAAAATACTGTGGGCTATAGATTTACTGAGCCTCTCCTCTGAGCCAGGCGGGGGTAAATGCTGCTCCCGGCAGGCCATGTGTCCTCTTTGCCTTCTGCCCTCTCTGTTCCTGCTTCTCCATTCCGCCCTCTGTGGTTTGCCCTTGACTTCAGTGCGGGTGCATCAGAGCAAGGTGGGGTGCGTCACCCTCTCCCCCACTGCCTCTGTCTCTCTATGTCCAGCTCTCTCTTGCCCTAGCAGGTTTGTCCTTTTCTCTAGGGGTCCCCCCATTAATTCATTTATTCCTCCAACTAACATGTGGCCCTGCTGTCTGTGTGTCTGGCTCCCCATCTGTCCCTCTGTGGGCTTCTTGAATTTCCCCTGGGCCTGCTCCTGCAGCCCCGTCCCTTCCCCTCGGCAGGGGCTGGGGCTGGGGGGTGAGTGCTTCCTTCCACTCCTGCCAGAGGCTCCCAGGGCTCTCCCCACCCCAGCCTCCTTCTTGATCATTCCAGGGGTGCCTGCCTGGCCTTTCCATCTCCTCCAGCTCTTGCCTTCCTTCCCTCCACCCAGCTCTTACCCTCTGTGCACATTCACCTGTTCACCTTGTTGCTCCCCAACTTTGCCTCCGCCCACGTGTGTCAGCATTCATGCACTCCCCGGCCCATTCGACAAGTTTCCATTGAGCACCTGCTGTGTGTCTGGCTCTGGTGGGGTTGGAGGTTCAGGGGTGAGGAACAACTTCTGGGAAGCCTGGACACGGACACGGCACTTCCTGCCTGGGACAGACGAGCACAACAGGTGGTCCCGGGGGAGTGGAGATGGGGTCCCGAGTGGGAACGGAGGTGTGGAGGGCTCCCCGAGGACACAGGCCTGAGTGAGGCCCGATGGCGAGGAGCATTGCTGAGGGAGGGGACAAAGGCCAGGAAGCGGGAGCTAGCAGAGCCAGGGTGGGATGGCTCTCGAGTCATCCCGGGGTTGTGACTGTGTGAGGAAGCCCGACAGACAGGGAGACGAAGGGACATCCAGACAGGCCCTGGGGGAGGGCGAGAGAGGCACATGGAAGTCTCCTGCTTTTCCTGTGTTTATCTCCTGTTTCTCTCCTTCCTTTTTCTCTCTGGGGCATCTCTGGGTCTTGTCTTTTCTCTGGGCTTCTGACATGTGTGTGCATGCACATGTATGGTATGTGTGGTGTAGTGTGTGTGGGGTGTGCGTAACCTCTGTGTGGCATGTATGTAGTATAGTGTGTGGCGTACGTGTTATGTGTGTTGTGTGTGGTATGTATGTTGTGTGTGACAAGTGTGGTATATGTGGTGTGTGTGTGGTAGGTGTGGATGTGTGATGTTTGTATGGTGTCTTGTGTGTGTGTGTTGTATGTGATGTGTTGTGTGTAGTAGGTGTGGCATGTGTGACGTGTGTGGTGTGTGTGTGTGTGAGGGGTGGTATGCGATGGGTAGCGGTGTGTGGTGTGTGTGTGAGGGGTGCTGTGTGTGGCATGTGGTCCCTCCCCCTCCGTCGCTGTTGCCCGGATCCTGCATAGGCAGCGCCTCACATGCGTTCAAACATTTCTTTCATTTATTCGGACTTAAAATCCTGATTCGAGCCATTCTTAGGCGGCAGCCCAGGGCGCACGGGTGCATCTCTCTCCCTCGGCTGATCTTTCTCTTCATCCTCCTTCATTCGGTCTCCATCTCGGTTTTCTCTTTCCAAACTCCTCTCTCCGGGCCATTGTGCTGCCTGGTTGTAGACTTCGGTGTCCTGCCTGCACTTGTGTCTGTCACCGCCCCTCCCAGTCTTTCTCCCTTTTTCTCTTTGTTTGCCTGTCGTTGTTTGTCTGTCTGTCTCTGCCTCTGAGCCTTAGCGGGACTCTGTGTGCTCCCGAGCGTGAGGTGGGTCTTCCCACCCAGATGTGACTGCGCAATCACATGTGTGTGTGCACACGGGTGTGTCTGTGTGCCACAACATGCTCCCCCCATTCGCTCAGCCCCCAACACTGGGTCAGTGCTTCTTAGGACTGTGCTTGTGTTTGTGTGGCCCTGTTGGGGGTCCCTGAGCCTGGGCACCCCCCATCTCTGCAGACTTGGGTTTCCAGGGTGGGCAGCTGCTGCCGCCCATCAGTACTCGGAGGGTCACAGCCATCCCCTGGGGGTCTTTCTCCTCTGCTCTTCCTAGAACACTCATCGTGAAACAGCTGCTCCTGCCCAGGTGTGTGTGTGTGTGTGTGTGTGTGTGTGTGTGAGAGAGAGAGAGAGAGAGAGACAGACAGACAGACAGATCTCTCACCCTCTTGCTCTCTACGTCCCATCCCCTCTCTGGCTCCATCTGGATTTTTCAAGACACACTGGTATCTGGGTCTCTCCCATTTCCCCAAACTCTCTTTTTCTCCTTCTACATCCATGTCTGAGGCTCTGTCCGGCATTTGCTTTCTCTGTGCTGATAAGCATATGGTGATCTGTCTGTGTGTCCACCCCTCCATCTGTGTGTCTGAGAGTTATTTCTAGGCCCTGCTCCTAACCCCCCTCCTGGGCCCCCGTGGTCTTCAGCGGCACACTGCTGGGCCATCTGGGCCCCCACACCAGCCTCCATCTCCTTGCGGCCCTTCTGTGTGAGCTTCTTGGCCCCCCACTCCCTCACCCCAGCCCCCGCATCCCTTGAGACCCATCCCGCCCCCTCACCCCACATGTCACAGCCCTGAACAAGTCACCCTGGCCGGGCCATTCCACAGTGGTAGACACTCGCTCCAGCTCAAGGGGCCAAGGTTGGTGATTTTCTTCCTGCCCTGTGGGCCTCCCCAGCATTCAGGTGTCTCCCGGAGTCTCTCCCTTTCCACGTGAGGGTCTTGGCGTCAGTGTTTCTTGGTCACATCACTTTTCTATGTCCGTTTTCATCAGACATGGTCAGGATTTGCTCTTTCACCTGGGCATTGGTGTGTGTGTGCACCTGTGTGTGTGCTTCTATTCCTGGCTCCCTGTCTGATGCACACCTCTTTCCTTCCCCTCTTATCCTTTCTCTCAATAAAAAAATAATAAATACATACCATACATACCATAAAATGCACAAACCTTAAGTGAAAAGCCTCAGTGAATTTTACATGTGTCCACACCTGCAGATCCACCTTCTTGAGTGAGACCCAGGCCTCCCAGTGCCCGGCAGCCCCCTCTCCACGACCACCCCACTCCCAGGGAGCTGCTGTTCTGACTCTTACTGTTCACTCTCATGGGGGAGTGGTGTTCTCACTGTGTGCATGTGTGATGTCCTGCCTGTCTGAGAACTTTCTGGGTTGTTGCCTCCTTTCTGGGAGTCCCTCATCTTTCTTCCTCCCCTCAACAATTGTAGTACCTCCGAAGATGGGGCTGTATGTCAGCTGCCCCCCCTCTTTCCCGCTCCCCCTGCTTCGTCTCTAAGCCATTATTGAATTCTCCTTCCATTCTGTGAGTCACTGCAGGAGTGCGTGTGTGTGTGTGCGTGTGTGTGCGTGTGTGTGTCCCCGCTTGCCCACCCACCACCTCCCCCTCACTCACTGCTTCCCCAACCCACCTCTGCCTCTTCTCTCCCACTCCTGGGGGCTCCATCTGGATTGTTCCAGGTGAGGGACAGCCCAGGTGGCTTAGCGATTTGGCGCCGCCTTCAGCCCAGGCGTGATCCTGGGGACCTGGGATCGAGTCCCACATCGGGCTCCCTGTATGGAGCCTGCTTCTCCATCTGCCTGTGTCTCTGCCTCTCTCTCTGTGTCTCTCATGAATAAGTAAATAAAAATCTTAAAAAAAAAAAAGATTTAGATTGTTCCAGGTGAGTCTGGCCCTATTTCTCTCTCTCTCTCCTCCTTTCTCCCCTCCCTATCTCTGAGGGGTGGGGGAGAGCTGGCTGGCACTGAGCATGTGTGTGCACGTGTGTGTGTGTGTGTGTGTGTCCACCTCAGCTCCAGCCTCGCCCCTGCCTGCTGCCCCTTGCATCTCCCCAGCCCCCTTTGCAGACTCTTTGCTCGGGGTCGACCTTCTGCCCACGGGTCCCTAGTGGGGATCTTGGTGCTAAGCCCCTGACTGGCCCGGGCTCAGGTCCATCTCTCCCAGGGCGAGACCCCCTCCCCGGGTCCCATCCTGTCCCAGAGCTGTCCGTTGTCAGCACCTCCTTCTCCCTCTCTGTCCAGCTGCACTTTGTTCTCAACCCCCAGTACGGCTCCCACCGTGACCTCTTCCGCCTGCCAGCAAGCCTGGGGTTTGCCTCTGCAGACATAAGTGACTCTGTATCTCCTGAGTCTCTCCTTACCTCCCAGATGGCTCGTTCTCTGTGCCTCGCCCTCCTCTCCCTTCCTGCCCGTGCCTGGTGGCCTCACTCACTCTGGGCCTCACCTCTCCCCTCCCATTGGCAGATCTCCCCGTACACCTGCCTCCTGGACATTCCACAGGCACCACTGCCCATTGAGCACCCAGGTCCACCCCTGGGCTTGTCCCGGCTCCTCTGTCCCCTCCCTGCCTACTTCCTGCTCATGTGATCCCCCACATGGGCCTTGCCCCGCTCCTTCCTCTCCGTTCCAGCACCTTGCCTTCTTTTGGGGCTTGTCCCCTCTCTTGGGCTATGCTCCAGTGTCCTCACTGGCTCCCCGCCCCCTGACTCCTGTTGCAATGCTCTGGTCTGCACTTGGGGCCTCCCAAAGCGACTTTCAGGCATTGGGCAAATTTGGTCGAGCATTTGGTCAACAAACAGTGGCAGAGGGCCCACGGTGGGGCAGGCCTCGTGGTCAAAGCCTATACGTGGCCTGGTACCCTCATGTGGAAGAGGGACCCTGAGCCGCGTGGGCCGGGGTGCGGCATGAGGCCCCTTCTACTCTTCCTCCTCTTCATCTTCTAATTTTTACCAACTTCCCTTTGCTTCGGTCTTGCCTTCGGGCTGTCCAGCCCGTCTGTCTCCAACATCACACTGTGTCTTTCCAATGTCAGAGTGAGGGGCTTTGCATCTCTGTCCATGTCAGGCATTGAGATCTGTCTGTGCATCAGGGACAGACACCGGTGTGTGTATCTGGCCTTCCTGCTTCTCTGTGGGTCTGGATGTGCGAGCGTGTGTGTGTGTGTGTGTGTGTGTGTGTGTGTGTGTGTGTCCCCGACTGTCAGGACATTCTAGTGCCTGTATGCCTGTGTCTGTTTCTCTTCATTTTGCTCGTCACACAGCCTGTGCATCCCGACCTGGGTTTCCGACTTCTGTCCGTGTGAATGGGAGTGTCGGTGGGTCCGTATGTGTCTGTGTGGCAGCTGTGTCTCTATGTCTCTCTGTGTGTCTGTCTTTGTCTCATGTGTGTGTTTGTTGGCCAGTCCCGTCTGTGTGCAGTGATGTGCGTGTGCGGGGATGTCTGTCTGTGTATCAGGGAGGGTCCCTCCTGGCTGTGTCTCCACGTGTTGCGAGCATCACCGTGTCTCTGGTTGTGTCTCCCCGAGTGTAGGGGTCTGTCTGGGTGATTTTGTCTGTGGGTCCTTCTGTCTCTGATGTCCCGGGCTTCCCGTCTGTCCCGCTGGCCGCGATGCGCCGCCTGGCTGTCTACCTCACGTGTCCCCCCTCCTCTTCCTTCCCTGCGTCCCTTCTTCTTCTCGGGGGGCTTTATTGGGGCTGCACGTCACGTCTGTGTCTGGCCGCCTTGCAAGCCTGCAAGCAGGCGGCGTGCGTCACACCTTGTGCCGAGCCCCGGCTGCCACTGCTGCCGCTGTCCCCTTGTGCGTCATCCTGGAGCCCCTGGCTGTGTGGGGGTCTTGCCTCTTTGCTCGGCTCCCCTGGCTCCCTCCTGCCCTCTGCCTGAGACTTTCCTGAGCTTTCTTCCCCTTCCTTCGTGTGGCATCTGCGTGAAGTTCTCTCCTCTCGCTTCCTGTTAACTTTCTGCTGCTGAGTGAGTTTATCAGGGGAACTTAGGGTTTACTCAGTCTTTGATTCACAAACCTGTGAATCACAGGGTGGTAGGGAGGGGTTGAGGGCCTGACATGACTCCTCCTTTCCTTCTGCCTCTTGTCCTCAATAGGGTCCCCCTCCCTCCAGGGGCATGTCTCTGGAGAACCAAATCAAAAGCACTCACCTAGACCTGTGGGAAGGCCTTTTGGTGTCCTTTCTGCGGTCCCTCCTCACCTCCTTCTGCTCCAGCCTCCCTGCTATGTCTTTCTCTAAATGTAACATGAGCTGCTCCCACCTCAGGGCCTTTGCACTTGCTGTCCCTGCTGCCTGGAGGGCTCTTCCTGGAGATCTGTGTGCTTGCTTATGCCCTTCCATTCTCTGCTCCAAAGTCCCCCCTCTTCACAGAGGCCTTCACTGACCACTTGGTCTAAAAGAGCTCTCCATTGCTCTCCTACCACTCCCTTGCTGTATTTGTCTTCAGAGCACTTATCACTCTGGTCGTCATCTGATATATTGATATATTGGTTATCTTCAGTCTTTTAAGCTATTGCACTGTGCACCTCGGGAGGGCGGGGATAGTCTATCTGCTTGGTGTTGGGTCTCCAGTCCTAGGACACTGCCCTGCGCGCAGAAGGCACTCATGTTTGACGATGAATGGACAATCTAATTTCTAAGCCTTGTTTGGCCAGGATGTGGGGAAGTGTCTCTCCTTGTTCACCCCAACTCCTGGTTCCATCCTGGCCTTCCCAATCTGCCCGCCCCCCACCTTGGCTAACTGGTTCCAGCAGCCCGTGCTTGGTGGTTCAGACATCTGCCTCCTCCTGGTCTCCCTATCTCAGGTCTTCCCCCATCCTCCTGGATCATACATTCCCACCTCCCAGAAGTGGCCAAGCCCACCCCACCTCCTGTACAGTCTCCTGCTTCCAAGCCCCTCGCCCCACTCAGCCATACCTCCCCCCTCACCTGCTTTCCAAGCCTCGACACCTTTGCGTGTGCTGGTCTTTCCACCCGGAAATCTCTTCCCTGGGTGTCTGCTTAGTGAACTCCTACTTTTTAAAAAATTAAACGCATTTTTTTCAAGGTAAAATTCATATAACAAAATTAACCATTTTAGTAAACAGCTTAGTGGCACCCACAATGTTTCATGCAGGCTTTGTCTAGTTTTAAAACCTTTTTTATCACCCCCAGATAAAATCCCATTAACCCCATTAAGCAGTTACTCCCTGGTTCTCCTCCCCACTTCCCGTCCCTGGCAACCACAGATCTGCTTTCTGGTCTGCAGACTATCTATTCTGGATATTTCATATAAAAGGAGTCAGAGGAAATGTGACCTTTCAAGTCTGGCTTCTTGCACTTAGCCTAAGTTTTTCGAGGTTCACCCACACGGTAGCACTTATCAAGACTTCTTTCCTCCTTTATGGATGAATAATAATATTGCATGGTGTAATTTATCCGCCCTGCCTTTTGAGTCTCAAAGGACCCCCTTTCGAAGGCTGGACTCTTCCTTCTCTGGCCCTCATGTTCCTGGGATAATCTGGGCCACCCTGGGCTGGATGCATGCCTTTTCCATCTATGGGTTCTGGAAGGAAGGGGCTTCCAGGAAAGCTCCTGCCCCACTGTGTGCTGGTCCAGGTCCTGGGTCACGGGTGCCCAGGATGGCGCTCCTGGCAGGCAGGTGCGAGAGGGACTTATGGGTGAGGAAAAGAAGGGGTGATGGAAGGGCCCCTCAGGCCCTGCTCTCCCTTGTCTTCACCTCTTCCTCTGAGGGTCTCGAGCCCCAGTCTCCTCTCACACTGTGTGAGGGTGGCTTTTGTCCATCTGATTGTCACACTTCCTTCTCTGGAGCATTAGCTGACTTCGTGCTCTTTTCGAGCATCAGATGCTTTTCCAGGGTGTGTCTGTTCCTCTTCCCTTGGCCAGTCTGTCTGTTTGCAGCTGACTGTCCCGCCCAGCTGTACTCCTGCTTTCTCTCTGCTCCAGCGCTGGGAGTCATTGTCATTCTCCGTATGTGTGTGTGAGATACACACGCACAACGCCCCCTCCAGCCCAGAATGAGAGAGGGAGTGAGAGAGAGCCCCCTGCATGGCCCCTCTCTGCAGGGTTCTTGCTTTTGTGCTTGCTCCAGTGAGTCACTGGCTTTCATCTCTCTGCTCAGTCAACACCCCTCCGCGTGCTGGGCTGTGGCTTGGGTGTGCGTGCCTCTGTGTGTGTGTGTGTGTGTGTGTGTGTGTGTGTGAGGGGGAGGGGGAGGGAGAGGGAGCGCCTCTTCCCCCTCCCTCTGCCCTCTCTCTGTCTCTAAGGCGGCACTGAAATCTGCCCTGGCTCTCCGAGGTCTCTCTCTCTCTCTCTCTCTCTCTCTCTCTCTCTCTCTCTCTCGGCCTCACGCCCCAGCTCTGTCCCTGACTCTCCTGTGTGTGTGTCACGCCCCAGCTCTGACCCTGACTCTCTGGGTCTATCCTTCTCTCTTCCCCATCACTAACTTTATCCCTCTCTCCGTCTCTCCCGCTGCGCCTCTCCGCCTCTCTGCTCCCCGCTCTCTCCCTCTTCCTCCTTCTCAGGGCCTCCCTCTCCTTCCTCCCTGATTTTTCCAGATGTGCCCACGTCTGACTCTCACGCCACGTGTCTCCCTCCCTCCCCCTCGCTCAGGCTCTGTCTTCTCCCCTTCCTCCTGGTCTCTGGCGCACGTGCATGTGTGCATGCGTGTGCATGTGTGTGTGTGTGCACGTGCATGCCTGGCGTGAGTGTGCCTTCACACCTGGGCCTCCTTCCACTCCCTGTGCCTGCTCCCAACCTCTGGGGCTCCCAGGGGGCACTGCCTGGGAGTCTTGTGTTCCCACTGGCTCCCCCAGCTGTCACCTCCCCGCTCCTGGGGCCTCTTGCGGAAGAGATCCTCACTCCCTCATATTTGCCATGAATCTAGACTCATGTTCTTCTTCTGAGACCTGGTCCCCAGGGCTTCCAAGTTGGGGGCCCTCATCATTTCCCCTCTGCTCCCCACACCCAGAGAAAACCTTCATGCAGATGCTGCCCCTAAGCTGCTCTCAGGCGACTCCTCTCCCCCCTCATCAGGACACCCCATCTCTCCCTGGGCTGCCTTGTGGTCTCCCTGCTTCTGCTGCCACTGGGGACCAGAAACAAGCCCCATCTCCTGATCTTAAATCCTGTTCGAGGAACAAAGCCAACTTTCAGGCCCTGTCTGTCCCTGCAGCCTCCTCCCATTCTCTCTCTCTCTCTCTCTCTCTCCCCCTCACCACTCTGCTCTTTGTGCTCAGGCTTTACCCTCTGTCTGGCCAGCCGGCCCACCTTTGCCCCACGCCTTCTTCCTTGGCAACTCCCCCACCCCCACGCTTTTCTGGGAGACCCCTCCCCTGTCCCAGGTCTCTGGGTCAACCCAGCCATGCCACCAAGATTGTGGCGGGCTTGAGGGGATCAGTGTAACCCTAGGAGCCTGCACACAGTCGGCAATCCTAAATGCACTTGCCAGGCTCCTCCAGGAGTTTGTTTGCCCTGTGTGAATGTGTTTGGAGGCTTGGGGCTCAGTGCCTCAGTCAGTCCACTTCCCCTTCCTCCCCACTGCCTCCCTGCTCCCTGCTCCTGTCTCCCCATGGTTCCAGTGTGTGCATGTGTGCGTGTGCATGTGTGCACACTCTCTAGCTTCATCTCCATTCACTCTGTACTGTTTGTCTGTCTTTCTTTCTTTTTCTTTCTTTCTTTCTTTCTTTCTTTCTTTCTTTCTTTCTTTCTTTCTTCTTTTTTTTTAAGATTTTTTAAAAATTTACCTATTAGAGAGAGAGAGCACAAGCAGAGGGATCCGCAGGCAGAGGGAGAAGCAGGCTCCCTGCGGAGCAGAGAGCCTGATGCAGGGCACCATCCCAGGACTCCAGGATCGTGATCTGAGCTGAAGGCAGATGCTCAATCAACTGAACCACCCAGGTCCCCTTTTTTCTTTTTCTTTCAAGGCACATATTTTTTCCTGATCTCAAAGGTAATGCATCCATCTTCACAATAGAAAGTTTAGATAATACGGAGAAGCACTGGAGAAACAATAGAAGTCCCATTTCCCAAGAGGAGGATTCCCTGGGAGCATACTGGGGAGTGGACCCTGCACTGGGCTGTACCTGGGGCACCCTCTCTGTCTCGCACTCTGTTCCCACCTATGGCTGTCACTCCCTGGTGGGTCTCTGAGGCCTGCTCTGTGCCTCTCACAGCCTGTCCCTCTGTCTCTGGGGGCATCACCCCTGCCCTGTCCTGGGTATTCCATCCACACTGATATTCATTCGTTCATTCATTCATTCATTCATTCGACTCACTCTGCAGACTGGGGGGGGTGTATCTATGGGATAGCGTCTCACTGAATTTTGCCCCCACTCTGTGAGCTCCTTGGGGTACATGTTGGGAGTGTGTGTCCATGTGTCTGGCTCCCTGGACGCCCATTTGCCTGTCTATCTGCTTGCCACCTCCCTCTTTCTGCAGCCTTTTTGAACTGCCGTCTTGCTCCTGCCCCATCCTGTGTGTGTGTGTGTGCGCGCGCACGCACACGTCTCACGTGTGCACATGTGTGTATCCCTCCACGCGGCTCTTGCCTTGCCAGCCTCCTCTCTGGCTTCCTCACAGTTTGGTCTCTGTTGGTCACTTTCGTTCATAAGTTCTTTTGCTCATTCAAAAATACAGAACATCTTTAAGAAAAAAAGTTGTCTGCCAGAAGCACAAATTGCTTTATTACCTTTATAGTAAGAAAAGCCCATTAAAGTTATAACCACAACCACCATAAGAATAGTGAGGGTGTTAGGCGCCATGGGTAGCATCCACGCTGAGTCATGCCCTGTGCTGGGTCTGTGTGTCTGTCTGTTCATCCATCTCCAGTATTCCCTGTCTGCCTCTTTCTTTCCTTCTCTGCCCTCTTCCTCCCTCAGAGATTTCTGGAATTTCACTCTGGTTGTTCCTCTGTGAGCGGAAGGAATGGGTTGTGTGTGTGTGTCTGTGTGTATGTGTACATGAGTAGGTGCATGTGAGTGTGTAAGAGCCTGTGTGTGGGCCTGGGGGCAAGTGTGTGTGAGCGTGTGTGAGCGTGTGTATTGGCTCCGTCCCCTCCCTCACCCTCGCTGCCCTGGCAGCCCTGGCAGCCTCGATCTCCCTCTGTGGACATTTCCTTTCTTTTAGAAAAGACATGTATTGTTTTCCTTTGGTCTCAGAACTCATATGTGTTCACTGCAGGAAAGGTGGAAATACCAAAAAGAAGGTGTGGAAGAGTATAAAATAAAAATCCCCTGTAATCCCGCTTCCCAGGCAGAAAGAAACCACTGCTAATTTTGCGGGTCTTTTTCCAGTCTCTTCCCTGTGCCTATGAATCTTTCTCCCCCTGGGTGTGTCTTTCTCTGCCCTCGATTTCATTGGAATCTCATTCATTCGTTCCTTCAAAAGCATTTGGGGGCCCCCACTCGGGACACCCCCCAGGTGTCTTTGTCAGCCCAGCTGAACGGTCGGAATGTCTTTGTCTGGGAAGGTCTGTCTGTCTGACAGTCTCCTACCTTCCTCCCATCTTCCCCTTTTGCTCTGGGGCTGTATCGTGTGTGTGTGTGTGTGTGTGTGTGTGTGTGTGTGTGTGTGTAGAGAGGAGAGAGAGAGAGAGAGAGAGAGAGAAAGCTAGATAGACAGAGAAAGTGAGGCAGGAAGAAAAGGGGTGGGGGAGAGAGAGACCCCACGTCCCCTCCCCTCCCTTCTCTGTCTCTGTCCAGCTGCTTCCCTCTAGATGCAGGACCCACCGTGCTGGGGCCTCCTCGCATCTGTCCGTCTGTCCTTCCGTTCCTTTTCCTGCCTCTTTTGTTCTCTGGTTCCCTAAGAAGGAAGGAAAGAGCTAGAGGATGGTGTTGGGATCGGGGTAGGATAATGCAGGTGACAGCACACCTTCCACCAGCGAGGGAAAGCAGGAAGCCGGGCAGTGCTTCTGGAGGGTCTCCTTGAGCAGCCTGCGAGACGAGGGGGGCGGAGGAGCAGGGGCCTGGACACTGAGGGCCTGCCTCTCGTCTCACCCCTGTAAGGCTGGGAGCAGGCATAAGGGAGCAGAGGGAGTGGGGCGGCCTGGAGCCTCCCAGCCTCTCCCCTAGGCCCAGGCTGCTTCCCGCTGAGAACAAAGCTGTCTCCCTCCAGGTCCCTCCGTCTCACTGTTGGACCCTCTCCGCTGCCTCTAGGGCCCTCGGCTCCATTCCTGCTCGGCTCTGACGCTCGTAGGACACAGAGATGAGCCGCTGGACTTTGGTGTCTGACACCTGGCTCACATCTTACTGGTCCTCAGACTAGTGACACTCCTGGTAGCCTGAGTGTCCTCACCAGCAAAATGGGGATAATAGGAGTTCTTAAGCACAAATGTGATGGATCATGTGAAGAATGCTTAGCGCAGAGCCGGGGCCTGCGGCAAGCGCTCCATGCGCTGGTTAGTGCTGGTGCCACCAGGCTGCCTCTCCCATCTTCTCTGCCCGAATCAGGGGCTGTTCACATGCTTCTTCCTCTCTCTTTCCCCCCTCTTCTCTCTTCCACACACAACTTCTTCCCCAGCTCCAGGCTCTGCGTTGGGCCTGGGTGTGCAAGTGTGTGTGTGTGTGTGTGTGTGTGTGTGTGTGTGTTCAGCTGCTGAAGTTTCCAGAGTCCCAGGCCGACTCTGCCCCAGCTCCCTCCCTGGTCCCTGCTTCAGGGACCTCCCTGCCCCCCACTCCCCTCTGAGCAGCCATCTGGGGTCTCCCTGGCCCCACCAGTCACCTGCTGTCAGCACCCAGCAGGGCCCCCACTTGACACTTGCCTTCCAACACCCACTCTTGCACTGTCCCGGCTTCCTGTCACTTAGGTCCCCAGAACCTCTCCCGGAAGTACCTCCTCCACCCCCACCCCTGCACCTGGCCCAGCCTTGGCTTTGGAACAGCCTGGACTTTCATAGGGCCCCTCCATTAGCCTGTGGTGACTTCTGTGTCCCAAGGGGCTGGGCATGCTGGGAGCAGGGGGGCAGATGGGGGCTTGCAGTCTCTGAGGCTCCTTCTTTTCGGGGGAGGAGGGTGAGAGGGTGGGGGGAGGGAGGGGTACTTGGAGGGGCTCTGAGTGTGGGATTCCAGAGCCTGGGGTATTGGAGGTAACTACTGCTTGCTGGGCCTTGCCACGCCCCCCCCCCCCATTGCCTCAGTTTCCTCAAGTATGAGACAGAAGCAGAAGGAGGGCTGAAGAATGCAAGCAAGGGCTTAGAAGAGGGCCTAGCGCATGGCCAGGGCTCCGTGGGCATGTGCTCTAACCGTACCATGGTTGTTCTTGTCACTGTGTCTCTCCTCAGGGACTGGGGGTCCTGATCCGTGACGTGGCAGGTGCCCCCTTGCTGGCATCTGAATGAGTGACTCAGAACAACTTGGAGAAAAGGCCTGAGCAGGCAGACAGACGGATGGTCAGAGACGATTGCACATGTGAGCGTGCGTACTCCAGACACAGCAGGAATGCCCTTGGGTTGGAAGGACGTTGAATTCAACCCCAGAGAAGGCGTGAGGAAGAGAAAACAAAAGTTGGGGAGTGGGTGGGAGAAGACCCTCAGCCAGAGGCCCAGGAGCCTGACAGGCTGGCAGGGAGCCTGCCCTGCTGAGGGCGTTTGGTCGGTGCAACCGGGCCACAGAGGCAGGAGAGGCAGACACCCGGAGATAGAGGCAGAGGAAGGAGCAACAAAGAGCCAGAAAGGAAGACAGAGGAAGAGAAGGAGAGAACCAAAGGGTATCAGTGATCCAGGGAGAAACAGACATAGAGAGGAGTCGTAGAGACCTAGAGACACAGGGAGAGAGAGAGGACACACAAAGAGATGAGAGAGAGTCAGGGAGTGTGTCGTTGCCAGAGGAGACAGGGAGAGACTGAGCAAGGTGAGACACACACACAGAAGACGGAAACAGAGAGGAGTGTGTGTTTGTGGCAAGTGTGTGGGTGGAGGGGGTGTGGGGAGTCAGAACTGCACCCCAAATAGAGACAGCCAGCCCGTCATTTAGTCAATGTGAGCTGAGGCCTCTCCTGTGTCAGAACGGGGGACCCAGAGATGGTCTGGCTTCCTCTGGCCCCAGAGGTGAGAGCAGCCAGGAGGAATTCTGGGTTTTGCCCTGTGGGCCAAGTGAAGGTTGTGGAGCAAGGGAGTGATCCTGTTGCAGTGGTGGAGTTTGGTGACAAGCCCTCTGACAGCAAGCGAACAGGAAGGACAGTGAAGGCGGTGGGAGGGGCTGGGCAACAGTCGGGGGAGGCAGGGGGTGGGTCCACCCAGGTGCCGCCCTTCCAATGTGTCACTTAGATAGGCAGGGAATGAGTGGGTGAGAGAAACCATGGAGACCCGTGGGCAGTGGAGGTGGGGGAGGGAGGCTGGGACACAAGCGGCTTTAGCGCACAGCGTGCCCCCCTTGAAGGCTTTGGCTGCAGGTTGTCCCCTGGCGTGGGGCTGCGAGCCGCCCCCCCATCCCATTTACCTGACTCCCTCCTTCTGCTCCCTCGCGGTGCTCCGCCTGTCGGCCCCACATGAGCGTCCTGCCTGGGGGCTCCCGTGAGCCCTGGCGATCCCCATCCCTGCGGTTCCCTACCAATCTACAGCTTGACCCTTGAATAACTCAGATTTGAACTGCATGGTCCACTTAAATGCAGATTTTTGGGATAAATACATTGTAGTACTGTGTTATTTTCTCTTCCTTATGATTTTCTTGATAACTCTTCTCCCCTCTAACTTACTTGATTGCAAGAATTCAGTATATAATACATTGAACTCCCAAATGTGCGTTAATTGGTATCTACGTTATTGGTAAGGATTTGGTCCAAAGGAAGCTAGCTATTGTAGTTAAATTTGGAGGGGAGTCAAAGTTATATATGATTTTTGACTGTGCAGGGGTGGGCGCCCCTAATCCCTACATTGTTCAAGGTTCAACTCCATTTCTACTGGATCTGCCTCCCCCACCAGCCTGGGAGTGACACAGGCTCTGGCCAGATGCACTGCTCTTCCCGGAGCTTCGGCCTCACCCCTCTGGCACAGGCCAGGCGCTGGGGGATGCTGGAGGGTAGCTGAAATAAGGCATAAGCCTTCCTTTTCCACCTGGCTAACTTGTATGCATCCCAAACGTCCAGTTCAAGTGACCATCTGCCGCGCCACCGCCCCCTTTCACTAAAGCCTTTCCTGACCCCCTATTTGGAAGTGGAACCCCTCCCTGTGTTCTCTCATAAGTGTGGCTGTCAAAACAAACCTCGAGTCACATCATTGTTCTTTTTGTGTGTGTCTTTCCAAGGCTACAGGTGCTCAAGGGTAGATAAGAAGCCTATAACAAGGACAACACCTAATTTTATGTAGTGCTTACTGCCGGCCGGAACTGTGGCAGGCAGTAAGTACTGCATAAAATGACACGTTATTATCTCCATTTTACAGGTGGAGAAACCAAAGTCTCGGAGAGATTAAGTGACTTGTTCCAGGTTACACAGCAAACAAATAGTGGAGGTGGGATTTGTCCATGCTGTCCGGTTCCAGAGACATCTTCTAAGTGATATAAGATGCTTATGGGTTAAGCATTTTTTCTCTCCAAGTCTAAAGGATCTCAGGGTCTTTGTCTTTTCTGCAGCTCCTTCCTTGCCCTGAGCACCTCGTGCCCTCACTCCGTACCTTCTCCTTGGACAGTACGTCCCCCTGCCCGGTGTCCTGGACTCCCTGCAGTCTGCAAGGATCGAGACACATGCCAGCACCAGCTAGGCCTTTCCACAGATGCCTCTAAACACCCCCTCACCCACTTTGCCTCCGTAGCCCCCAAACATGTTTTTTCTCCTGTTCTCATTAGCTCCCACCGGCTGCAGCCAGGAGCCGGGAGTCGACTCTGACTCCTCCAGCTCCTACCGCCCACTGCCATCTGTCTCTGCTTCCTGCTGACTCTCCCTCCGGGCCCCTTCCCGGCCCCCCACCTCTGCGCCACCCCTCTACTTCTTGCTCAAACACCTGTCACCTTCCCAAGTCCCCTGGTCTGTAAACAAAGCCGCCCACGTCACGTTCCTCATGGGGTGTCTCGAGGATTAGAAGAATTTTGAAAAGCTGTTACGGCAGGGCCAGGCTCACAATCCGGAGCCGTGATGAAGGATTAAATGGGTAGTTGTTATTAAAGATTTTCTGAATGAACGAACGAATGACCCAGTGGGCACACCATTCTTCTCTTCCTAGCCCTCCTCTGAGTCCCTGCTGCCTCCTTGCCCCACTTTGTCTGTAAGGCAGTGCTTGTTAAACATGTTGGAAGGATGGTTACCCTTTGAAAAATTTTGGATCCCTCCAGTCAGCGTGCACATCTCTCCCATCTCAGAAAATTTTCCCTCCCTGGACTCTGTCTCTCCCCCAGCTACTCCTTCCTCTCTCCTTGTGAAAGTTTAGGGAAAGAATTGCCCCCGGTAGTCCATTTCCTCCCATCAGCAACCCCATCCCAGGACATCAGTGGTGCCACCTCCAAGCCACCAGTTTAAGGGACACGTACATTTTACTGGAACTCTCAGCAGCATTTCAAGTCTGTTCTCTGCTTCCAGGACACCCAGCTCCATCTCCCCTCCTGTGCTTCCAGGACTGGCTGCTGGAGAAAAGCTGGAGAACCCCCTTGTGAGTGTTGATGAAATGTTGGTGAGCTAATGGATGTCTTTGGATATCTCACTGTCTCTGTCTCTCGATTCCTTGGGAATCTTGATTCATCCAGTCTCGTGACTTGAACACCAGCTTTATGCAGACGACTGCCAGCCGGGGCCCGGACACCAGACTCTTGCACCCACCTGCCTCTGGACACCTCATGTGGAAGTCTATGGGCAACTCAAATCAAGCATGCTCCTGATGAGCCTTGGACTTGCATCCACCAAGCTTAGTCCCTCCCCGACCTCCCTCACTTCAGTAACTGGCACAACCATTACCCAAACCTGAGACAAGGGCCCTGCTTCAGACTTGCCACTGTCTCTCACCCTCAGGTCTGTGTCCCCAGTCTTCAGTTCTCCCTCTACCGGTTTCCCTGCCCTCTGTTTCGATGACCACTCAAATGCTGATGACCTTTGAGTTTCTCTCTCCTGCCTAATCATGATTTTGAGCCTTAGATCTGTACAGGCATTTCCTAGATGCTTCCATCTGGGTGTCCCTTGGCACCTGCCACCCCATGTGTCCCAAAGTGAACTCAGCATCTTCCCCAACATATGCTCCTCCAGCCTCACCTGGGTTAGTAAGATCACTATGTGCCCTACTATGGAGGGTGGTACCCTCAAATCACACTTGACTCTTCTTTGCTCACTCTACCAGTGCTTCTCATTAGTCGGTCATTTGCCAATCTCCCACTGGGCCCCCTCAGTCACTGAGGACTGTATTTCCTGTTTTATTCTCTCTCTATTCCTAGTCCTATGGCCATCTTTGATGACTTCACAACCACTGGTTGGTGTAGCCAATACCATGGTCTTGACCTCCCAAGTGCTGACAATCTTGTCCTCTACTTGACCTCAACCATGACCACATCTTTGACCTTGTCACCCAATAACAGCTTGGATCTGAAACCCCAATTTCAAGCCATCGCACTCCCCAGCCAGCCATCATCTGTTGTCATCCCATCTCATCTTCTCATTTCATGCTTTGATCTCAACAAGACCTTGGAAATCAGCCTCTAACAATTCTTTCTTTAACCCCTGCTAATTAACCTTTCATCCCTACTTCGCTACTGACACTGCTCTTGGCAAGGTCACCAGTGCTTTTGTCTTGTCGGATCCAATGGTCAGTTCTCAGTCCCCACTTTCCTTGTCCCATCAGCAATATTGCATGTGGTCAAGAACTTCCTCAGTTTTGGAGCATTCACTTTTCTTGGCTTTCATGATAAGACATTCTGTTTTTCCTTCTTGGCTCTTCAGCTGGATCCTTCCAATTCCCCCAGTCTCCAAATGGCTCCCTTCTCTTCTTCATCTACACACTCTCCTTAGGGGATCTCATCTGGTTAAATCGTTGGACATACTCTTTATTTGCTGGTGACTCACAACCTTTAGCTCCCCCTGAACTCCAGACTGTACTGTCCATTCAACATCTCTAGTTGGATGCCCAAAAGGCCTTTCAAACTTGCTGTGTTTAAAGCTGAAATTGTTCTATCTCCCCCACAAACTTGCTCCTTCCCCATATCAGTAAATGATACCATCTTAACTCCCTAAAAAGTCATCCTGGAGTCCCTTGTTGCCTTCATCACTCATACCTATTCATGCTTAATACACTGGTAAGTCCCACTGACCAAACTTCCCAAAGATCTCAAATGTATTTTGTTTTCTTCACTCCGGCTATTCCATCCTAACTTAAGCCCCCATGGCTTCTCTGGGACAACAGCCCAGACTTCTCCTTGGGATTCCTGCTGCTACTCCTGTGTTCAATTCATTCTCCATCCACAAACCAGAAGGGTCTTAGATTGAATCAGACCACTACCTGCTTAAAACCTTCCAGTGGTTTCCCATTATGTTGACCATGAAACCGAAGCTTCGTGCCTACAAAGTCTGACATGTGTGGCCCTGACCACATCTCCAGCTATACCTCCTGCCACTTCTCCCTCTTACTCACTCAGCTCCAGCCCCACCGACCTCCCTGCTAGCCCTCCAACATGCCAAGCTCATTCTTGTCTCAGGACTTTAGCTTTGCAGCTCTTTCATCCTGGAAACCCCTTCTCCCAGAAATTCACAAGGCTGCCTCCTTCCTCCCTATTCCTCAGTTCTCAGCTCAGATTCACCACATCAGGGAGGCTTTACCTAATTATCCTTTCTGAAGTACCCCTCCACTCCCCCGAGAGCTCTGTCTTACCACCCTGCCTTATGCTCCTTCTAGCTCTTATCAATATCAGAAATGGTCTCCTTAATTTACATGGGATTTTTTTCTGCCTTCTGTACTGGGAGGTCCATTCTGGGAGAGCAGGGGCTGAGTCTGTTCTGTTCTCTGCTGTAATTTTCTCATTCAACAGTGTCTGGCTCATAGTAGTTGCTTGGTAAATATTCATGGGTGACATGCATGAATCTGATTGGAGACCAAGTCCCGTCAGGTCTGTTCCTTGACAGCTCTCATCTCTGCAGCCTCCATTCCAGCCCTCTGCCTCCCTGCCCTGCTCTACTGTGCTTCTTCATTCTTTCCTAGCTTCTGAGTTCTCTCTGAACCTTCACAGGTGTGGTCTTCCCCTTGAGAGTGGAGCATTCTGTGTGTGTGAGTGTGAATTCATATCCACACCTTTGTGTGTGTGCAACTGTGTCTGTCCCACCATGGGTTACATGTCTGTCTCTCTCACTTAATGGGTTTTGATCAAATTTCTGATTTGCTCCATTCGTTCACTCCTTTGTTAATTTATAATTTTATGAAGTTATCCCATATTTAAATACCTTGTGGTAGATGCTATGTTAGATAGTTTAGGTGTGTGTTGTGTGATTCACATGTGTTCTCCTCTCTAGATTATGCCTGCCATCCATCCATCCATCCATCCATCCATCCATCCATCCATCCATCCATCATCTGACAAGTGCCAGATTCTATTCCAGTGAGTGAGGATGTGAGTATTTGTGCACACTGTGCCTGTTTCTGTGTCCCTGCTGTCTGTGTGAGGGTCCCTTTCTCCCTTCTTCACTGCCTTTGGGCAAAGCCACATTTCTGTTATTTCTATAAAGGAGGCTTGTTGAATTTTCGTGCTGAATCTGTGAGCGTTTGTGGTATGTGTGGGTGCATGTGCATGCACTCATGCTGGCTGACCTTTCCTCTTAGCTCTCTCTTTCCATGGCTTGTGAAATTATGCTCTTTTCTTGTGACACTCTAACTTGCGTGTGTGTGTGTGTGTGTGTGTGTGTGTGTGTGTGTGAACATCTGTCAGTCTCTCACATCTTTCCCTCTGGGGCTTAGGCTGAGGTGGCTCTCAGTCTCTGGGTCACTGTCATTCACACTTTGTCCATTTATTTGTTGATTCATCCACAAGAGGTTTATTAAACACTTGCTTCATGCCAAGACCTGGGCCAGTCCTTGGTGTTATGTGTGTGTTGTGTAAGTGCATGGCTGTCTGCTATCTACTGCTTGTCTTCTTCTCTCCTCTCCCTCCACCTACCTTCACACCCTGGGACCCCCAGCGTGTGCACTGGACTCCACTCCTCTTCTGCATGTGCTTATTCTGCCCTTGGTGCTGACAGCCCTGCAGGCCACACTCCCTTTTTGTTCATGAGTTGAAAACTCAGAGCCAGTCCCCAGCTGGCTTTGATACTTCAAACCCAGCATAAGACAAGCTCACCATATCATTTCCACACCTCTAATGGGTTTCTCTCCCTGTTCTCATTAGCGCTGTCATTGCCTGCCTGGGTCCGCAGCCAGGAGCCCCGAGTCATCTGAGTCTTCACTCTCCTGCCGCCCACAGCCCATCTGTTTTCTTTCCTGTAGAATCTTTCCCCAAAAGCTGCTCAGCAGCCCCCACCCCCCACTGTCTTATCAGCCTTGTCTCAGCCTGGGCCCAGAAAACTGAAGCCTGGACCACTGCATTCATCATCCATCCATCCATCCATCCATCCATCCATCCATCCACCTATTTGTCAATCCATCCATCTACCCAATCAACAAACTTGCCCTGAGCACCTACTAGGTCTATGCTGAGCACGAAGTTCCTAAAACCATGTCCTACAGAAGCTCAGAGTCCAGAGAGAATACAGACCAATTATCATTGGTTTAGAAGATGTGTGATGGGGCTGTTCCAAGAATCTATGTCAGGATGCCTGGGTGGCTCAGCGGTTTGGCGCCTGCCTTTGGCTTAAGAATCTATGTCACTGTGGTCACTACACTGTGTATGTTTGGGGGAGGGGTGTGTGTGACATCCATCTTATTTGCTTTGGCCACTTTTTCAGACCTTCCTCCTTCCAAATCTCTAGAATTGTGCTCCCCGGGCTGCAGTCTGCTTTTCCCCTTCCATGAGTTCTCCTGCACCATGCCGTCCATGCCCAAGGCTCCAGAGACCACCCCCTCCACTCAGAATCTCCCTCACGTATATTCAGCGACCCCTCAGCCCCACTCAGATGCCCGAGCAACATCACAGACTTACCAAGATAGGATCAACTTCCTAATTGTCCTCACCTTCATCCTTTGTGCCCACTTCTCATCTTTAAGACCAGAAATCCAGACATCACCTTCTCTTTTCCCTTCCTCTCCATTTTCAATTTAGTTCCATTTTCTTTTTTCCTTTCTTTTCTTTCTTTCTTTCTTTCTTTCTTTCTTTCTTTCTTTCTTTCTTTCTTTCTTTCTTCTTTCTTCCTTCCTTCCTTCCTTCCTTCCTTCCTTCCTTCCTTCCTTCCTTCTTTCTTTCTTTCTTTCTTTCTTTCTTTCTTTCTTTCTTTCTTTCTTTCTCTCTCTCTCTCTCTCTCTCTCTCTCTCTCTCTCTTTCTTTCTTTCTTTCTTTCTTTCTTTCTTTCTTTCTTTCTTTCTTTCTTCTTTCTCCAGCATCTCCCTCCAGTCCTCCTCCATGTCCCTCCTCATCTTCATGGCCAACATGGTTGCCCTGGCCATGGGTGTTCTCTCCCTTCTTTCCAAGCTCCTCTAAGCTGGGTCACTTCTTTTTTTTTTTAAGATTTTATTTATTTATTCATGAGACACACACACACACACACACACACAGAGGCAGAGACACAGGCAGAGGGAGAAGCAGGCTCCATGTAGGGAGCCCGACGTGGGACTCGATTCCAGGTCTCCAGGATCAGGCCCTGGGCTGAAGGCAGCACTAAACTGCTGAGCCACCGGGCTGCCCAGCTGGGTCACTTCTAACTAGAGGAGAAACACTTCATCTTTCCCCATCTCACTCTTGTTCACTCTTCTTCCATCTTCAGAAGAGTTGGAGAGCTTAAATCTTGGCTTAGCTTTGATGCCTCCACTTTCTCTGTACCCACCCTGATGCTCAGGCAAAGCCCTCTCTACCAGCCTCTTGTTTGCTAGATCCACAGTCTCTTTTCTCTTACTTATCCCAGTGGAGAGTACCTCATGGATATCCTTCAGGTTTCTCATCATTGTCAGCAAGGCTACAATGGCCTCTTTCCCTCCCCTTTCCAAACCCATCTTTCAAGAATAAGGCACCATGTCCCTTTTTGATGAAGCTCTCTGCCCATATCCCATCACATTCCCATCATTTTACAGGAGCTCTCCCCCAGGCACAGCTGGGCATGGCTTGGTTTGGGTGCCTTTCTCCACACCAGACTGAATCCTGCATCTGATTTCTTTTCTAGAAAAGAAGGGGTGTGAGGGGGGAAGCTAGGAGATGTTTGGGGCTAAGTAGGGAGGAAGAATGAACAGACAGATGGAAGGTGGATTTCCTCTTCCTCTTTGTTCTTCACCAGTGGTCCCTTTCTCTCCTTTCTGCCACCCCTTCTCTATTTTTTAAAAAATAAATATTACTTTTCAGTCTCACCAGTGATATACAAATACATTGTCTTCCTGGAAGATTAAAACATTGCCTATGAAATTAAAGACTCTTCCACTGTTCTCCTCATCCTACATTCTGGTACTCAATTCTTTCCCAGGTGGAAACCAGAGTTATCAAATGAGTAGGAAAAAATTAATCACACATACTATCCTAAAGAGCAGCTAAACTCATACTCAGGGGTGAAAGACAGCTTTCCTCACCAAGATCGAGAATATGGCAAGGACACTACTTTCACCACTCCCATTCAGCATCATAGTGGAAGTCCTAGCCTGTGTGATAGGGCAGGAAAAAGAAATAAAAGAACATACAGAGTGGAGAGGAAGATGTCATCTGTCTTTATTAGCAGATGACATTATTATTTACATAGAGACTTATAAAAACCTTCAAAAAAGCTCCTAAAACTATGAAGTGAGTTTATAAGGTCACAAGGTACAAACTCAGTACACAAAAATCAACGAACAGTTGGAAATGGAAGCATATATATTCCTTTAAAAAATGCAGAGTATGGTTTGGTGAACAGTATTCAGAACACTGTTGTCTTTGTTCTTAAAAGAAATTGCCTCATACTGTGAATATTATTCTCCAGTGAGCTCTTACACTCAACAGCTCTCTGAGGGTCCTATTTTCCCTCTTAGCATGTATCTTGCAGTCAGTTCTTTTCCTCCACTGCACAGGGTTTTAGAGGAGGGCTGCACTGGCGTCTACTTCACCCTTCCTTCAAGGATGGACATTCTGGTAGTTTCTAGTCTGTCATTACAGATAAGGCTGTACTGAACTAATGTGCATCTCCTTCTGGTTCCCTCTGCTCTAGGTTCTCAGCCACTGCAGCCTGTCTGTATATTCACCTGCCTCGTGGGGCCTCAGAGAACTCTGTCTCCTTCCCTGCCTCACTCCTTCTGCTTCATCTTCCCCACTTCTGTTTGCATTTGGCCCTCATTCTTGAGTGCATGTGTGCTTGCATGTGTGTGTGCATGTTGCCCGTTCCCCACTCTGAATGGGCATCAGTAAAAGTCCCATCAGGGGCTCAACACCTGAGAAAATGCCCCAGAGAGAGGAAAGCTCCTCAGACTACCCTAATTTGATTGCAACACTGATTTCCTGATGGATGTGGCTCCTGAGTGTGCGTGTGGCTCCTCCATCGTCTCCTCCATCCGCACGTCCTCCCAGCCACTGTGCATCTGCCCACAAGGACATCCTTAGCATGTCCCAGGAGCAAACACGTGTATGTTAGAGCATGTGCCCAGGAACATGCTTGTGTCTCTGTCTGCCTGCCTTTCAGTTCTCCAAGGTCTCCTCCCTTCTTCTTTGTTATTTTCTCATTTTTCAAGTTATCCCTCATTGTGCTCCTCTTGCTGTTGTCTTCATGTCGCTCGCTCAGCTGTACTCTTTCCCACTCTCCTGAGAAGCATTCAATTTTGCTCTGAGTTTATGTGCGTAATTTCTGCAGGCGTGTGTGTGTGTGTGTGTGTGTGTGTGTATGCACAGCTCGCCCCCTCAGTTCCATCTCTTTTTCCCAAGCTTGTAAAACTTTCTGCTTTCACTGTGCCTTACCATGTGCTCATGAGTACACAGAGGTCTGCAGGTGGCATCGTGCTTCTCTCTCTGAGGTGGGTCACCATTGGGTTCCATACTCTCTGTCATTCTCAGTGACTCTTCATCCATCTACTTGTCTGTTTATCCAAAACATATTTGTTGAGCTGTGTTCTAGGATCTGTCTATCCTTGTGGTCTTCCTTCCCTGACTCTTCCTGCTTCACACATCTCCCATTGTGCTGCCCCCAGGTCCCCGCCCTGCATCCTTCTTCTATTTCAGCCGCTCCCTGGATGCAGTCAGAGTTCTTTGCATATATATTCCAGTGTCCCTCTGCCATTCAGACTCTACTAATTTTCTTTCTCTCCTGCCATGGGCACTGGGCCCCCACACTTAAGCCCAGTGCCTTCTCTCCCCAGCCCCATGTGTGTTTCTTCTCTGCTCTCATTAGCGCTCAGCATCACCACTATCTGGAACCTCAGGAGCCCCCAGTCCTTTCTCTAACACCATCCACTCTTTCACCTGTCCCTTGTCCTGTCAACTCTCCCTCTGAGGGGCCTCGGCCACAGACCCATTATCAACTTTGTGATGCCTGGACCATCCATCCCCCCATCATCCATCCCCCTATCCATGCCCCAACCAACAACCTACTTATCTACCCATCCATTCATCTATCTCCCAACAAGCTTGCCCCAAGCACCCACTGGGTCTCCACTGAGAACAAAGGCCCCTAAACCCCAGCCCGTGTCTTATAGGAACTGAATCCAGGGGGGAAGAGAGACCAGTTATCACTCACTACACTACAAGATGGGTGATAAGGGTGCCTCAAGACCTTAAGTCACTCTGAGGATTGTGTGTGTGTGTTTGTGTATGTGTGTGTGTGTGTGTGTGTGTCTGGGCTACTTCTCTAGACCTTTCTCCATCCTGGTTTCCCAGCATTGACGCTCTCATAACTGCAGCGCCCTCCTGCTACTTCTCTCCCTCTTAGATTTCTTGAGCTTGTTGTCTTTTCTTGAGGGTTCAAAAGCCCCTTCCACAAGATGCTGCCTCACCTCAATCCCCCCAACCCAGTCTCTTCTGCTCACTCCCCAGATCACATCTGTCTGCTTGGTGCCTCCACTTAGTGGTCCCACCAGCACCACTGACTCCCCAAGTGAGGACCAAACTCTTCATCCTCTAACCAGAGCCAGCCCCCTCTTCAGAGCCAGAATTCTGGCCGCCCCATCCTTCTCACTACTCCCACCTCTAATCTGCTTCCAATTCTTCATGATTCTTTCCTCACAGGCTTTTCACCATGTCCCCAGGCTCTTCCTCATTCTCAAGGTCAGTGTCGTTGCCCTGGCAATGGCTGTCATCTCCCCTCTTCCTGGATCCTCTTGACAGGTGGATTCCCTCACTCTTTCCTACCTGAGAAGTGAGGTTCCTATCTCCTTCCTGTCTTCTCTCTCCTTCTATCCACAGACAGCTGAGGGGGGAACAGTAGGCACTGGTCTTTTCTCTCTTCTCCCCTGCCACACACGCTCTGCAGTCAAGGACTCTCACCTTAAGTCCCCTGCTACATCTTGGCAAGATTCCCCCACCTGCTTGTCAACAAATGTGGTCAGCCCACTTCACTCTTCACTCTCTCTCTGCCTCCGGGGACCCCTGTGCTGTCCCCTGGGGACACTGAGTGCTCTCAGTTTTCTTCCACCTTTCAGGCCGTGCTCCATATGTTTCCTTGGGAGGGTTTTTTCCAACAGCCTCTATGGAGCTTTCAAGCTCTCCAGGGCCCTGTCCTGGTTCCCATCCCACCAGGCTTACCACTTACACACTCAGCTCTGGCCCTGGCTCAGCCACTCTGCACTGCACGAGGGAGGATCCCTTAGGACCTGCTGGACCCAGCGAGCACCCTCTGGGAGCATCAACCACAGCACATGCCTTTGTCCCTTCCCACCGGGGCACAGGCTCTTTGGGGGCCTGGGTCTGCTTTCTCTTGGGGTCTGTACCGAAGGGAGGCTGGGCAGAGGTGTCTGTGGACCTCATCTTCCCTGCTCTCTTGTTTTTCTCCCCTTCTTGCTCCATTTCTCATTTTTTGCAAATAATTTTTAATTCCATGAGTGATGTAAGGACTTAGCCATATTTGTAAAAGAATGAAGTCCTTCCATATACAACAGAAGTCGCCTTTGATCCCTGTTCCCATTCTTGCCTCACAGGTCCCAACAGGGAGCAGATGTCTCCTTGAAGGAAGTGTATTTGAGGAATGCGTGTTTACAGAGGTACTGGGGTGTGGGTGGAAGCAACCATGAGGGCTGGTGCAGGAGCCCAGGGGTAAGTGGCACTGAGCAGTCATTAACACTGAAAGAAGCTTCCAGAACTTCATAGAGAAGGCCACCTCAAGTGGAGAGGGACACAACAGCCTGAGCTCCAGGGGACTGCTGACTCTCCCACTCTCCCCCAGATCTCCTGCTGGGGGTCTCTACTGGCCGAGGCCAGTAGGGAGGGTGGAGCTGCAAGGCCAGCGGGAGTCATTGGCACCCTGTGTCATTCTGGGGCTTTCTTGGGCTTTGTCCTCACCCCCTTGGGTTGCCCCGTTCACCTGTCTGCAGTGCATGCAGGTGAGCATCTGAAGTCTGGGAGCCAGGGCCCTGTGGGCTATGTCTGTGGGGAACTGTGTATGCACCTACATCCCCTGCTGCCTGTGGGTTCTGCTCCCCTTGACTTCTTAAACTTTCCTTTGACATACTACCTGCCGCCCCCCAGCTCCATCTCCCCTAGCCATGCTTCTTCTTGCCCTCCAGAGGAGACTTATTGAATTGGACTCTGTGTGGGGGTCACTCCTGCTGTGTGTGTAGCTGCTGCCTCGTCCACAGCTTTCTCTCTTGTTTCTGAGGCGTTTAGAGTTTTTCTCTTTCCCTCACCGTGTGTGTGTGTGTGTGTGTGTGTGTGTATAAACTTGTGTATTCATGATTAAACTTGGTCCCCACCTCATCTGCCTGTCTGTCTGTCTATCCATTATCCTTCCATCCTTCCATAGTTTCACCCACACATCCCTGGAGTATGTGGAGGGGTCTGGACCAGGATCTGTCTGTCTGCCCTGTTTCTCTTCATGTTCTTCCTTTAAAAAAAAAGATTTTATTTATTTATTCATGAGAGACACAGACAGAGAGAGAGGCAGAGACAGGCAGAGGGAGAAGCAGGCTCCATGCAGGAAGCCAGACGTGGGACTTGATCTGGATCTCCAGGATCAGGCCCTGGGCTGAAGGTGGCGCTAAACCACTGAGCCACCCGGGCTGCCCTCTTCATGTTCTTCCTTAACTATGCTTCCTCCTCCACCCACTTCACACGAGCGGGGCAGGGCGGGGGGGTGCTCGGGTCCTCTCCTGTACCCCCCCTTACTCTCACATGTCCTCTGGACCTCCTGCCTATGCTGTCCTCCCACTATGTTCCTGGAGATGCGACCCTCTCAGAGCCAACACTGGTTGGGTCCTTCCCCAGGTGCCTTGAATTCAGAGCATCACCGTCATCTCTGGACCCCAGATGGGTAACTCTTCCAATTCTTGCCAATGCTGAATGTCACCCCCCCTCGGAGCCCTGCATCATCCTTGCGCCCTCCTACCACTCATGACCTATCCATCCCCACTTCCTACCAAGTGACCTTCAAAAAGGCTGCTGAGGGTGCCTGTCTAACTCCTTAGCCCGGCCTCACTGAGGACCCAGAGTCTCGTACCTGGATGACACACCCACCCACCCACCCATCCATCCAGTAGACATCCAGCAAATGCAAGTGGAATGCCTGCTGTGTGTTCTGCTAAGGGCAAGGAGCCCAAAGTCCCAAGCTGCAATTTGAAGAGTCAGAGCGTGAGAAGATGAGGAGAGTGATGAAGGCTCCCCAGGTTGTGATCTCTGAGGATCCCATACAGGTTGTGTGTGTGTGTGTGTGTGTGTGTGTGTGTGATCTTTCTGCATTGCCCACCTCTCTAGACTGTCTCCCTCATCATCTCTCTAGTATCAGTTGTGTTCTCCTCTTTCTATTCCTTTCCACTGACAAACGTTCCCCGGGCCATGCTACTCACAGGTGGGGCTCCTGAGATGCCCCTCACTCGTGTCTTGTGTCCACACAGGCCCTGCTGTTTACACCGCAGGCCCATGTGTCTAAATCCTTCCTTTCTACCTGGACGTCCTGCCAACACCCCCAGCTCCACCACTCCCACGGCCTGGGACCATCCACATCTTGGCCACATCCCACTGTGCTTGTGCCCCAGCCTCTTCCTGCTGAGCTGGGACCCCCATATCCACTTGGCATGGCCTTCACAGGCCTCCTCCCTGTGCCTCTCATCACCGACCCAGAAAAAGACCTGTATCCTCCCCCCTGAAGTGCCTGCTGATCCTCCCCTGAGGAGAGCACACACAGGGGTGCCTGGAGCACTCCGGCATGTGAGGGTTGCGTGTCTTTTTGAGCTTCTTGGGACCCGATGTGCATGTCTGGGGTCTTAGCCAGAGGAACTGGCCAACAGCTGTGCCTGGAGGAGAGGATGAGCAGACAGACAGATGGAAGCTGTCTCTGTCCAGAGGGTCACTTTTCTTCCTTCAACTCTCTTGTCCTTTTTACCCTTGCTGTTTCCTCTCCTTTTAAAATTAGTATTTGAGGAGTTCCTGGGTGGCTCAGTTGGTTAAGTGTCTGCCTTTGGCTTGAGTGCTGATCCCAGGGTCTTGGGATCCAGCCCCACATCAGGATCCCTGCTCTGCGGAGAGTCTCCCTCTCCCTCTGCCTTTCCCCCACTCTGCTCGCGCATGCTCTCTCTCCCTCTCTCAAATAAATAAATAAATAAAATCTTTAAAAAAATTAATATTTGACTACATAAGTGACACACAAACACATTTTTGTATGCAAAGTACAGTATCAGAGATATAGTGATAGGGTTCCCCTGAACACTCCTCCCACCTGTTCCCAGGCTACTTCCTCGTGGGGGGTGGGGGGAGGTGGGGTGGAACCACAGCTAATGCTTTAGCAGGATCATCCACACTAGGTACTTATACTTTCATTCACACATACAAACGTATACATATACACATAAACTATAATATATGTATATACTTTTTCCGATGAAAATATAAAGGTTTTTAGTAAGTTTTGGTTTACAGTGTTTTCCCTATAGAAATGATATTGAGCTATGGGGGAGGCTATGAATATTGTTCAGTGAGACATTTTTAAAAGATTTTATTTATTTATTTGAGAGAGAGGCAGAGAGAGCAAGAGAGAGCACAAGCTGGGGAGGAGAGGGAGAAGCAGCCTGACATAGGGCTTGATCCCAAGACCCTGAGGTCATGACCTGAGCTGAAGGCAGACACTCAACTGACTGAGCCACCTACATGCCTCTGTTCAGTGGGATTTTTGACTGATTTTTCGGGATCTCTTTCCATCTCAATACATAACAATGTACATCAGCCTTTTTATCAGCTGCATGGTATTCCATGACGAACTGTCATGGTTTATTTAACTTTCTTCCAGTAATAGATGTTTAGATGATTTCTACTTTCTTGCCATTCAAACAAGGTTGCCATGCATGCCTGTGTCTCTGCTCCCTTCCAGATGCACTCTCCCTTCTGCCTCTCCAGGCTCTGACTCTGAACTAGTCTCTCTCTTCTTCTTTTCCTCTTTCCCTCTCAGCTGTTCATGGCTCCCCATTCTTTCTAGATGTGGTTGTCATTCTGTGTGTGTACGTGTGTGTGTGCGTGTATGTGTGTGTGTGTGTGCGTGTGTTAGTCAGGGCCCCAAAAGAAAAGAGATGGAACATTCAAATTAGGAACATTTGAGGAGTGTTTCCCACGAAGGCACTATATTGCAAGGTGTGGAGTAGAAAAACCCGGAGGGATTTTGCCGACAGCTGGGACTAACCGTGGGGAGTTTATGACCACCTCTCCTACCTAGGGGACGAGCGGTGGCAGTAATTACCAGAAAGTGGAGTTGCAGAGAGGCTTTGCTGTGAGAGGAGCTGTTACCCTCAGTTGAAGGACCATCCAGCCAAAGTGGACCCAGGGGAGCCACCCTCCTCCCCTGCCTGTCTCCTGCCAGGGCATCTCATTGGCCGAACCCAACCGGAAGCTAGAGGGCAGGGAGCCTACTGATGGTAATCTGCACAGTCAGCCTCCTGGAGCAGAGAAGTGTGGAAGGGGACCTGGAGGAGCAAGCAGAAGACATCTAGAACATTCTCTGCCTGGGCCCTCTATCAGGTTTTGTTTCCAGCTCTGGGTTACTTTATCCATCTATCCATCGAACCCCTTCCACACATCCATCCATCCATCCATCCATCCATCCATCCAGCAAATCGCACGAGCCTCTCCCAGGTGCCCTGTGTGGGGTGAGCACCTGCCGAGGGGTGTGTGCATACACGTGAGCCTGCGCCTGGGTCTCTGCCTGCCCCCCACCTGTCTGCCTGTGGGTCCTGCCGCCCCTGCTTCTTTTCAACTTTCTTATTGACATAATTCCCCTTCTCTTCCTGTATCTGACTGTGTCTTGCTCATTTCTGCTCTTTCTCTCTCTCCAGAGGAGAGTTATTGAATTTTGCTCTGAGGCTGTGCGTCATTCCTGCTGTGTATGTGCGAGTGTGCGTGCTTGGGCTGCCTGCCCTTCCCCCGTAGCTCTCTCTTTTTCTGGGGGCTTGCAGAGTTTTATTCTAAAGCCCTGGAATTCTTTTATTTCCCTGATCCTAGTTCCTACAGCTTTTCCCCACAGGACATCTGGGGGAGGTGACCAGCAAAGTGGTCACACACGAGTCTTTCTCTTTCTGGCTCTGTTAACTGAATTTATTCTTATTCCTTGAGTTCTCCATCCATCCCTCCACCACCCATCCATTCACCTATTCATCCATCCATCCATCCACCATCCATTCACCCACCCACCCACCACCCATCCATCCATCCATCCACCAACCATCCGCCATCCATCCATTCACCCATCCATTCACCCACCCACCCACCATCCATCCACCCATCCACTATCCACCATCTATCCACCATCCATCCATTCACCCATCCATCCATTCATCCACCATCCATCCATCCACCCACCATCCACCATCTATCCACCATCCATCCATTCACCCATCCATCCATCCATCCACCATCCATCCACCCACCCACCATCCATCTGTCCATCATCCACAAATGTCATAGTACCTGCTGGGTGCTGGGACCTGTGTCCTTTCTTTGTTTCATCTCATGTGTGAACACTTGTGGCTCATGCCTTTTTCTCTGAGGCATGACTAGAATTGGCTTCCACCCCCCTCACTCTCCTTGCCTGATTCTCTGCTTGCTCTTCTGCGTGTCCATAAACTGTTAATTAGTTCAGTGTCTGTCTTGTCTCTCCTCCTCTCCTTCCCCAACTCTCCTCTTTCTGTTTACCTCCGGGCCCCCATGGTCCTGTCCCGGGTTCTCTGCTCACTATACACACATTCCCTGGATGGGTTTGTCTACTGTCCTCTGTGCTGACCCCTCCACTGTGCCTTCCATAGCCCAGACCCTTTCACTTTTCTCCAGCAACTGATTGGAGCTTGAGGCAACCCTTACGCAGATCCCCAGTCCTCTTGCACTGTTTCTATACCTGCTGGATGTCTTTCTGTCTCTATTCTCATCAGTGCTGACATCACTGGCACCCAGGGCTATGCAGCCAGGAGCCCCTAATCATCCCTGACTATTCCTACTCCTGCCTCCTTGGCTCACCCATTCTCTTTCCTGCCAAGTCTCCTCCAAGGCACAGGTCAAGATTCTCTCCAGCCCTTCACCTCCACCTCAGCTCAGATATAACAATCTTATGCTTGCACCAAATATATCCATCTGTCTGTCCATCTGACAAGCATGCACTGAGCACCAACTGGGTGCCTGGCAATGGACACAGACTCCACAGCCCACGCTACATCCTGGTGGCGCTAAGTCCATAGGGAAGTAGGTTAATGAGAATATGGGGGTAAGTACCCCCTCTCTTTATTTTTCTCTGAGCATCACAATATGTATGTGTGTGTGAGAGAGAGAGAGAGATGCCCCTACTTCCCTAGGATCCTCTGCTGAAGTACTATGCATCTTACCAGGCACCCCACTGAGGTCCCACCAGCATCATAGACTCACTAAGTCCAGGACTGGCTCTGTGTTCCTTCCACTTCCCAAAACCAGGGCTGAAAATATAGATTAGCCCTTTCGCCTCTGCCTGCCCCTACTTCCAACCTATGACTGATTCTTCCCCCAAAGTCCTATCTTCTCTATCCTCCTAGTCTATGTGGTTGCCTTACCAACAGGTGTCCCCTTCTTTGTCCCTCCTCTGGGCTCTACCAGCAGGTGGACATACTCATCTCCCTCCCACCTGAAGAGTTGAGTTCTCCCCTGACCTTTTGTTCCCATCTTCCTTCTGTCCTCTCTCTTTCCATCCACAGAACAGCTGGGGAGGGACATAGCAATGGTGGCGTCTACGCACTCCTCCCCCAACCCATCTTCTTGCACAACTTCCCACCACAGCCATTCTGTACCCACCAGAGTGGCTGGGCAAGGCTTCCAGACCCCACAGCCCATTTCTTCTCTCTCTCATCTCTTACTCATCCAAGGCCTCTGATGCCAGGGGGTGTATCCTGGTGACTGGACTCCCTCTACTTCCTCGACTCCCATTTTTTGGGATATCTCTCCATTTAGTGCCTATCCTTCTGGGGCTCCCTCCTCCCTCTTCCTGCTGCTCTCTCCACTACCCTGCATGGTCTTCCTTGAGGGCCTGGGCAGCCAGCCTTGTGCTGATGCCACCCAGCCCATCCCTCTCCCCGTTACAGCTCTGCTAAGCAGGGTCACAGGCACACTCCAGAAAACCCTCATCCTCCTAAAGAAGTCTTTGCCAACCTCTCCCTGGAGGCCCCACCGTATGGGGGGAAGGGGGAGGATTCCCCATCAGGGCACCACCCTGTCCCCCCCAACCCCAGGCTGTGGGCTCCTTGAGGGCAGGTCTACACCTGATTTCTCTCTACTTCTCAGCACAGAGAAATGGGTTGGGGAGCACTCTGGCTGAAGAGAGAATGGGCAGGCAGACAGAATGAAGGACTGGAGACCTTTTCCTTCCCCTTCTCAGTCTCATTCTCCCTCCAATTTTCTCTTTTCCCCTCCAATTTTTTCCCTCTCCCAATTTAAAAGAAATGGTTTGAAATTATAAATGTGATACATGAGGACATTCTTTTTGCAAATGCAGCATGACAGAAAGGACTCGAGTGTCTTTGCCCCTCCCCACCCTCTTTTTAACCCCTCCCCCACGCCAAAGAACCACTGTGACTAGTTCTGCGTGAACCCGTTCGTCCACACTGTCCATACATGCCTTCTCAGCTAAATAAATATGGTTGCTTTGGGGGGAGTGGAGGGATTTATTTTAAAACGTAAATGCTGTTTACTAGGTATGGGTTTTGCCAGCAGGCTTCTTTGCCCATTGGTGAGTGTTAGAGCTCTTCTCACGAGCATGTTCACACATGGCCTTGCCAATCATGGGCATCTCTCCCTAACTCCATCCAACGAAGATGCACAGATAGCTTAAAATCGGCCTCGGTGGTAGTATTTATGCCACAGAAGTAGGCGAAAGATATAAATTGGGATTTTTTTTCTCCTCAGAGAGCCAGTTTGCCAGCACACTGCAGGATGCACCCTATGTCAAAAATCTGCTCCCGAGTATATTCTAGACCACGGTTGCATGTCCTCCTGTGGATGGACACATAGACTGCTTTCTCTTTTTCACTATGACAGATAAAATGTCCATGCCCAGACCTCCCCTTTTTCCTTTTTCTCTTCTGAATTCTAGGGAGGCCTCCAGAATGTGTCCACAGTGTGTGGATCCTCTTCCGTCTGTCCATCTGTCTGTTTGAGCATTGGAAGGGCTGCCTCTCCAGGGCTGAGTACTGCCTGCTTCCCCCTTCATCCTGCCTCATCTCCTCCCTCCCTTCTCCTTCTCCCCAGATTTGGCCCTTGCCCCCAGGGTCATGATGGGTGCCTGCTTCTGTGTGGACATGTGGGCAGGGTGCCAGCTTCAGAGGCTCCTTATCAGGTTCCTTCCTCCCACGCCTCCCTCCAGCCTCCCGACTCGTTCATCTGCCATGCGTGCATCTCCGCATCTGCCTGCCTCTGCCTCCCTGAGGGTCCCTCCTCCCCTTCTTTGTTTTATTTTTTAAATTTATTATTGATGTGCCCCCCTCCCCCGCCTCCGTCTTCGCCTCGCTCAGCTGCCTTAGCTCCCGCTCTCCGGAGGAGCTTTATTGAATTTTGCTCCGGGTCTGTGCGTCATTCCACTGCGTGTGTATGTGTGCGCGCGTGTGAGTGCGCCAGTGTGCCTCCAACTTTCTTCTCCAGCTCCCTCCCTCTCTTTCTGGGGCTTGTGGAGTTTTGCTCTTTCTCTGTGTCTCTCTGTGTGTACACGCGTGTGTGAGTTGTGCCTCCCCGCAGCATGGCCAGGGCTGCTTCCTGCCCTTTCCGTCACTCCCAGGTGCTTCATCTGTCCACAGAGTGCCCCTGGGCTCTGGACAAGGGGCTGTCCGATGCCCCTCCTCTTATGCTGCACCTGCTCCCCGCACAAATTTACCGACTGCCCCCTGAGAGGGCACCCAATCCCCTCCTGCACCCTAGAACCACCCACACCCGTTATCCTAGAACCACCCACCCGCGTTGTCTCTGGAGCCACAGGTTGGAGCCAGTGTTGGCCTGCCCCCTCCACAGATGTCCTCGACTGGAATCCTTCTCTCCACACCCAACCAGCCGTTTTCTTTCTCTTACTAATGCAGAACTTTGCTGCCTTTGCAGCCCAGAGCCCTCTGCTGTTTCTGACTACCCCCATTTAGCCACGCACAGCCTATCTGTTTCCCGCCTCACCAATTCTCCCTCCAAGGGGCTCTAGAGCCTCCCACCCCCTCAGCCCCTGCTGTGGCATCGTGGTGATGGTTGAGTGGACGACTGGCCCATGCACCTGGCCATCCAGCAAGAGACCTGCCCTGGGTACCTGGGTGCTCTGCTGAGGATAGGAGCTTCAAAGCCCCCGGCGGAGTTCTAAGAAGTCCTGGGGAAGGTAGACCAGTTATCACCCCGTTATCACTGAGTGATGGGACTTCCGAAGACTTCTGAAGTCTCTAAGTCACTCTCGGTGTCACTGCGTGTGCGTGCCAGTGAGTGTGCAGACTGCCTTGCTCACCTCTTCAGACTCTTAACTTTCCTCCTGCTCTTCCTTAGCCATGATCCCCAGGGCTGTGTCCTCATCCCTCTGCTCCTCCTGCTCCATGTGCTCTCCTGAGCCACACTGGCCACCCCAGGGCTTCAGGGATGCCCTCCACAAGAAGGTCCCCTTGTTTCTGTGCTGGCCTCCCCCCTCCCACCACCTTTTCAAGTCCCCTGCACCTGTTGTCCCCTGCTCAGCCCCACTCGGAGGTACCGCCATCATCACAGACTCCCTGAGCTAGACCAGTCGTTACCCTCTCTACTCCTGGTCTGCACTCCCGGTGCTCCTTCCCCAGGAACAGGAATCTAGCTCATTCCCTGCCTCTGCCCTTCAGCTTTGTTGTTGTTGTTGCTGTTGTTGTTGTTGTTGTTGTTGTTGTTCTTCTTCTTCTTCGACTTTATTTATATGTAAGAGAGAGGGAATGGGAGGGAGAGGGAGAGACAATCTGAATCAACTCTGCATTGAGCACATAGCCCAATGCGGGGCTCGATCTCATGACCCTGAGATCTTGACCTGAGCCAAAACCAAGAGTCAGACGCTCAACCGACTGAGCCATCCAGGTGCCCCTAGTTTGCGCCACTTCTTCCTCCAAAGTCTTTCACCGTCTCTCGTGCTCCTCTCTGTTCCCACGGCCAGTATGGTTGCCTTGGCAACAGCTATCCTTTTCCCTCTTCTGGGGTCCACTTTCCTCTAACATGATGAGGGCTGTTCTCCTGCCACCCATTCTTTCTTCTCTTGCTCTGCCATCTGTCTGTCCGTCCAAAATGCTGTGGAGGGAGCTCTGGGCTAGAGGGTTGCGTTCTCTCCCCCAATCACCGCATCCATTGCCGCTGACCATAGTCACCCTGAGTCTACCATGGTTCTTGAGCTAGGTCTCCACTGATCTCCTGCTTTTCCAGCCTACAGCCCCTTTCGCCTGCTCATTCCCACTGGCCATCAGAGGCCTGACATGGTGCCCATCCTTGCTTCCAGATCCTCTCTCCTCCCGTAGCACTCTGGGTGCCCTGACCTTTGCCCCATCCCTTGGGCTTTTCTTCTTCACCCCCTCCCCAGGGCTAATACTCTGCAGGGCCCAGCCCTCCTCTTCCCACTCTGCCTGCTGCCCGAGGGTGGCTCCCCTTCCTCCAGGACATCTGTTGCCATCATTGTCCTTCTTGGCCATAGAGCTCTCTCCCTAACTGGAACCTGCACATCTGTATACAGGAGCAGGGGAGGAGGGGGCAGGGGCTCTTCTCCATCCCTTCCACAATGATTTTCTCTATTGCCCTCCCACTGCCTAGCTCCTCACACCTGGTGTAGGTGGACTGAGTTACAGGCATCTTCTTGACTCTTTCTGGCCACACCCAGTCCCACCCAGGGCTGTCGGGTCCCCTCCATGAAAACTGGGGACCCTCCTCTGCCTCTAGCAGACCACCAGCTTATCTGGATGCCAGTCCCCAGTCTTGCCCCCTCCCATCCACATCTGGTGAAGCTGCCCAAGCCACCTTTCCAAGTCTCCCATCTGGCAGCTTACCCAGCTCAGCCAGCACCCCACTGCCCTCCTGGTAAAGTTAATGTTCCATATTCCCTCTAGATTTGATCCTCACAACTTGTCAGACACCTAATGTCTGTGTGTCCCATTACATGTCCCATCACCTGTGGGTTCCTCTTTATCTTTTTTCTCATCCTAGTTCGCGTCTGCTGGGTGACTTCTACACACCCACTGTCCTCCCGACCACTCCGCTACCGTGGACACTGAGAATCTCCCAGGTATTGGAGCTGGGGTGGTTCATGCATGTGGATCTATGTATGTGCCCCTCAAATGTGCCATATCAATGTCTCTGCCCCTCTGGGGGGTCTGTCCCTCGGAGCCCTCTTCCCGCCCCACTCCTGTTTTCTCTGTCTCCATCTCACTCAGCCACGCTTCTTCCCACTCTCCAGAGGAGCCCTATTGAATATGCTGTTTGTGCATCACTCTTGCTGCGTGTGTGCATTTGTGCGTGCGCATACATGGACGTGCCTGCCCACCTTTCCTTCACTCCTTTGTGGACTTTTCTCTCTTTCTCTCTCTGTACCCTGCTGTGTGTGTCTGGGTGTGGATGCACAGGTGTACATGCAGGTGGGCCACGTCTCGCCGAGGCATTGTCAGTGGTGGCTCCCACATTCTCTGTCTCTCTCACTGTCATGGACTGTTCACCTGTCTGTCTGTCCATCCCTCTGTCCACAGCATGCTGAGTTAGCTCTGGGTGGCATCTACCTGTCTGTCTGGTCTCTTGCTTTCCCTCCTCTTCTCTCACTGCCCACACACTCCCCAGACAAGCTCACCGCCCCCCTCACAACTGCTTCAGCAGCCAGAACCCCGTCTTTTGTTTCATTTCCCTCAAGCCATAGACTCTGAGCCAGCGTGAGCCGGATCCATCCACAGGAGCCTCAAACCCGCTGCCTCATCCTCATAGCCTGAAACGTGTTTCTTTTCCACCTACCACTGAGCGCCTCTGTGTGCCAGGGGCTATGACAGCCAGGGGCCCCGGTCATCCCTGACTCCTTCTGCTCTGTCACCCATGGCCATCTGTCCCTACTTCCTGCCCAATCTGCCTCCTAGGGGCCGCTCTGAGACCCCTCTAATCCCAATCCCTTCAGCCGGGGCCTCTGGCCCAGGCCCAGCATCATGTCTGGCTCACTGCAGGGGCCTCCGCCGGTCTTCTGACCACCCTCCTCATCCTCCATGAACTTCCAGGGGGATCATGGATCTTCTTTGCTCAAATCTTCCCATGGCTCTTGTGTCACTCAGAGTAAAGGCTAATATCCTCACCACGGCCTATGTGCCTCTGTAGTCTGTCTCCCTGTTACCTCTCTCCCTTCATCTCCTGCTCCTTTCCCCTGGCTCATGCTGCTCTGGCCTTCTTGGGGTTCCTTGAACAACCCATACCAGGTTGCTTAGGGTGCCCTGCTGAGGATGTGAGCAGAAGCCAAAATCCAGCCCTTATTCTGTTCCTCTAGGCATGAGCTCTGGTTTGGGGTTACTTTTGATTAGAAGATAGATCGCCTTTTTCTTTCAAATACATGGATATAAAAGCCCCTTTAGCATTCTTGCCTTCTCACACCATCTCTGTTGTTTTTGGGTCTGTTTCTGTTTACTGATTTTTCTTCTAGTGGTAGGTCATAATTTTCTGTCTCTTGGCCTGTCTAGAAATTTTTTATTGGGTGCTGGATATTGTGAATGCTATGCTACTGCTGATCTGGGATTTTTTTGTTTGTTTTCCTTTAAGAAATGACATGAAAATAAGTTACTTGCTAATTATTTTAATCATTTTAAGGCTCATTTTTTAAAAAGATTTCATTTATTCATTCATGACAGACACAGAGAGAGAGAGAGAGAGAGAGAGAGAGGCAGAGACACAGGCAGAGGGAGAAGCAGGCTCCACGCAGGGATCCCAACGTGGGACTCGATCTCAGGTCTCCAGGACCACACCTTGGGCCGAGGGCGGTGCTAAACCACTGGGCCACCGTGGCTGCCTTAAGGCTCATTTTTTTTTTTAAGGCTCATTTTTAAAAGAAGATTTACTTGTTTATTTTAGAGAAAGTATATGTGATTAGCGGGGAGGGGCAGAGGGAGAAGGAGAGAGACAAATCAGGCAGACTCCACACTGAGCACAGAGTTCAATGCAGGGCTCTATCTCACAACCCTGATATCATGACCTGCTTCAAAATCAAGAGTTAGACATTCAACTAACTGAGCCACTCAGGCACCTGTTGAGACTCCGTTTTTTAAAAAGATTTAATTTACTTATTTAAGAGAGAGAGAGAGAGATGAGGGGAGGGGCTTAGGGAGAGGGAGAGGCAGATCCCCCTCTGAGCAGGAAGCCTGACATGGGGCTCAATCCCAGGACTCGGGGTCATGACCCGAGCCCAAGGCAGATGCTTAATTGACTGAGTCACCCAGGTGCCCCTTGAGGCTCATTTTTAAGGCTCTTAGGGTGGGTTCACCGTGGCCTTCACTTATGGGATAGTTTATCTCTCTGCTAAGAGATGATTGAATGGCCCAGATTATCATCAAGCACTCAAGCTCTAGCTGGTCAGCACTTGTAGACATCCTTACCCTATGTAGGCTCTGAGAATTGTTCAGCTCAAAACTCCCCAGTCTTTCTTGGCCTGTCCTTGTGGGGTTTCACCCTACACATGAACAACATTGCATTTACTAATGACTCAAGGGAACTCCCCTCTAAATTTCTGGAACTAGTTTTCTGCAGAGCTTTTTTCAGTCAGGTAATCTGCCCCTCAATTTACAACTCCTTCTGCCTACCTGAACTTTTTGTCTCAAAGATCAACTCACCTCAGAGCCTTTGCATTGGCTGTTCCCTCCACCAGGAACACTGTTTTCGCTGATATCCACATGGCTAACTTGCTTACTTGCCACATATTTGCTCAAATGTTATCTTCTCAGTGAATTCTAAGTAGGTGGCCCCCTACCTAGAATCACAACCACCCCAACTTATAATCCACATAATCCTAGGCATTTCTCTCCATATGTATTTTCTTTTATTATATATTTATTATTAAATTCTGCTCATTACCTGCTTCCTTCCACTAACATGAAAATTTGATGAGGGCAGGAAATTTTGTCTGCTTGTTCACTGCTACATTTCCCAGTGTGGGTGGCCAGCACAATGGGGGTCATGGGGGATTTAAGTTGAGCTGGGTTTCTATAAGTGTCCGACACATCCTGGAGCAACTGCTGGTCCTGATGAAGGCTAGAGTGGGAAGGGGTGGGACCCAGCCCTGAGCACCTCACTGTCTATCCACGCCTGTGCTAACGATCTCATTTTCCATCTGTACCCACAGCCCCTGACACTTGGCAACATCTGCCCTCCTTGACTTAAGCACACGCTGTTTCCTCTGGCCAGAGTGCAATTCCCTGACTCAGCCACCTGGCACAGAGACCCAGCTCCAGAGTCTCTGCCTCTAATGTTCTCTGGACCCTGTGACTTCCAATCCCTTTTCCACTCTGGGACCAAGAGACTTCTTCCTAAGTTCAGCTCTTTCCATGTCACTCCCTTTCTCTAGCACCTTCCAGAACTCCTCAATTTGTCCCTAGGACAAATTCCAAACTTCTTAATTTGGTGTCATAGCTTTTACTACATAACAAATTACCTCCAAACCAGGCAGCGTAAAACAACAAATATTTATTTTCTCGCACAGTTTCTGAGTGTCAGAAATCCAGGAGCAGCCCGGTTGAGTGATTCTGGCTCAGGTTCTCTCAGGAGGTGTGGTCAAGCTGGGACTCTGGTGAACTGAAGGTTTGGCTGGGGCTGGAGGATCTGCTTCCAAGATGGCATGCTGACATGGCTGTTGGCAGGAGGCCCCAGTTCCTTACCATGTGGGCTCTCCAGGGGGCTCCTGAAGTGTTTGGGGACATGGCAGCTGGATTCCCCCAGAGGAAGTGATGAGAGAGAAGGAGAGAGAAAGAAGAGTTGCAGTGCCTTTTATCACCTAGTCCTCAAAATCCTATATATCAGTTTTGCTTTATTCTATTGTAAGAAGTAAGTCACTAAGGGAGGAGTGTAAAAGAATTTATAGATATATCTTAAAACCACTACACCTGGCATTCAAGACCCTCTGGTATTTAGCCTTGACTAGCCCTCCAGGACTGGATCAAGGTCTTCAGGGGCTCCAAGATTATGGTCCTTCTACCTCAACAATAAATGAAAACAATTGATGAACTATAAAGTATAAGGGAAGTCCACATAGTTCTGGTTTTTCTCATGATGACAATTTTAATAATATTTTAAAATGATCATAGCTTAAGTTATATACAATGAAATGCACCCAATTTAAGTGTCCATTTTGATGAGTTTTGACAAACTCTATAGCAATGTAACCACTACTATAGTCAAGATATAGAACATTCCATTCCCCCAGAAACTTCCCTCAATGTCTCTTTACAAGTAATCTCTCACCATTTGCTGCCTGAAGTAACTAGTAATCCCTTTTCCACCATTATGGATTAGATTGACACTTTCCTGGGGTTCATATAAATGAAATGACGTAGTACACATTGTTTTGCTTCTGGCTAATTTTGCTCAGCATCATGTTTTTGAGATTTTATCCTTGTTGCTGCACGTAATCAATCATTTGTTCTTTTTTATTGCTGAGTACTATTCCATTGTGTAAATATATAAAAATTTCTCTACCCTTTTGCATGTTGGTGAATATTTTGTTCTTTCCCCCATTTTTAGGCGATTATTAATAAAGCCACTATGATGTTTGAGAGCCAGTTTTCGTGGGGACATGTGTTTTCATTTATTCTGGATGAACTGAATGGTTAGTGCATGTTTAACTTTATAAGAAACTTCCAAAATGTTTTCCAAAGTGGTTGTACTATTTTATACTCCCACTAGCAATGTATGAACGTTCCAGTTGCTCTACATTATTGCCAACGTTTGATATTATCAGTCTTTTTAGTTTTAGCCATTTTAGTGGGTGTACAGTGGCAGCTCATTGTGTTTTTTTTTATTTTTATTTATTTATGATAGTCACAGAGAGAGAGAGAGAGAGGCAGAGACACAGGCAGAGGGAGAAGCAGGCTCCATGCACCGGGAGCCCGACGTGGGATTCGATCCCGGATCTCCAGGATCACACCCTGGGCCAAAGGCAGGCGCCAAACCACTGCGCCACCCAGGGATCCCATCTCATTGTGGTTTTAATTTGCATCTCCTAAATAACTAACAATGTTGAGCATCTTTCCACATGTTTATCTGCCATTCCTATATCTTCTATGGTGAAGTATCTGCTCATATTTTTGCCAATCAAAAAAAGTCAGGTTGAATATTGAGCCCAGTATTTACTCCTTCTTTATATATTCTGGATATGGTGTGAGGTCAGTAAGAGTTGAGGTTCATTTTTCTCCCCTATGGATTTCCTATTGTTCCAGCACAGTTTGAGGAAAATTATCCTTTCACCATTGAATTGCCTTGGCATCCTTGTCAAAAATCAATTGACCATATATGCATGGTTCTATTTCCAGACTCTATATTATATTCCATTTCTCCACAGGCCAATACCACATTGTCTTGATTACTGTAGGTTTTAGCGAGTCTTGAAATTAGATAGTGCAAGTCCTCCTACTTTGTTCTTCTTTCTCAAAATTGTTTTGGCTGTTCTAGTTCTTTGCATTTCTTTATCCACTTTAGAGTTGGCTAGTCAATTTCTACAGAAAGCCTACTAGGATTCTGACTGCAATTGTGTTGAATCACTACATCAATTTGGGGAGAATTGACATCTTAACAATGCTGCGTGACCCCGAACCAGCCATGTGCCATATCTGTGTCCCTGTTTCCTCCTGGTCCCTCTTGGAGAGGTTTCAGTGAGTAGGTGAGCTGAGCAATTCTGGGAACACAAGGCAGCGGGCTCCATAAGTATTTGGGTCAGGGGCCAGGGGGCAGCCACAATGCTCTTCACAGTGTGTGCCAGCAAAAGTTTGCAGGAAGTCCAGCTGCCACTTACTTGTTGCAACACCTGGGCGTGTGGTCTCCCTGCCCTGGGCCTGTTTCCTCATCTGTAAGCCAGAGGAGGCTGGCTTTGCCGGGTAGACTAAACTCAACAGTAGACAAGCAGGAGCTCAGAAAACCATCTGTTTTCTCCATCCGGCCTCTGGGCCGCCAAGTGTGGCCAGAGAAAATCACATCACCACGCTGATTGACGCCAACACAGATTAATTTTCTTCAACCTCAGCTGGGTCTTAAATGCAGTGCAGCAGCCTCTCGAGTGGTCCCCAAACTCTTTCCCATCCCCTCTTACAGCAGCTGTGCCCCCTGAGCCCCACAGCTCCCCCCCGCTCCCCTGGGCCAGGCAGGCGACCTGGGCCCCACTCAGTAGAGAAAACAGAGGCCTTTGTGGGGTGCTGGCTCCTGCCACTGTCCCCCCCGCCCCCCAGCTCCGGAGAGAGCTGCCAGCACCTTCTCACGTCTGAGGCCAGCTGTCCCTTGCCCGTCTCCTCCCGGGCCTCACCCCCCTTCTCCTTCCTCTGATTTCTCCCTCTCTGCTGGCTCTTTTTCCTCTGCCCAGAACAATTCTCAACTGCTCCCAACCCACCACCTCTGCCTCCACCTCTCCCTCTTCTCCTCCAGAGGCTGGCTTCTCCACCAAGCTCCCCCTACCCCTGCCCCCCTCCTGCCTTCCCTCACCCCACCTCCAATCTGGCTTCCAGAAAGCTCCCAGGATCTTGCCTGCCTGCTCACCTTTCTGGGGGCTTCCGATGTGGGCCGCAGTTTAAGTGGCACAACCGCTGGGGACCCCAGGGCAGGATGCAACCTGCCCTTCCCCGGGAACGTTCGGGACCCCATGAGGTTCACCCGGGACACGGGGATAGTGTTACCCGCTGAGGACTTAATTAATTCACCTCAGGCAGCTCAGCCCAACACTGAGGTATTGTTTAAATCTAATCCTTCCACTCGGCCTGGATCCTGTCAATGTGGGCCACCCCCTCCTGGCCCCCCACCCCACAACCCCCCAGCCCCGTTCTTCTTTCTTAACACACCCTCTCTTTCTCCTCTGCCCACAGGCCTCCTCCTTCCCAGGCCCATCTCTGGCTGCCCCTCTTGGTCTCCCTCCAGGCCCTCAGGCAACTGTAGCCTCCCTGGCCGAAGACATCGGGGTGTTCCGTGGGGTCCTTGCCAGGGCCTCTCGCTTGGCAGAGTCAGGGATGACCCACTGCCTTTCTTCCTCAAATCTGTCTCTCCGGGCTCCCTCCCTGTCTCTGGGCACCTTCTCCTCACCTTCAGCAGCTCCTATTCCCTGGGCCCTAAGCCCCTGAGACTTCCCCTCCCATCTCCTCCCTCTCTTTACTCCCACTTCCGGGGGCCCTTCTTCTAGGGGCCAGACCCATCACCCATCACCACCTCAGAGTCATCAGGCCCCAAGCCAGTCTCTCTCCTTCCTACTGAACTGGCTCTTCTTCTGGGTTGTCCTGCCTCAGTGGCTCTTGCCACTCCTTCTGTCAACAAGGATTTATTGAGCATCTGCTCAGTGCCAGGCACTGTTCTAGGTGTGAGGTTGCAGCACTGGTGATGGGCAATGTCGACTCTCTGTCTCCATCTTTTCAGCCAGTTTTCTGTGCTCCCCAAACCCCATTTTTGTTATGTTTAGTTTCTTACAGCTAGCACTCACAGTTGTGTGATGGAGGACTATTTTTAGGCTCCAGGACTTTCTTTCCATACAGGTTTTGAGAATCAGAAGTGTATGGGGATTTATGTCAGCCGCCTCCAGCCCTGCCAATGCTGACCGGTGAGGCAGGGTGCGAGCCCAGCTCCCTTATTGCCAGGAAGGGCAGCTTGGAGGGGCCTGACCCTCCAGAGCTCCCTGTGGGATCAGGCCGGGGCTGCCCCCTGTGGGACCTTGTCCGCCTCTTCCTTTCCCATCCTGCTTCCCCATACCTCACCTGTTTGTTTTGGGTTCACTTCTTTAATAAACCAACCACCTGTACCTAAATTCTTGTCGATGCACCGCCTCTGCAGACCCTGACCTAAGTCAGCAGTGACCACAACAGCCAAGGACCACCAGCCTCTCTCCAACATCTTTGGAACCATGTTTATAGCCTCTCACTCTGCATCCTCAGGGCCACCCCTGGTGTGGCCTTGTCACTATGCAACAGGTTCCCTCCAGATCCCAGGGTACAGGCTCATCTGCTCTGGTCGCCTCCAGCCAGCCCTTGAGCACACATCTGATTGTGCCCTTTCTCATTCAAAACCCCTCTAGTCGGCCCCACAAAACAAGGGCCTGATACCTGAACCACTGTATAGTCACAAGAGTGGCTAAAATAAAAACAACAACAACAACAAAACCCACTATGAGGTGCTGTCAGGGATGAGGAGCCACCTGAACGCTCATCCATTGCTGGTGGGAGCACCAAATGGCTGAGCCTTTAAAACCGTTGGACAGTTCATTGCAGAGTTAAACTGGAGAACACATGATCCCTTCTTGGACATTTAACTAATGAAAAAAACTTTCATCCACTTAAACATCCTATATGGATGTTTAGAGCGATTTTATTCACAGCTGTCCCAACTGGAAACAATTCAAATATCTTTCAACTCATGGAGATTAAAAACAACAACAACAAAAATGTGGCACACCTACAAGGTAGAGCAGGTCTTAGCAATAAAAAGGAACGAGTACTGAAACAGCATGGGGGGAATCTCAAATGCATTATCATAAGTGAAAGAAGCCAGACCCCAAATGCTCTGTGATTTCCTTTTACATGACATTCTAGAAAAGGCAAAAACATAGGGACAGGGAACACACCAGTGGTGGTCGGTGGTGCACGAGGGAATGTTTTGCAGTGATAGAAATATTTTCTATCTCAGTTATGGTGAGGGCTATGCTACGATATGCATTTGTCAAAACTGCACACAAAAATAACAGTGAATGTCATTCCCTGTAAATCGTGTATCAATAAGCATGACCTTTAAGAAAACCTACCGTGTTGGGTGTAAATTGGTACAACCGCTTTGGAAAACTGGCAATATCTGTAAAAGTGAAGCATACCCCTGCCCTCTGACCCAAACAGTCTGCTACTAGGACTACCCCGATGGGAAGTAGTGTGTAGGTCCCCCTAAAGATGTGCACAGAACATTCATGCATTTTTCTTTGTCATCACAGAAAATCAGAAACAACCCAAAGGAGAATGCGTAAATAGATCCATTGGCGGCATATTCACTTAAAGGAGCACCTGATGGCAGTGAAAAAGAACAAAGTCAATCTACATGCACGGACATGGGTGAGTCTCATAGATGTATGTTTAGTGAAAGAAGCCAGATACAGGGAACACACTGATTCTGTTCGTGTGAAGTTCAAGAACAAACAAAACCACTCGTGGGTGAAGCTCGTCAGGGTAGTAATCACTTCTGGAGGCTGGGTGCTAACTGGGAGGGGGTGCCCGAGAGCTTTCCAGGGGGATGAAAGCGTTGTGTATCTTGATCTGGGGGGCGGTTACATGGGTGTATGCATAATCAGACAATCACTGAGCTGCACACTTCACTGCTTGTATATGAGGCTTTAACGCAAAACTAAATATATGCAGCACTTGTCAGGTTTTTAAAAAAAATTTTATTTATTTATCCATGAGAGACACAGAGAGAGGCAGAGACATAGGCAGGGAGAGAAGCATGCTCCCTGCGGGGAGCCCGACGCCAGACTCGATCCTGGACCCCCGGGATCACGACCTGAGCCGAAGGCAGGCACCCAACCACTGAGCCACCCAGGTGCCCCAGCACTTGTCAGTTTTACTGACTGTTGCAAGTGGCCTGGGGGATAGAAGGTGATCAATAACCCTATCCCCGTCTAGAAGGAGGATGGAACTAGCACCCACGTGGACTGCTGTCACCCGTGGAGGGGAACACAGGAGAGATGAGGTTGCCCAGGAAAGGTAGGCGGTTTCATGAAATCCTGTTTAGCCTAACACACATCTGTCTGCACCCTTGGTCCCGTACGGTCACTAGTTGCCACACCCGTACTTGCTGTGTCCCTGCTGCGTCCCCTCTGAAAACTAACTTCCCCAGATCTGATGTTGGAGACTGAGTCCCACTGGCCCTGCCTCCCTCCTCTCCTTCCCTTCCCGTCTCAGGAAGCTTTCCGGCTGCTGTGCCCGCCTCTCATGGAGGGCCCGGGCAGTTCTGCAGTCACCTGAGCCCAGGCTTTCCTCTCATCTCCATTCTAACCTTCGTGCTCACAGCCCACAGGTGACCGCTCCCGCCTTCTGGAAACGCCCTCCTCCTTCGCCTGGCAGCCTGTCCTCTCCTGTTCTCCCCACCACCCCGTCTGGGCCTTCCCGGTCTCCCTGCTGGGCTTCTCTTGCTGCATCCGGAGCCTGGATCTGACCAGGCCCCTGGATCCCTCTCTACAGAGTGCCCTCAGCTTCGTGGACTGTCTCTTCCATCCCTGCCTGGAGTTTTGGGTTAGATCTGCCCCCGGAGCTGTAGACCAGACCACCGAAGCCCCCTGGCTGCCGACCATGCCAGATGCTTCTCAGCGCCCTCCCAACTGGGCTGCACACAGAGTGCTCAGGCTTTCTCGAGCATCTCCTCTTCTGTCCTCAGAGCCACTGGCTCCCCAAATCCTGCTGGCCCTCTGGCTTGTCCCACTGATGTGTGGAGCCGGTCCTTTCCATAACACGCTCTTGTCTCCCACTCACTCTTGCTGGGCCTCCTCACATCTCAGGTTCAAAGGACTCCCACGTCCAGACTCGCTCTGTGCCAGTTACTCTCCAGCCGACAGCCAGAAGGATCTGTACAAATGGAAGTCGTATCTCAGACTCACAGTGCTCCCCACTGCACTTGGCATAAAAGCCAACCAGGCCCCATGTGAGGTGCCTACCTGTCCCACCTCCACATACCACTCCCTGCCCCCTGCTCTCCCTTGCAGCCACACTGGCCTCTTTGCTGTTCCCGGAACACACCAGGCTTGTTCCTACTGCCAGGCCTTCCCTCTAGAGACTCTCTGTTATGGGTTGAATTGTGTTCCCCCAAATTCATATACTGGAGTCATAACCCCAGTAGCTCTGAATGTGGCCTTATTTGGAAATAGGGTCACTACAGGTATAATGAGTTCAGTTAGAATGGGGTCATGCTGGAATAGGGGGAGCCCCTAACCCCAAAAAACTGGTGTCATTATAAGAAGGAGACATTTGGACACACACTCACACAGGAAGAACATGTGGAGATGAAGGCGAAGATTGGGGTATTGCATCTGCAGGCCAAGAAATGCCAAAGATGGCCAGCAAACCCCCAAAAGATAAGAGAGAGGCCTGGGACAGACTCTCCCGATCAGCCCTCAGACAGAACCAACCCCGCCGGCGACCTGATCTTGGACTTCTGGTCTCCAGACTGTGAGCCAATGAATTCCCATTGTTTACATTTGTGGTACTTGGTACAGCAGCGCCAGCAAACTAAGGCCCTCCCTCTGCCAGGCATGCCTCCCGCCCCTGTCCTCTCTTGACTCCCTCCCTCCAGTCACTTTGGCCTCTGATGGAATGCCACCTCCTCGGAGGTCCTCTCTGACTCTCCCACCTGAAGAGGCTGGTCTGCCGCCTGCCACGGCAAGGAGAGCGATGGGTGCAGAGGCTGTGAGTGAGCAGAGCCAAGGGCTCTGGGGGCCACCGTGAGGGACTTCAGCATGTGACGGCTGAGGAGAAATCCTGGAAAGGGACATGGAAAGGGAGCCCCGAAAGGCAGGGCATCAAGGGGAGACAGGAGAGGGTGGCATTGGGCACCGAGGCGAGGCTGTGGATGGGGCGGTGGTCGGCAGTACCACTCAGGGCCTCAGTGGGGCCTCACTGAGACACCAAGCAAGGTGAGAGTTGAGAGATGGCATTGGGTTTGCCAGGACCTGGCCACCAGCGGTCTCAAGGTCCCACGGGGAGTGGATCCGGCTTGCAGTGTGGGGGGCAAATGGGAAGTTTGCCAGGACTTTGAGAGAAACGGGAGCTGGTGGGGCATGGGGTCCAGGGAGCCTGGCCTCAATCAGCTTTGGATGGGATTGGGGTCCTTTGCAAGGGCGTGAGGGCTTGGAGATTCAGAGGGGAGGGGTGAGCTCAGGGAAGGCTGGCGGGGGTGGAGGGGGTGGGTGATCTGGAGCCTCAGGGAAATACAGGCCTGCTGATATTGGGTGGAAGGGCGATTCCCGCTTTGGAGGCTACAGGGTCTGAGGCAAGACTATGGCCACCCTATGGCAGGACAATTGGTGGGAAGCGGGCCAGGTGGGGAGGAGGCCAGTGTTCTACAGAAAGTGGACAATGTATGAAATAGTTGCTGGGACCGTGCAGGGGAAGATTCTAGAGAGACAGGGAAGGCTGGTGAGATGTACCTGGCCAATCTGCTCTGCCAGGCAATTTCTTCCCTGACTTTTGGGCCTCCCAAAGTCCAACGTGTCCTAAACCCAATGAGTTGTCTCTCACTGAGAATGTTCCTTACCGATTGCCCCCATGGGAGCACTGCAAACACTCACTGGCTCTCCCAGGTGGGAGCCTGGGCACAAGTACCCCCATTGCTCCCATCCTGTCACCCCCACATCTGATGGGGAGCCTCTCCTGTGCACCCCCAGTCCTTCTCCTCCACCCATCCCCGATAAGGCCTCAAGGATTGGTAACAGCCAGGTGACAGGTGGCCTCTGAGGAGGGAGACTGAGGCATTCACCCCATATATGTACTAATTTTCAATTAAAAATGTATCTAAGAGTGTTAATGCCTCATAGCAGTTTCCTGGGTGCCCCCTGCTTAGGGGTCATTGCACTGAACGAGGCTGTCGAAGGCCACTTTCCAAAGCAGGAGGAATGAAGGGCCAGGCAGTAGGGAGCACCGGCCACACACACCCCCCGCAACATGTGAGCTGTGTACAGCCCACCTGTGACCTTGTGACCCAGCCACCTCCACTTGGCTCTCCCAGGATGTACCACCCAAGGCTCAGGTGGGCCCTAGGGCCCAGCTTCAACTCCTCCAACATAGCAGAAGCTAGTCTTCAGGTGTGCCACCGACCTCATGAGCCCCCATGATCTGGATCCATGATGCTGGTGTGTGCTGGGCAGTGGGATCCCCTCAGGCCCATGGGTGGTGAACAGAGTCTTGGGTGGCTGCAGGGGCATCACTACAGATAAGGAAGGTGAGCCATAGAGCCCGAGAGTCCACTGTGGTCAAGGCCCAAAATGGTGGCAGCAAGGACAGGTCATCCATGCAAGCTCTCCCCAAGACCCCTCCATCCATTTCTACAGCCAAACAGATGCAGAGAGAAGTGCTGTCTGCCTGGAGTCAGAGAGTGAGGCAGAGGAGAGGCACCGGGGAACACAGTGACCCCTGACCACGAGCCCAGCCCATAACCCCTTGGGCTTCCTCCTCAGTCCAGGCCTGCATCCTCGTCCTTGTAGTCAGGGACTGTGGCAAGGGGGGTCGAGCTCCCCTTCCCTACTGTGAGGGGGCCCCAGCGCCCCAGGAATGACGGCCCCCCTGCAGGCGGCTTCTTTTCCCCAAGCCACAGGCAGCTGGTGCTCCGGAGCCCCCCTGCCCACCCCCGCGCTGCCCCCAGTCCCTGCCACCCTTCCCTCAGCCCCGGAGGCTCCATTCATGTCTCCTGGACACTCCAGTTGGTTTCGATAATTAAAAAGAAAAAAAAAAAAGATTGAGCTGCCTTTCAGACATTTCATTTTGTGTCAGGAGACACTTCTTCAGCAGCCACCGGGATTGAGGCGGTTGCCAGGGGCAGAGAGTGATTCAAAGGCCACCCCGGATCTGGCTGTGGGGTGGGACAGACTCCTCAGAGTGTGAGCTGCCACCGGGCCAGGCGGCCAAGGGGGCCCGGAACACCGAGCTCCCCATACTGGGTACTTGGTAGCGGGAGGATGATATAATTTTGTTCCACGCAATGAAACACAGTCTCTTGTCCAAAACTAATATTCCACTACCATTTGGGACCCCCGTGGCTCCAGCTTGGGGGTCCCTCTGTTCCATCACTGGCTCTGTAAGGCATTCTTCCCCAAAGAGCTTCAATGTTCTGAAATGTATTTTCTGTGTGTATTTACAGAAATGGAGAATCCCAAATTGTGAATTTGTATTCTCTGTCTCTGGGAGGATAGGCTGGTTGCCTTGAAGAAGGGAACCTGGGGGACGGGGAGAGGCGTGGGAGGGAGCCTTTTCACTGGACCTTCTTTTGTAGGTTTTAAATATTGAACCACATGAATGCATTTTCTAATTAACATTTTTTAATTAAAAAATCATTTTCATTTAAAAATAGTACCTTTCTGGACTCTATTCTCCTCCCTAGCACTCCTCCTCCCTTCTTCCTTCACAGCCAGACCTTTGACTGCTTCCTTTGTCGGGGTTCCTGTCTCTTCCCCTGAGACTGACCTGGCAAAGATTCTTAGAAGCGTCTGTGGCCCGGTCACCTCCCCTGACCTCTCTGGACAAGGCCTCCCATTGGCTGCCTCCTGCAGGGACAGCCTTCCCCACATCTGCCCTCTGGTCCTGTCTTTCCCATCTCCTTGGTGGGCCCCTCTGAATGCTGGCATGGTCTGGGCCTTCACCTGGACCCTCTCCCGCGGTATCACTTGTCTATGAAGCTTCAACCCTATTCTAGACCCAGGGACCCCAGCATGGACCTCCCACTGGCTTGAGGCAAGTCAAGGTCCTTCCCCACATGGTGGCTGCTCTTACACCTCCAGCCAGAACCTCCCCGCCAAGCCCTGGAGCCTGGGTCCACCTGCCCCCTGACGCCCCATTTGCTTATCTTGGGGACCTCACACCAACATGTTTGGTTTGCCTGGCTTCACATCCCTACACCGCTCCTTCCTTGCTACAAGCAAGTTTCTCTCTGTTTCTTTATGTCTAAATGGTGGTAAGTGTGGTAGCAGGTACCTTATAGGATAATTATAAGTATAAATGAATTCATATAAGTAAAGTTCTTAGAACAATATCAAGCATACCGTCAAAGCAAAAATGTGTTTGTTAGATAAAAATGTCCCACACAGAACTCCTGATCTTCCTCTTGCAAACCTGATCCTTCTGCAGCATTCCCCACTGCCATCGAGTCCCTTCTGAGCACCAGAGAACCGGGGGTCTTCCTAAACACCACCCTCCTGCTTCTCCTCCTCCAGTATGTGCTCCATCACCAACTCTGGTCCGTTTTACCTCCTAAATCTCTCTCCATCTCCACCCCCTTGCTGGTCCGCGAGCTCCTGAAATTGCTCTTGTTAAGCTCATCAATGTTCTACTAATTGCCAAATCAAAAGAAAATTTTCAGCCTTCATCAGTTTGGAATTTTATGCTACATTTGGTCTTGCTGATCCCTCTCTCCTAGAAACGCTTCACGAGCTCAGTTTCCATGACAACCTGCTCTCCGCTCTGCTCACGTGGCCACGTGGCACTGACATTTCCTTCTCTCTGCTGCTTTTGGAGGCGCCCCAGGCTCTGCCAGCCCCTGAAATGATGGGTTGGAGGTCCTCAGACTTTGGCGGGGCTCGCTCTACCTGTCAGCCTTCCCCAGCCATGGCCATGGGCACAGTGACCACCCCAGCTCTATGTCTCCAGGGGAGATGTCCTCCAGAGAACCGGAGTCCTGGCCCTGCCTCCCTATCGGTCATCCCTCCCAGGTGTCAGCAGGCCCTTCAAAGTCAGCTCTCAACTGTGCCAATGACCCCTCCCTGGTCCACCTGCTTCTCCAGGTCCCAGAGACAGCTCCTTCAAACAAAAATCTGTCCATGGCACTTGACTGCTCTAAACATTTCCATGGCTCCCCATCACCAACAAGGTTAATTCGGGCTCTTTAACATAGCACTAGCTACTCCCTGCTCTTTCCCACCAGTCCCTCTCTCATCCCAAATTCCAGGAACACCCAGCTGCCTTCAAGCACACACCTCATGTCCTGTCTCCTATCCTCCATGACTTTGTTCACGCTGCTCCCTCTGCAGCGTGAGACCTCTTTGGTCTCTTCTACCCTGGTCCCCACTCCTTGAGAAGTCAACTGAGGTATTACCTTCTTGGGGTGCCCACCCTTTCCTGAGCATCCCTTCCCACTAACTGATTCTGAGTCCCCAAGGTGAGGTTATAAACCCCTTTTTGTGTTCTGATAATGCTCTAAGCATTATCTCTATGTTAGCCCAGAACGTTTCTGGTTGCAAGCAATGGAAACCAGGTTTGAAACAACTTAGGCAAAAGGAAGGGCAGGTATTCATCTGGATTCCTGGGAAACTGAACATAGAGATGACAGCTGGGGCAATGTCCCTGATCCCCTGCTGGACCAATATAATTCCTATTTTGTTATTTATTTATTTAACAGTTTAATTGAAGTATGTTGACATATAAATAAATTGCACATATATGAAGTGCAACATGGTAAGTTTTGATACATGTATACACCCATGAAACCATGGGTGGTCAAGATAATCAACATACTCATTATTTCCAAAGATTTCTTGTGTCTTTTTTGTCATCGCCTCTTCCCTTCCCTTTCTACCTACCCTACCCTCTCCTTCCATTCCCCAGGCAATCCTTGATCTACTCTCTGTCACTATATGTTAATCTGTAATCCCCAGAATTTTATACAAATGGAGCCATCCAGTTTCGTCTGGCTTTTTTCATTCAGCAGATTTCGAGATTCATCCATGAGGTGTATTGATAGTTTATTCCTTTCTAAAGCTGACTCATGTTCCATTGTATGGGTGGACCGTAGTTTATTTATCCATTCACCTCTTGATGGATATTTGGGCTGTTTCCAGTTTGTGGATATTACGAATGCAACTACTATGAATGTTCATGTAGTAGTCTTTGTACGGACACACACTTTCATTTCTTTGGGATAAATATCTAGCAGAAGAATGGCTGGTTGTATGACAGGTGTATATGCAACTTTTAAAGAAATTTCCAAATTATTTTCTAAGGTGTTTGTACTGCTTTATATTCCCACCCATGATGTATGAGAGTTCCAGTTCCATCCTCACCAACATTTGGTCTGATCAGTCTTTTTTTTTTTAAATTTTTTTTATTTATTTATGATTGTCACAGAGAGAGAGAGAGAGAGAGAGAGAGGCAGAGGGAGAAGCAGGCTCCATGCACCGGGAGCCCGACGTGGGATTCGATCCCGGGTCTCCAGGATCACGCCCCGGGTCAAAGGCAGGCGCCAAACCACTGCGCCACCCAGGGATCCCTGATCAGTCTTTTTAAGATTTATTTATTTATTTGAGAGAGGAGAGCAAGTGTGCGGGGTGGAAAGTCAGAGGGAGAGGATCCTCAAGCAGACTCCCTCTTGAACGCAGAGCCTGATGAGGGCTCGATTTTGGGATCCTGAGCTCCTAACTGGAGCTGAAATCAAGAGGCAGGTGTTTAACTGATTCCGTCCCCCAGGAGCCCCTGATCAGGTCTTTTTAATTTTAAACATTCTAATAGATACGAAATGGTATCCCATTGCGGTTTTAATTTGCCTTTCCCCAGATGACTAATGATGTTGAGCATCTTTTCTTTCTTTTTTATTTTATTTTATTTTTTATGTTGAGCATCTTTTCATGTGCTTATTTACCATTTGTAGATCTTTTGTGGTGAAGTGTCTGTTCAGATCCTTTGCTCCTTTTTTTTATTGGATTGTTTGTTATTTGTATTACTGAGTTTTGCCGCTTCTTCATATAGTCTAGGTATGAGTCCTTTGTCAGATATAAAACTTGCAACTATTTTCTCCCAGTCTGTGGTTGGTCTTTCCATTCACTCACCAATGTCTTTCAAAAACCATGTTTTTTAAAACTTTGATGAAGTCCAACTTATCAATTTATTCTTTTATGGATCACGCTTTTGTTTTTTTTTTTTTTGGATCATGCTTTTGTTGTCACAGCTCAGAAATCTTTGCCTAAACCAAGATCACAAAGATTTTCTCATATGTTTTATTCTAGAAGTTTTAGTTTTAGATTTTACCCTTTAAATTTTTTACTTTTATTTTTTTAAGATTATTTATTTGAGAGAGACAGAAAGCACACAAGTGGGAGAAAGAGAATCTCAAGTAGGGCGGCCAAGGTGGCTCAGTGGTTTGGTGCCACCTTCAGCCCAGGGCCTGGTCCTGGAGACCTGGGATCGAGTCCCATGTTAGGCTCCCTGCATGGAGCCTGCTTCTCCCTCTGCCTGTGTCTCTGCCTCTAATAAATAAATAAATAAATAAATAAATAAATAAATAAATAAATAACATCTTAAAAAAAAAGAGAGAGAATCTCAAGCAGACTCCACACTGACTCCAGAGGCCGACATGGGGCTCAATCTCACCACCCCGAGATCCTGATCTGAGCTGAAACCAAGAGTCAGACACTTAACCAAATGTGCCACTCAGGCTCGTGTTTTACTTTTATTTTTGTGCCTGAGTAGTTTCAACTGGGTTTTTGCTACTGCAAAGAGAGTTCCTGCTAATACTGTAATCTATCTAAATGGAAAGCTTAAAAATCTTCAGGGCTCCTCACTGACCTTGGGATAAAATCCTAACCTCCCTGGCATGGCTCAATGAGACTGCGTGAGCTGCTCACCCAGATTTCCCACCATCCTTCTTCATTCTTTGCTCTGTGTGTACTGAACAAATGGCAGTTTCTTGAGCTCAATGCCCAAGGCAATTCTTTCTCCGAGCTTTAGGCAGGCTGAACCTCTCCCTCCCCCTCTCCTCCAGCTATAAAATTCTTTGGATTTGAGATGACAACCAGGACCCCACTTGGGCATCTTTTAGGACTTGACCACTTATTTCCCTGCCTTCCTCAAAGCTTATTTGTCCTGAACCCCCTCTGTTATCCTTAGGTTCAGGGTCCCAGCACATATCCTTTCATTAAAAAAAAAAAAAGTTCTTGTTTCTTTGTTTCCATAGCTGAGATAGTATCCAGCATACCATCTGCACCCTGGTTTCTCACTTGTCTTCCCATTTTGATATAGAAAGGATTTTTCAGAGATTTTTTTTTAAAATCACAATTCCTTGATGAATACTAGTCCATTTGGATATGAAATAATTTGTTTAACATTTTTCCAGCGATTGGTTATTTTGGTTGTTTCAATTTTTCTGTTGTTGTTATAAACAAGGCCACACTAAATCTCTTTGTACATAAATCTTTGTCAATTTGAGATTATTTCCTTTTGATGGAGTGCTGTAAGTGTGATTACTGGGTCAAAGGCTGTAGTAATTTACATTCCCATCAGCAGTATTGTCTGTTTCATCACACCCTAGCCAGCATGGGGTATTCTCATTAAAATTTTTTTCTTTGCTCTGTACTGGGCAAAAAGTGTTATCTCATTGTTGTTTTAATTTACTTTTTAAAAAATAATTAGATATTGGAAAATAGGTTCAACCTATGAGCCATAAAAAATTAATCTCTGTTAATTGAGTGTTCCTATCCCTTCACATTTATCCAGCAGTGATTTGAATTTTTAAAACTCAATTTGTATGGATTCTTAAACACCAAGGATATTAACCCTCTGCATGACATCCTCCAAGTTGTTTTCAACTTTCTTATAAGGTCTAAAATTTAAAATCTTTTTTATTTATCTTTTCTTTTTGAATGCTTCCCTTGCTTTTAAGCTGAGAAGGTAACACTCACACAGGGTTTCAAATGGATATTCACTTGTGCTTTATTCGAGTGTGATTTTTAATTTAAATCTTTAATCCATCTGAACTCCATGTTGATGTATGACTCGAAGTGAAGAATGAAGTGGATTTGCTTTTCCAAACAGCTTAGTGATCTGTCCAGCACCTTTGATTGACTAATCTCTTCTTTCCTTACTGCTTCAGGGCACCCCCTTTTTAACTGTGTGGGGTATGGTAATGTTTTTCTCTTATGCTGTGTGTGGGTGGAATTCCCTCTTACCTCACTCCCTGCCCCACTATCCAAACTTCCTGGATGCACCGCTCTTGGGGGTAATGACATTTATATAGAGTCCCTAGCTTGGCCTTTAGCTGCTGTGTGGGCTTCTGTTAAGTCCATAGCACAGACAACGATCATGCAGACTTTCGTCCAGAGGGGAGCCTACATTATGAGAGCCACTGCCTTTCAGAACTAGAGTTGGGCCTTGAGAAAGGAAAGATTCTGGATGTCACTAAGCTTAGAGTCAAAATTAATGGAAGGGACAAAGAGTTTACGCAAAGACAGTAAGCAGATTGAGAAGACCATTCAGAGCTTGGGCCTCATGAAAGGGTAAATGTTCAACCTGTGGGTAGACGGAGAGAAATCCAAGGGCGTTGACTAGAACTTTGGCGTTGCCTGGTTCCCCAGCAGAATATCATGCCCCAGCCGCTAGGCTGAGTCCCAGCGAGGAATATGATGCGGTCCCAGAGAAGTTTGGCGGATCTCAGAACAGAAGTCTTGAGTCCAACCTGGTGCTTACATGAAATTGGACACAGGCTGACACCCTGGAGAGGTCTTGTGGGGGCCATGGAGCATCTGAGGGTGCCTGGGTGCCTGCCGAGAGCCTTCCCTGGCAGGCCCAGGGAAGCTAGGGAAAGCTGAGGAGGATGCAGAGCTTGTGGAACAGCGGCTGTGGCTGTTGGCACGAGGATGGAATCAGAAGAGGCAAGATTCTACCCAGCATAGCTAAACCGCATGGCTATCTTGCCTGTGACCATGTGCTGGTTCCAGTCCTAGGGCCTGGACCTGTACCTGGCCACTGTGTCCTCATTTTGAGTTATACATATATTTTTAAAGGTTTTATTTATCTATTTTAGAGAGAGAGAAAGAGCAAAAGAGCGAGTAGGGTAGGGTAGCCCCTCTCTACACAAGTAGGGTAGAGAGGGGCAGAGGGAGAAGGAGAAGCAGACTCCCTGATAAACAGGGAGCCGGATATGGGGCTGGATCCCAGGACCCTGAGATCTTGACCTGAGCTGATGGCAGATGCCCAACTGACTGAGCCACCCAGGCACCCCTTGAGTTATGTGTTGATATGCAGGAGGATTGGGTGGACCTCGAGCTCCAGGAAGCCCTCTGATGGACGGCTTCTCTTAAAGACGCACACACTGCTTTCATCTTTCTTAACTCTTGCTTCGGACTCTGGTCTTGGTTTCCTGCAGCAACCAACTTTCGAACAGGAGCTTCTGTGGGGCTCATCCTGGGGTGCAGAGGGGCTGGGTCGCTGGAGCCAAAGTTAGGAGAGCGGGCCATTAACACACCCCAGGGTCTTCCACAGGTCTCCACCCCCCCCCACCCCCCACCCCGACCCTGGCTCAGCTTCCTCTTCCCTTGTCTGTAAAATAGGTTGCCCAACCCTACCTGCCTCACGGGGTGTATAACGACCCACCACACGGAAATAATGGTTAGGACCCCACTGTGTAAACTGTAAAGACCCAAGCCCATGCTGGGGTGGGTTGTCCTGGTTCTGTGTCAAGGGCAGATTTCCTCTCCCCATATCCCTTCAGTCCTGCAGGCCAGGCTGCCAGCTACCTAACCCCCTCCCCTTCCAACTCTCCTAACCCTCATTCATTCTCACCTGCAGGACTTCACACACACACTAAATGTGTTTGTCTGATTGTTTTATCGATCGCAAACTCTTTTTGGCTAAGAATTTTGACCTTCTGTTTCTGACATTTTATTTTAAGCCCCAGAATATATTTATTCAGTGCCCGGTTCATTGCCCCAGTCTGGGGATGATTCCAAAATGAATAAGCCAAAGTCTGGGCCATGGGCAGGATGAAATTCCTGCTACAGGGAAACTCAGTTAAGTCACAAAGGTCACAGACAAATTCCCTGAAAGAAAGTTGGAGAGAGTTTACTCGAGAAAAGGCCAAGTATTGAATTCTCTCTCGGGAGGCGGGATGCACATTATTGCCTAAGATGGCTCCCTCTGGCCCACATGGCCTCCTTCCCTCAGAGGCCTCATTTAGCTAATTGCCTTTGTTCTGCAATGGCTCATATCCCACCGGTGCCTTCCTCTGGGAAAATTAATATGTGAATATTGCTCTTTTAGTAAAACCAAAAACAAATGAAAACTTCTGCGCCCTCTATGTGCTCTTCTCCCTTCCTAGGTAGACTCTGGATCACTACCCCCTGCAAAAAAACCTGGTAAAGGGCCCCAAAGGCCAAGTGCAGGCAAGCCAATCAGCCTTTACCTCCTCCGAACTCTTGACCTCCTCAGCCCTAGCCTGCCAGGGGTCATTCTGTCCTTCTGGAAACTTCTCCCTAGGCTCCTGCAGAGTGCCTCTCTTGCCTTCCCCCTCTGGACCTTCTTTCTCAGACTCTTTTTCCTATATTGCCCAACCCCCTAAATGCAGGACTCAGCCCCTGTCCTCTGCTCATTCCTTTCATACTCTATTCCTTAATATCACCCCCTCCCCTGAGCTGCTTTGACATCCCCTCCACCCTTGAGCCCTGCCTGTGCCTGAAGCTGCTGAGTGCCTATCTCCAGCTGGAGCTCTCCTCTGGGCTCCAGAACCCAGGAGTCCAAAGGCACTTCATACTCAACACACTCAACAGATTGTCCAAAATCCAATCCTTCCCTAGAGTCTTGCATGTCCTAGAAAGACATCAGCCAAACGCCTGGCGTCTTGCTCCTCAGCTCACTTACATATACCCACATCCACAGTCCAGACTCCAGCCTTGGAGACTCAACCTCTTAATGGCTCCTGGGTCCTTTCAGTTGTCTTCACCTGCATCACCAACGTCCTAGCCCAAGCCACCACCAGCCCTAGTCTGAACGACTGTCTCCCTGCAGCCCTTTAGCACCCCAGCAATCCTTGCCTTACCGGCAGCCAGAGATCTTCAACATGCAAATGGGAACAAGCTGCTGGCATTTGTAAACAACACCAAAGCACCGCTCCCCAACCTCCATCGTTCTCAGAAGACAGCCCCACACCATCCAAGCCTGTCCAATTTTTTAGTTCATTTCCAGCCCTGTTCCCCCTCATCCACCAGCCCCGGGCTCCCTGGCCTTCTTTCCCTTTTTCCAGAACAGACCCTGTCCTGCCTACGGCAGGGCCCCAGGCCTATGCTGCTCCCTCTGCCTGCAATGCTCTTACCCTGCTTGATGCTCACTCATCTTTCAGATCTCCTCTGGGAAATATTAACAGATCCTCTCTTCCCTGACTCCAGCCCCCTGGAAGCTCTCAGCCCCATACACCTCTCCTTTGTGATTATCATTGTAATTATCCATGTGCTCCTGTGATTGCTTGCTTCACATCTGCTTCCCAACTTAGACTATCAGCTTCATGCGGGCAGGGAGATGTCTGTCCTACTCTTACCATTTCCCTAACGGTCAGCTGGCACAGAGGACTCACTCAAAAAATATTTGTTGAACTGAGTTGAAAACCTTCTCTTGACTTCACACTTCACTCTCTAGCTTCCAGACAATCCTCGAAACTTTTTTAATTATCTAAACTTAATTATTCAAACTTCTGTAAAAGGGGCGTCTTTGCTGACTATCTCTCACCCTCAGGCCCTGCAGTTGGGGTTCTGCTCTGTCTCACCCCAGAAACTGCTCTCACCCAGGGCTCCGATAACCTCCTAATTACCAACTGCACTGGGTGTTTTTCCATCCCTGGTTTATTGGAATTCTCTGCAGGGCTTGATATTGTTGATCACTCTCGCCTTCTTGAAACGCTTGGCTCTCTTGGTTTCCATGACAACACTCTCTCCTTGTTTTTAACCCGTCTCTATGACGACTTTGTCTTCCCAGTCTCATTAATCAGAGGCTCTGACTCAACCACCCTTGAAATGTTAGGGTCCTGAAGACTCGATATTGTTGAAGATGTCAATTCTCTCCAAATTAACGGACAAATTCAATGCCTTCTGAATCAAAATCCCACCAGGATTTTTAAGTGGAACTTAATAGGCTGATTCTAAAGGTCATATGGAAGAGGAGATCGGCAAGAACAACTAAGAGAATTTTGAGAAAGAAAAACAAGTGGTGGGCACATAGTAGGAGTAAAAGGACTGGATTTGTCCTACTAGGTAGCATCTGACAAAGCAACAGCAATTCAACAGCATGGTCAGGAATAGACATGCTGACCTAGGCAACTCAGAGTTCAGGATCAAATCCATGTCCAAAGGGAACCTGCCATATTCTAGGAAAGGCATTTCAAATGAAGAGCACCAGTCACTAGGAGCACAGAGGTCCTTGTATCTCAACTCTTTGAAAAAGGAACCCGCTGGGGTAGCCTTCCAGACCCTGGACCATTTCCTTTCCTTTCCAGCCCATCCTCCACCCACCTCCAAAACTTGCCCAATGCAGGTACCAGCAGTCCCTTAGGACCTGGCTCTTTTTTTTTCTTTTTTCTTGCTTTTCCTACTATGAAGGTGATACATGCTCTTGGATAGTAAGTATATTGTATATTGTGTTCATTATACTATTCCTGTTCTCTTGTGTTCTTTTGAAATATGTTCCCATAAAATAGTGATACGTGAACATTATGGAAAATTTGGAGCGTAACGAAAGAATGAGGAACAGAAAAATCTTGACAAGAATCCCAGGAACTGCCATGCTATGTGAAAATGCATGTGAAGAGCACGTTACTTCAGAAATTTTTTTAATGCATTTGTTTACAGTAAATACTTATAATATATATAATCTTGTGCCACCCCTTCACACTGATTATATGCTAAGCATTTCACCATGTTAGTCAACATTCTTTGTAATTATTACGTTTAATGGCTGTCTGATAATCCACTTAATGAATGAAACATAATTTTGTTAACCATTCTTCTGGGGCTGGAGTTGTGGAGAATTTCTTTTTTCTCTTTCTTTCTTTTTTTCCTTTTCTCTTCTTTACCTTTATAAATCAAACCGCAGTGCACATCTTTCCGTACCAGGCTTGGGACAGTGTTTTAGATCACTTTCTTGGGATGAGCTTCCTATAAATGGAACTCCCAAGTCAAACAGTGTGAACCTTTTCGAGGCTTTTCACACATCTTAAGCAAATTGCTTTCCAGAAAGGTTTTGCTCCTTCAGAGTCCTGCCAGCTGTGTACAAGAAGCCCCATGCCACCAGGACAGAGCCAGCGCTGCGAGCCTCTTGTTCTATAGCATTCCTTCGACGGGCGCAAAGCGGTATCTCTCCATCCTAATTTACGGTTATTTTATTATGACTAAATTCAACATTTGCAACTGAATTTGCCTTTTGAACTTCATCTTTTATAAATGGACCCTTACCGCCTTTTATTGCCCCAACATTTCATTATGAAAATTCCTACTGCCTTCTGTGAATGTTTTATTTATGAGAATTTTCAACACAGAAAAGCTTTACATTTCCTATAGTCAATTATGTTTGTATTTTCCATTATAATTCTCTCTATTGCTATGAAAGCTACAATGGCCTCCCTTAATCACAGTTTGAATAATGAATCGTTTCCATTTTTTTCCTAGTGAGTAGTACGCTTTTGTGTGTGTGTGTGTGGGGGGGGTTAACTCTTTAAATCACCTGGCATTGGTTTTTATTTATTTATTTAAATTCCTGTTAGTTAACATACAGTGTGATCATAGCTTCAGGTGTACAATGTGGTGATTCAACTCTCCCATATGCCAGTGCACGTCACAACAAGTGTGCTCCTTAATCACCTGGCATCGATCGGTTTCAGTGTTAGTATAAAGGGAGGTAAAAATTGCTTTTTGTTTCCCAGATAAAAATCATTTTCTAGCCCCACTCAATGAGAAACCCTTCTAGTCCCCATTAGTTTGTGATGTCTCTGCTCTCATAAGCCACAGTGGGAAATATTGCAGGGATCTGTGTCTGGGCTTTCTAGCCTATTCCACTGAGATGTCTTTCTTTAAAAACAAAAACAACAAAAAACCCTGTTACTTTGTGTCATATCACGCTGCAATAGCTGTTGGGGTTAGAGCCCTGGACAGCTCTATTTCACATCAGCTCAGCTGCCCAAGCATCTGACGCCCACATTGAACCTCCGTTTGGGCATCACACAATGGATATCTCACGGCACCACTTTTTCACTCATATACCCACTTTTAAATTTTTTTTATTTTTAATTAATTAATTAATTAATTAATTAATTTTTAGTTATTTCTATTCCCTGGAAGTCAAATTGTATCATTGTGCTCCACAGAGAGAGTCGAGTGGCAGGCACGGCCCTGAAGTCTGAAGGTGAGGTCTGGAGACCTGAGTTTGAGCAGTGCCTGTGCCCACTGTGCACCGTGTCCCCAGGACCTCGGTTTTCTGTAAAACGGGTCTGGGGTGGTCAAGTGAAGTAAAGAACATCAACACAGCTTTATTCTCCCCTCAATAACTGTGTACAAGGTGTGGAAATACCAGAATGGGCAGGAAGGAGATGGTCTCTAAGAAATGGACTTCAGGGAGCTTCCAGGAGAGTGACTATGGCTAAGTGCTCTTTTAGGGGAGCGCTCTTCAAAACAGAGTGAAAAAAGGCAACTCCAAAGAAATGATTACAGGGGCCCCGAGGGAAAAGAACAGAATGTGGAGGAAGGGATGGGCAGGGGTCCTGCTCTGGCCAAGGGGCCGGGGAGAGCCTCTCTGAGAGGACATGTAAGTCCGAGAGGCTGAGAGGAGGGAGTTAGGGGAGAGCCTTCCCAGGATGAGAAACAGCTGAGCAGAGCTTCCAGGAGAGGAACAAGCTGGAGCACTTGAGGAACTGAAAGAATTCGCTTGTGGCCGGAGGGCAGTGAGTTGGAGCATCCCAGGGGGACCAACATGGCCAGCAGACCGGGTGGACTGCGAGGAAGGGACAGGATTTTGTCCTCAGGGCAAAGGGAAATCTCGGAAAGCTGCGAGTTTGCAGGACCATGATGTGATACTACTCGGGTTTTAAGAAGTCTGCTTTTACTTCTGTGCGACAAGTAGAGGGCTCCGTGGGGAGAATACTGCCAGGCCATGGCCGAAAGAAGATGGAATGTGGAGGGTGGAAGGTGGCGGAACCAGGTGGTGGCACTGGATGTGGGAACGGTTGGGCTGGGGATGAGACTGAGCTGCCCAGATTCTCTGGGACCGGGTAAGAGGGGAGGGCAGGGAAGTGTCAAGGATGACACTCAAAAGCCAGGTTTGGGAAACTGAGTTGAAGGCTGGGGCTTTGTAGAAAAGGGGAAAAAGACAAGGGAAGAGAGGGATGCCTGGGTGGCTCAGCAGTTGGGTGTCTGCCTTTGGCTCAGGTCCTGATCCCGGGATCTGGGATCGAGTCCCACATCGGGCTCCTTGCGAGGAGCCTGCTTCTCCCTCTGCCTATGTCTCTGCCTCTCTCTGTGTCTCTTATGAATAAATAAAATATTTTTATTTTTTAATTTTTTAATAAAATATTTTTAAAAAAAGACAAGGGAGGAGAGAAGTTCTGGGGAGAAGTGAGCAATCTGATTGGTTGTGGCAGGTTTGGGGGTGTCATGAAAGACATCCTGGTAGAGCTGTTGGCTGGGTAGGTAGGCATGCTGGTCTCTGGACTGGCAGGCGGGACATGAAATTGGGGTCGTTAGTGACCACCCAGGGTGAGAACACAGAGGGAGATAGAAAGTGCCAGGGCGTGAGTCTTGAGGGAACTCACCCCTTAGATGGTGGGTGGAGGAGGCTGAGGAGGAGTGGCCAGTGAGGGTAGAGGTTAACTTGGAGATCTGGTGTCACAGTGGGGTCATAGAGACCAGGAGAGGTGATTTTAGGAGGAGCGGTCGGTCGGCTGTATCAGAGGTGGCCATGAGGCCCGAGTGAGTTCCAGGAGAGAAGGGTATCTGCCGGGTTGGGCAATGGGGTCATTGAAAAGAACGAGGTGGTGGTGAACGGGTGAGATGGAGGCCTGGCCAGTAGGCTGTGCTGCCTCCTGGGAAGAGCTGGACTTGCGTTGGGAGGGATCTTGGCCCTTTCTCCTGTGCCACCCTCCGAGAACATCTGCTGGTCCCCAGCCATCAGACTAGCCTGGTGACTTTTCATCCCCTAGCCTTCTACCCTCACCTCACCTACCCCAACAGCTCCTTCTGCCTGTAATCTCCCTCCTTCAGAGTCCTCACGTCTTTGTGCTAAAAAGAAAATTTTCTGAACCTCCATTTCAGGCATTTGATTTCAAGCAGAAGATAATTATTCTGCCTCTACCTAGCTCGCTGTCTGTTGCTAGGTGCCAAAAGGTACAAGAAACGAGGAAGACATGGCCCCAGACACGAGGCAGGATGAAACTACTGCTAATTAGAGCTGTAGTCGGTGCCCAGAGGGCAGAGAAAAAGCCTCCAGAAGAACATGGAGATCAAGTTACCTCGTAAGATGTACATGATTTAATTTTGCCTCTTTCCACCAACAAAGCTAATCCCTTCACCTCCACACTTAATCTCACGATTCCCGGGGCCCCTTGCATGACCCATCCCTGCTCCTCAAACTTGGCTCCCACAGCCCTCCACCCTCCAAATATCAGCAGGTAAGACACAGCACCTTCCTGGGCCCTGCTGTCCCCCCCAGCTCTCCCTTTCCTCTCTTGCTTTCTCAGCCAGACTCCGGGTCATCCCTCCCCCAGAGTTGCTGTGGCAAAGGACCCCAAAACCAGGTGTGGGAGATGCCCTTCTCTCCCCTGACCTCTGTGCATCGGGCCCACCAGTGGCCACACTGACCTCTGGGCTTCTGAGAACCCCTTTCCTTGTCTTCCCCTCTTTTCAAAGACTCCCCTTCGCATGTCCATGGGTCTCTGGTCTTTGCTCTCACTGTGTCCCCTTTCCCTTGATCTTGTGCATCCCTAAAGCTGTACCTGCCTCCTGGGGTTGACTCCCCAAATCAACAATGCAGCCCAAGCCACATTTGAGCTCTAGACCAACATGCCCATCTTTCTCCTTAGTGACTGCTCTTCCATTTGCAGTCCTGATCTCTACTCCAAGCTCAGAACTCGACTACCAACCATCTACCAATATCTGATATCTTCACCAACATGACCCAATAAAACTCCTGGTCTGTTTTTCTTTTTCCACTTGATTATCTCTTTTTATTAAAATTCTTAATCTTTCTTCTCTGAGTTTGTCCTCATCTGGTGTTTCCTATTTTGAGGAGATGATACCACCACTTTGGTGGGAGACACTTAACAGTTGCCCTAGAATCTCCTCATCACCGACCTCATCCCATTGTGAGGCTTAATGTCTCCATTAGCAGCAGTAATTGCATAGTGTAAGCCACCATCTCTTGCTGCAGTTACCTACTGACCGGTCTCTCCAAATCTGCTCTTCCTCCAATCTTCCAACCCCCACAGAACAGCCCAAGTGGCCGTTTCAGAATATACATATTTTTTTATGCCTTCTTCATATTGAAACCATTCAGTGATCTTCAAGAAAGATCAATTTTGATTTCTCCAGCCTCTCTCCTCCTGACAGTCATTCTCCTTGGTTCTTGCTAACAGAAGCCACTCCCCATGTGACACAGATTGATCTAATGTCAGTCACAGTGGTCAGGTCTACTTCTCTTGACAGTGATTGGTTTATGAGTGAGTAGTTGTGGCAAATCTGACCAATGAGAGGTGGTGGTGGTGGAGTCTTTTGGGAAAAGTTTCTTAGTCTTTAAAAACAAGTATAAGGAAGAATCACTTCCTTTCATCCATCTACGGACATCATTATAATGCCTGGAGTGGCTGCAGCCATCTTATGACCATGGGAACAGAAGCGCACATACTGAGGAACGGACAGAACCTGGGTCCTTGATTTCATTAGGGTTGCCTCCCGTGGAACTTCTCATTATGTGTGGCAATAAATCTCTTATTGTTTAAATGTTTTCGGGTTGAGTTTCTATCATTTGTTTCAAAATCATTCTTACCAATAAGTGCCATGGCCATGGTGGCCTTCTGGTTTCTGGAATGCACCACTCTCCCACCATGGAGCTTGGTGTATGCTGTTTCCTTATGTGCAACACTCTCCTCATTCCTAATGAACTTCCATTTCTCTGATCCAAGGTTACTTCTTTGATCTAGGAAGATCTCTTCATGGCACTATCAGAGTTTTTGATTACGGAGATCTTTATTTACCTGATTAATATCTGTCTCCCTCAATGGATTGGCAGCATATGCAGGCCAAGACCACCTCTGTCCTTACTCAGCATTGTACACCCTCCTACATGTCCGTCCCAGTGCTTAGAAGAATCAAATCCACCAGTTCATTCAGGGTCCTGGGAGGAAAGAGAGTGGTGTGCTCAAAAGGATTTAACTGAAACCAGTGCAGTGAAAGGACTATTCATAGAGTGTGGCAGGGTTCAGGGTTCTAGTGATGACAGAGGACCCACAGAGGAGTAACAGTTGGAACCATCACCAGTGCTCGCTTCGGCAGTACATATACTAAAATTGGAAACCATCACCACTTCCAGGACTGAAGAGATGAGAAGAGGATGTGGGTTCTCAGAACACATAGAGAAGGCGGTGCCTTTAAGAAGGGGACCCTACCTGTGGCCATAAGTAAAAGAATGCAATCACTGCCAACCCACATCCCATAGAAAGTCACCCAGGGGAACCTTTTTCTTCCCTCCCTCCACTCTCCCCACTGGTTCCTCCATTTGCCAAACTCAGTGAGAAGCCAGGGAGCAAGGAGCCTGGGGGTGTAGAGATCAGCCATCCAGGGCACAGAAGAGGATGGAGAAAGAGAAAGGCTCAAGGAGCCAGTGAGGAACATCCACAACAGTCACCAAATGACCCCCTAGCTACTGCAACGCAACTTTTTCCCTTAGTAATCTCAACTACCCTACAGAACTGGCCAGTGTAGACAATCTTCCCTCCAAGTTGTCAGGATTGGAAAGGGCACAAAAGGGAGTCTTTTCAGGTCTCGCCCTCTCCTCTTGAGACATCTCCAATCATATCTACTTGTTTTCCTTTCAGGTGAGCTCAGAGGATGAATCCCAACAAATCGTTCTTCTTTTCATCCTCTCCCTCTTTGCTGGTGCCCTTTCAAGATGAGAAAATTCTAGTGTTTCTTGTTTTGAAAAATCCTCCTGTGATCACCCACAATCATCCCATTGCCACCCAACTCCTGCCCTAGTCATTCAAGCTTTCTCTAAGGACCGGGGGTTGCATCTCCTCCACCCATTCCCTTCATTGCCCCCTGTAAACTAGCTATTACCCCTCATTCTTCATGCCAAGGTTCACAATAGCCTCCGATTGCTAAATTCAAAAGAGTTTGCTTCTTGCTTTTCTAAGACTCAGGCCATATAGCAAGTTGATTAGTTTCTCCTCGAAACTCTTCACTACCTTGGTTGCCATGGCAACTCCTCTCTGAGTTGTCGCATCTCCCAGGTCCTTCCTTCTCTTTCTCCTTTGTTGCCTGCCCACATCCCTGGGGCCCCTCAAATCTCCCTGTAGCTCACAATTCTGCCCTGGGCCCTCACCTGTTCTCTTGCTACACTCTTTCCCTGGCCATCTCACAATTCCTGAGGTTCCCATTACCCTCTATCCCTGGGTTGGCCCTTCCAATTGAATTTCTTCCTGAGCCTCAGATTCTAGGTCACCTGGCAGTCCCCCCAGCCCCTCAGCTCTACCTGAGACTGAGCCCATTGGCCTCCGTACCATGTTCCCCATTCCAAGAACCTCTCTACCATCCCCACCTAAGACACACAGAAGTCACCCTTCACTCTACCCTTGCTCTCACCCCAATAGCCAACAATCATCCTGTATTTCTGGCTTTGTTTTCTAAAGGTTTCCGGGTCCTGTCCAAACCCTCCCCCACCCCACCCCATCATGGTTTCAGGTAGGCCTCATCCTATCTTATCTAGACCATGACCACAGTCTCTTGATTCATCTCCCTACCTAGACACTGTCACCTTCCAAATCTAGGCTTCATGCTGGCTACCAGTGATTGTCCCAGATAAATCTGAAATGTCACTGATGTAAAAGCATTCAATAGTACTCACTGACTGCAGGATGGTGTCCAATCTCCTTGATGTGGGGGGCACCCAAGGCCCTGAAGGGCTTGATCTCTGTCCACTTCCTGTCTCATTCTTCCTATTCCCTCCTTCCTTTATATTTCAGGCATACCAGATGCCTAGATGCCTGCAAGCTCACTCTCGCTACTTCTCACTTGTGGGGCTTTGCTTGTGCTGCTTCCTTTACTTGAAATGTCCTTCTTGTCCCTTCTACCTTGCTCATTCCTGCTCATCTTTAAGAAGTCAGACCATTGGTCACCTCCACTGGAAAACTCTGTACGTACCTATGTTCCATTATTGCATTTACCATACTGTAATAGAATTTTTTATATACTATTTAATGTGCTTCCCTCCCACTTAATGTGCTTCCCTCCCACTTCCTTGCCGGTCACTGTTTTGCCTAAGAAATGACCCCAAACTCTAGTGGCTTAAAAATGCAATTTAATAGTCCTCATGGTTCTGGGGGTTGACAGGGCTCTGCTGGGTGGTTCCTGCTTAAAGTCTCCCTGCAGCTGCAGTCAGATGGCAGCCGGACTTGAGTCATCAAGGCTCAGCTGGGCTTGCTGGGCAGGAAGGTGCCTTTACACAGCTGGCCGCCAGCTGGGAGCTCAGCTGAAGCTGTTGACTGGAGTGCCCATAAGTGGATTTACCACACAGGATGGACTTCTCACATAGTGGCAGTTCGGTTGCAAGAGGAAATGTCCCAAGACCAAGTATTTCAAGAGTCCCGTGGAGAAGCTACAAAGCTTCTGATGATCTAGTCTCACAAGTCTCATAACATCCCTTCTGCTATATTCCTTTGCCCAAGAAAATCACTAAAGTCAGCTCAGATTCATGGGCAGGAAAAGTAGTCTCTACTACTTGATGTGAGGAATAGTATGTATATATAGGGAGGCAGGAAATGATGGTGGCCATGGTCACTTTCTCCTGATACAAAGCTTTGGGGGAGAACAGGGGTTATTACAGCATGAATGCAGCAAGATGGTCAATGGTTTCAAATAGTCTCTTGAAACCTACAAAGAGACAGGACATTTAGTTGTGGTTGCTGGCTTTTTGTAAAGAGGAAAGAACCCAATGGACTCAGAACTTGAAATTGATGTCATGAACAGCAAATAGGGTAGAATGCAGAAACTGTCTTTCAGCCTGAAGGGAAATAAAGGTTTCGCTAGCTAGTGAGAAGGGGAATCATATGGAGACATCAGTAATAGTAAATACTAGATCTCCCAAAAGAAGTAAAAGAATAGAAAGAGCTGTTGCCTGGCTTTTAATGGTGTTGACCAGAAGACCAGCTGCCCTCCTCAACCCAGCTTGGGCTGGAGAGCCCTGATGGGAAGAAGTATCTGACAAATGGGCTTAGGGGTTCCCCCTGGAGTCCTGTATATCCCCATAGCAAGGTGCTGATGGTGAGGGTTTAGGGAAGTGGGAGAGTGTAGCTGGCGGACTTGCACATGCTTTGTGGTCAAGACAAGGACTCAGCGGGGATGCCTTGGCTCAGCGAATGGATCAGATGTACACCCCAGTGCCAGGGCAAAATAGGAGATCTCAGAAAAAAGACCACCCTTGAGGAGAAGGGAAGTAGTGGGAAGCAGAAAAGCTGGAAGCAGACCAAGAATTTGCTTAAGGGAGACTTAGGTCAAGTCCAGAAGTGATTGCATTTACCTTGAACTAAGATTGTTTTTGCTGCTGATTAGAAAGGGGCAGGGGTGGTGGTAGAGTGAACTTCAATCTTGGAGAAATAAAGAAGCTATACTTTGGCCAGCCTCTGTTTGTGGTGGTTTCTGGGTCAGCAACCTCTCATTCTCTCTCATCTCTTGTGCTTGCTTGGCACCATGCTCCCTAGTTCTACCTCCAAAACCTCTCTTGAATCCACCTGCTCTCCATCCACTCTTTAGCTTAGGCCTGCAACACTTCTCAGGGACAACCGTGGTGGCCTCTTAGGTATCCTCTGTCCCTCTAGGCTTCTGAGGCCCTCTTCAAACACTTTTCTGCAGACAGCAGAGGAATAACAGGGCATATTCATTGTTTTCTTTACCTAGACCAGCACCAACTCTCCTGGTTAGTCACTCTGCATTCCAACCTATCTGTTTTGAATGGGATTCACCTTATTACACTTTATTGGCCATCACTGATTGGCCAAGGGTGATCGAGCCCCTGACCTAGGTTGGGCCAATCAGAGCCTGTCCCCAGATTTTTTAACTTGGGGGCAGAGAGAGCTCCTAACATTTATAGAACACTCACTACACACCAGGCTCTGGTTGAGCCCTTCACAGACATCATCTCCTTTGACCCTCATAAGACTAGTGTTAATGAGGCTGGTGCTGTTATTATGAAATGTGGTCTGAAGATGAGGGCGCTGAGGATAGAGCAGTTAGACAGTAAGTAACAAGGAGCACGACTCAAGTGAGGGAGGCCTGCTAACCGAACTCCTGAGCTTCCCCCTGGGTCTCTTTTTGGTCACAACTTGAAGGAAGTGAGGCGCTCCTAGCCAAGATGCTAGTATGTGGAAGAAGCGGGCTCCAGAGAGTGAGGCTGGCAGGCCAGGAGATGGGGCAGCCCGGAGACGAGAGAGAGGGTCTGATGGCCAAGTCCATAGCTCCAGGTGACCTAGAGGCCCAACCTGGCCTGTGGTTTGGTTATAGAAGTCAACTGAGTTCTCCTTCTGCCCAAGTGGATTTGAGTGGAGCTTCCCTCACTGCCACAGGAGAACCGTGACTGCATGAGAACAAGCTCACACCTGCCTCCCTGCTCTAGCACATCCCTGATTCATTACCCTTAGGATAAAAGCTCAGATTCATTGGTATGATGCCCTGCGTGTGCTGGCCAGCCAGATCTGTCACAAATCTCCTGCACCACGCATGCCCTGAGCCCATGGCGGTCCTTGTGGGGCCAGGTGAGAGGTCTTTGTTTAGGATTTCACCTCTGTTCCTTCCTTTTCCTGCCTCAAAATTCACCTCTTTCATGTGCCATCTCTTAAAAACCTGGGTCTTGGACTTTTTTTTTTTTTTAACTACAGAAATAATTTGAGGACATCTTAGAAGGTTACTGCATACCCAAGGTAACCAGGGGCAGCCACTGGTTACATTTTGACACACTTATCAGAATTGTTTAAAAAAATATTTTTCTATTTATTTCCATGTAACACAACACATAGTCTTTTTTTAAAAAATCCAAGAGAATAGCAAGACTTTGATGAAGAGCAGCCTTCTCCATATTTTCCCTACCCCTAAACTCCCACCCTAGACTATGTGATCTGCTCCTTGAGATCACTTCCCCAACTCTAAAAAGCTCTTAGATCTCTTGAATTAGGAAGGATGCTTTCACCAGCATCTAACAGAACACCTAAAAGTGGCTTAAAGAGTAAGATCATTTATTTATTTCAGAGAATGAAAAGCCCAGATAGAAATCAATGGTTCCAAGTGACCAGGCTCTGAGTCAGTAGAGAGCTTCAACTCCTCGCCTTCCCCTCCTGGTCACAAGATGACTGTCCGAGCTCCATGCATCACATTATCCATCTTTTTCTTTCTTTCCTTCCTTCCTTCCTTCCTTCCTTCCTTCCTTCCTTCCTTCCTTCCTTCCTTCCTTCTTTTCTCTTTCTTTCTTTCTTTCTTTCTTTCTTTCTTTCTTTCTTTCTTTCTTTCTCTTTCTTTCTTTCTTTCTTTCTTTCTTTCTTTCTTTCTTTCTTTCTCTTTCTATTTCTTTCTTTCTTTCTTTTTTCTTTCTCTTTCTTTCTTCTTTCTTTTCTTTCTAGAGAGGGGGAGAGGGGAAGGGGGGAGAGAGGGAGAGGAGGGGTAGAGGGAGAGAGAGAATCTCAAGCTGGCTCCCCTCAGCATGGAGTCCAATGATGCAGGGCTCAACCTCATTACCCTGAGATCATGATCTCAGCCAAAATCAAGAGTTGGACGCTTAAGTGACTGAGCACTCAAGGTGCCCCTCCATGCATCACAGTTTCACCCAACATCACCTAGGCAGAAGGGAAGGGGCAGGGCCAAGAAAGCTCTCTGGTGCATCACCTTAATCAGAGAATAAAATGCTTCCTTGACACTACCAGAAAAAGTTTCCTTTTAAGACCCTAGACAAAATTGGGTCACAGGAGTTCTCTGAACAGCATCTGCTACCCTCTATTTCTAGTTCATGAGATCCACTGATGTCCCAACTGGAAGATTAGGCTTTAGGACACTTGGAGAATACTCCTTCCATCCCTGATTCTCCCAACAATTTTAAAGTACCTCTACTAGTTATCTTTTCAATTTTGAGAAATCCACGTGCCCCTTCACGCCTTGATCCACTGCATGCCCACAGAAGCTCTTGCCTCCCCTCATCATCCCCATCAGCCCTCACCCCCAGGTCCCCCTCCAGGGCTGTCTTCTGACTTCTACATCTTTCCTTTCACATTGTGACAGGTGATAACACTGACATTTTATTCCTTCACCATAATAAAATCCAGGTCACTACAAAAATTGAATATCAATGAAAACTGGAAAGAAAAAGACACAATTCTCATTATTTGAGACAGCTATCACATATATTTCCTGTGGGTACCTACCCGTGAATTTAGAAGTTTTTAGAAAGTCTAGCAAAGTGCACAGTGAACCCATTACGGTGGTTACCTCTGGGGAGGAGGGAGGAAATGGGATGGCAGTGGGTGGCCAAAAGGGACTTCGGCATCATCTGCAATGTTCTATTTTTTAAAAAGGAGAATGTATTCATGTTCCGCTTGTGTTATTAAACTTTAATTTGAAAAAATTCCCATTCATTTTCAGCCAATTATGTCAGCTCCGTGTGTTTGGCAGCGTTTGCATGTTTGTGTCCAGGGAGGAAGAACGTCTATTTTGTGTGTGTGTGTGAATGAACTACAGTGATTAGTAAGTAGATTTTTAGAAAATGTAGCAAGCAAGAGCAAAAAAAAAAAAAAAAAAAAAAGTGCAGAACTTGTTCACAGCAATAAAAATACAGGAATAAACCCATTAGGAAATGGGTAGGTTCCTGATGGAGAAAAGTATTGTAACTGAAGAGATACAAGGCAATCAGAATAAATGCAGGGTTCTACTGAACTCGCAGATCAAAAGGCTCACTATTGTATTGATGTCAATTTCCCATAATTAATCTTGAAATTCACAGAACTTGACAAGCCATTTTAAAAATTCATGTGGAGGAGTTAATGTGCAGAGTGATAGTTCACTTAGATAATTGAAAAAGAAGCACAGTGAAAGGGGGCATTTTACTTAAAAGATATCAAAAGGTAGCATAAAGCCCTAGCAGATAAAATAGGAATATATAGACTGGTGGAACAGAACAGGGGCTTCACACCAACCTAGATGCTGTCACTCAGTGTGTGAGGCAGCTTCACTCTGGATCCGTGGAGAAAGGATGAACTGGTTAGTTTCTTGAGTGGCAACAGTCAGTTGTACATTTGGGGAGTGGTTAGATCATACCTCACTTCGACCTTAAAAATGTATTCCACATTCATGAAAGACCCAAATAAAGACAAATTTATTAGACAAGAATACAGAATATATTTAAGCCATAGGTGTGAGAAAGGCTTAAGTGTGATATATCCATAAAAGGAATAAAGGAAAAGACTGATAAATCTGGTTAGGTCAAAACTGATAACTTCTAAAAGAGCCTACAAAGAGTTAAAGGCAACAGATGAGCCAGAAGAAAATACTCGCCATGTATATATAAGAGATTAATATCTGGGTTATATTAGGAAATTCCACAAGTCAATAAGATAAAGACAAACCATCTATTTTAATGAGCAAAAATAAACAGATAATTCAGAAAAAGGAAAATACAAATGTCAGTGCCCATGAAAATCTCACTTGCAAACATATCTACCGACATATAAAAAATGCTTCCATTCTTCACCCATCAGATTGGCAAATATTTAAAACAGCTGCTTATGGTATGAGGATTTGAGTCCTCTCATATCCTCTTACTGGAAGTTTAAACGATACAGAAATTACGGAGGACACATTGGTAGTATCTGTTAAAACTAAAAATGTGGACACCTTGGGACCCCAAATTCCATTCTCAATCCCAGAAAAAAATTACAGAGCAAGCATGTGCAAGGCTGTTTTCTGCAGTGCTGCTTATGATGGAGGAAAGAAAAGAAAGCAACTGCGTTTGTCCAAGGATCTTAGAGAAGAGAAAATGTGGTATTATCAGAGGAATGAATACAATACAGCTACTAAAAGGAACCAGCAAGAGCCATTTGTATGAGTATATTCTAAAAATATATGATTGAGTGAAATAATTACAGTAAAATCCTCATAAAGTGGGATGATCCATTCAAAATATCTACATGACTACTATACATTTCTATGAAAGGAGACACATAAAGTTGTGGAGGGGGTAGGAAACCAGGGTTTCAGAGGGTGGCCAAAGGAAACTTTAGCTATATTGGTATTGTTCTACTTTTAAAAAGGAGAATGTATTCATGCTCTGCGTGTTTAATTAAAGTATAATTTAAAAAGGTTCTAATTTGTTTTCAGCCAATTATGCCAGCTCCATGTGTTTGGTTATGCTCATATGTTTGTGCCAGGGAGAAAGAACAGTTACTTTGTGTGTGTGTCTGCAAACCAAGCACAGTGATTAGTAAACAGGTTGAAATGGAATAAAGAAAAACAAGGGCCAAACAAACAAAGGAGAGGTCTATTCTCAGGTGACAGCCAAACCTAAGATAAATCCAGGAATAAATTTATCAAGAAATATTCAAGACTTTGACCAGAGGAACATGTAAAACTTCCCAGGAAGACATATAAGACCAGGCCTAAGAGAGGTAGCCTGGCACTGTGTACTGGTAGGAAGACCAAATATGCCAGAGATGCCAATTTTCTTCAAACTTACCCGTAAACTCAAAGTAATCCCAATGAAATTTTTCCTGAAACCCGGCAGACTGATTTAAAAATTCATGTGGTGGGACAAATATGCAAGGATGACCAAGGCAATTTTGCAAAAACAACAAAGAGGGTGGGATTTGTCCCGCCAGTTGGTAAAGCATATTATCAAGCTCAGGAGTAGACAAATAGATCAGTGGACCAGAAAGAGCTCTGACATAGACTCGCATTGGAATTTAGTGTCAGGTGAAGGTAGCAATTTTAAATCAGTGGAGACATGATATATTATTACATAAATGGTGTTAGGACAATTACCTATCTATTTGGGAATGGGGAGTTTAAAGTCAGATCTTAAGATCCATGCATATAGAATTTAGTTTGTGTATATAGTACAAAGGCTTAAATATATATTTATATGTAAACTATAATTTTTAGAGAAAACATAGGAAATGCTTATGGCCTTCATATAGCAAAGGTGTTCTTAAATAAGACTGTAAAAAAGACATAAAAGTAAGATTGATAAATTTGATTTATCAAATTTTAAATTTCTGAGACAAAAGATACCATATAATTAAGTAACAAGAATCACAGTGTAGAAAACATTTGCAATATACATAACAAAGTATTAGTATTCAAAATACATAAAGAACTCCTAAAGGTCAATAGCAAAAAGACAAAAGAAAAAAACTTTAAAAAAATAGGCAAAGGATGTGGACAAGCAATCCAGAGGAGGAAATATAAATATGGACAGTAAATAGATGAAGACTTCAGTCTTGTAGGTAAATCAGAAAAATTCAAATGGAAACAAGATACTATTTTTCACTCATCAGACTGGTTATACATGTAAAACTTGGAAACAGCCTGGGAAATGGATGCTCATATGCAGCTGGCAGGAGATTACATTAGTAAGGTACTTCGGAGAACATTTTAGCGGTTCCTATTAGAATTCAAGATGTATGTACCCTATGACCCATCAATTCCATTTTCAAGTATCTGTCCCAGAGAAACACTTGTACATGTGCAAAACAGGCAATGTACAAGGATGCTCTCACAGATTTGTCTTAATGGAATGGAACTGGGAACATTTTAACAGTCAATTAACAGGAAGCAAGGAAATCAAACGTGGTGTAATCGGTTATGGCCACCAGTCACCAGCTGCAACAAGCTACACTAGGAATCTTGCAGGGTACACTAACCTGAGAGCAACACCTCCAGTGTGTACACACCATGTCTGTGCAAAGAAACACACACAAAAAGAGAACAGAAGACGTCTTTCAATGGGCATAAGAAAATATTTTAAGTAAATAGCTAAGAGCAGCAGCAACCTCTAAAGGAGAGGAGGGGCCTGGGGCAGAGATTGGGGGCATGGGGCGGGGCGGGGGGGGGGGGGGGAGTCCAGCAGAGACTTTCTCTGTAACACTCTAATTTTATTTAAAGGAAAATGTATTCATGTATTACTTGTATAATTAAAATTTAATTCAAAAATTCTAATTCATTTCTAGCCAATTAGCTCTGCTTTACATGTGTGCTGTATTCTCATTTATGTGCCCAAGGACAAAGCACATTTACTTTGAGTGTGTCTGTGAATGAAGCAGAGTGATTAGTAAATTGACTAGAATTTGGAAAGCCAGAAGAGGAAAAGGAAAACTCTTCCCACTTGCAAAAGCAACAGAACAGATAAGGTACTCAGGAATAAACCTGAGTTAAAGAGTGTGAAAAACCTTTATGGCAAAGGTGGGTGACCTTTATTAAAAGGCATTAAAAATCAAATCCAAGAGATAAGACTCTGATTAAATAGAGACAGATATCATGTTCACAGATGAGAACTGGCATCCTAGAGGTGTTCCTTTTCCCTTCAATGCAATCCCATTCAAAATTCCAATAAGATTTTTATCCTGGAACTTTGGTAAGTTGATTCTGAAATGTATATGAAAAAGTAAATGTGCAATATGACCACGGTAATTTTTAAAAAGAACAAGGGCCAAGGAGAGGGGGTACTTACCTTATCAGGCAGTAAAAGAAAGCTCTGCTCATTAAAGTCTGGTATTGGCCCAGAAGTAGACAGATCAACAGATCTGAATAGTCTAGACATAGGGAACTGGGAGAAAAGATGGTGTTGGGATAATAAATGGTGCTTAGCAAGCTGGTTATCCATCTGGAAAAAGATCAGATCAGATCTCTGTGTCATACCATACATGATAATACATTTCGGATGGGTTAAAGACTTAAAATTTTAAAAAATACATAAGTTTTAGATTCAAAGAGAGAATGTACTTATCATTCATGCAGCGGGGGTGCTTACGCAAGAGTGCTACCTGCTTTTGTGCTAGCACTGTGGATTTCATCGCTGTGGTTTGGTTCGATGCTTTAATATCCGGTAGGTCTGGAGTTGGACCACACCTCCACTCTTCTGCAAGTACCTGCAGAGAATCTCCACCTGCACCTCATGGGCCCCCTCTCTTCCTCTTTCTCTCCAGCTTAGCCTGGTCCTAGGAAGGACTGTTACACTAGATGACTGAGGTCTGAACCTAGTTCCCGCCACGTGTGCTGTGTCAGTAAGGCACTTCCTCCTCTGGCTTCGGTTTCCTCCTCTGTTAAATTGGGTAATGCTCTGTCTCATGGCTGGGGGTGGGGTGGGGATATGAAGGTCACTTGGGATGATGAATATAAACATGCATAAGTCATGGAGCTTACAAGGATGGGAGGGGAGCTTGCTCCTCTACTTTTTCTGCACCCATCCACCCACCCAAACCCCTGCCACTCATGACAATGCCCCAATTCTTTCCTGCATTGTAACTTCTGGAGAAGTCCTGGATTATTTTTGGTCAAAAAGTTTGACCAATGACTTCAGATATTTGATTCCAAGGCAGAAAATACCAATTTGGCACCCAAAGAGCTTACTGCCTGTTGCTAGGTGCTGAGAAACACAAAAAATAAGACACAATCCTGGCCACAAGACAGAATACAATGGGTCTAATTAACACTGTAGTCAGTACACAGGTCAAATAAAAGCTCCCAAAAGAACATGGAGATAAGTTACTCTCTGAAAGGTATATAATTTAATTTTGCCTAATTCAGTCCGATACACATTGCCCCAAACGAGTTTATCCACCTCTGTACTTGATCCCAACCCCTTTGGGAGCTAATTTCACACTAATTGTCTCCATCCTTAATCACTTCATCACTCAGGCTTGCTTCCCTCAGAATTCTTATGCCATCATTGCTCTTTCCTTTAACATTAAAATTTAAAAACCTTAGACTTTGCTCCCTCTTCCTTTCTCTCTTTAATCGACCCCCACCCAAGCTGCCTCGGTCAAAGTCCCCAAAAGGTCTCAGAACATGGGCCCTGGTGGGTGCCAATCAGCAGGGCCACCATGGTACCTGGGCAGTTGTACATGGGAGGGGCCCGCAGATCAGCCCTGTCCCCCTGACCTCTCTGCATACTCTGATACTCTGACCCCCCTGATACTCACTGCTGATCACTTCATCCTTCTGCCAAAAGACCTCTCTGGCCCTTTCTCTTCAGTGTCCTAGGAAGATCCTTCTTTTCTTTTACAGCTCCCAAGTGTTGGTGCTTCTTGGGCTCCATTTCTGGCCTCTTCTTCCTCAGCCACCCTTCATAGCCTCAGTATATTCCAGAAACCTAACACTACTTTAATTCACATTTGGGATCCCTCAGGAACTCTGAGCCCATCTCTGTAATTTCTTACTTTGAGCTCTGGATATCTGTATTCAGCCACTCCCTTCCCATCTCCATTTGGATGTCTCAGCTCTGTACCACCAGCCTTGGAGTCTGCCTCTCAGACTTAGTCCCTTTCCAGGGCTTTCCAGTTCTGAGAATGGCATTGCCACCTCACCAGTAAGGCAAGCCAGAAATGTAGGGGTCATTCTGAATACCTCCTCTCCCTGCCCGACTTCATTCCATCAGCACCAAGACTAACCAGACTATGTTGACTGTGTCTAAATCCTGTCTACCATGACCACAAAAACTCCTTAACTGGTCTCCCTAAGTCTCCCTGTGCTTCTTCTGATTTCTCCATAGCACAGAGAGTCTCAGATGACCGTGACATACCAGAGTAGGTCTTGGCCCTGCTCCCCTTGCTCCAGGATGTGGGCAGGAGCTCAGCCCTGGCCTCCATGGGCCCGCACAGCCAGCACTGCCTGCCTTTCTAGTCTCGCTTCATCTCCTTTTGCACAGGCTGTTCCTTTCGTCCAAAATGCTTTTCCCCAATTTTCTCTAATTAACTCCTTTCCCTTCTTAACAACTTGGTTCAAGTGTCACCTCCTCAGGGAAGCCTCCTGGAGTCAGCCTAGGACAGGTCCGCCTGTCACATGGCTCCTTCCTTTAGAGTGCCTGCCCCTGTTGTGGACCAATAAGCGCCACTATTTCATTCGTCTCTTTCTCTTCTTCTACTCCGCAGGCTCCACGGGAACAGGGATTCTGCCTATATCCCCGCTGTTAGGCACACTGCCAGGCACATAATAGGCACTGAGTTAGAACATGTAGAATGAATAAACTTTTGTCATTCAACAATGCTTATTGCACTTGGGAGCTGATGTCTTCCTATAAACCTGCTCGTATCTTTCGTACACCTCTAATCTTTGACCTCTCCGAGTCCTCCTTCCAGACTCCTCAAAGGACTTAGTGACAAAATCGCCTCCCCTTCACATGGTTATTTCAGTTTATGCTCCATTACCCCCCTCCCCACCAAATGTTCTTATTAAGGTCACCCAAAACTTACTAATCATGAAATCCAAAGAAAATATTCTAACTTTATTTATCGGAGTTCTCTGCTGCATTTGACAACAGTTGATTACTTTCTCCTTGGAATGTTTCACTCCCTTGGTTGCCCTGGCAACCCCTCTCCTAGTTGTTTGTCGCATCTCTGAGGTCCTTCCCTTTTGTCACCTGCTCTCACCTTGATTGGCTCCTCACATGACACTGTAACTCATGATTCTACCTTGGGCCCTGTCCCATTCTCTTTCTGGGGATCTTACTCATTCTTGGGCTTCCCTTTTACTCTCAAAGTGGCCTTGGCCCTGGGCCAGTACTTCCAGTCCAATCTCTCCCTGAGCCCCAGAGCCCAGATCCAAGTGCCTGCTGGGCTCCACTTGGCTGTGGCCCTGATCCCTTGGCTATATCTGAGTACACTGCCGCACTCCTCACACTGGCTCCCCATGCTGTGTTTCTCATCACAGGGGCCTTCCTGCCACCAACCCAGGGCCAACCAAGGCACATGGGAGTCACCCTCATCTTTAGCCTCTCTTACCTGACAGTGACTCACACAATTATTTTTGGTTTTTAGCTACTACAAGTTTCTGATCTATTTCTCTTCATCTCTACTGGTATAATTCAGGCCCCTCCCTCTCTTATCTGGAGCTTGGTTTCCTATTATATCTCTCTGCCCCTGGGCTGGTTACTTCTTGTGATGGATGTCTTAGGGTTTAGGCTTTCTAGGATCTCTCATTCCTCCTAAGGCCCCTTGTTATATTTACGGTAGTTTCCTGTTCTCTATTTTATGTGGCTGTGATGAGATCTGGGCTGCTCTTGCACACAGAAGCTAGAGGCTCCTCCTCCAGCTCCTGCTTCTTACCACCCAGGTCCCATTGGGGTGGCACCAGGCTTGAGCTGAGCCAGTTAGACCAAAGCTCTCTTTTGACTTTGACTTCTATTCCAACATGAAAGGAAGAGAATTATTCAATGTCTAGGAGATACTATGTGTTAGCAGACCCTGAATGTAGCATTTCAGATTGTGCTGGGTCTTCACCCACTTCACTGTCCATCACTCTCTCCTTCCCTCCTGCCCCCCCACCCTCAGTCTCTGTTTCCTAACCTGTGAAATGGGGCTGGTGGTAGTTGTGTGCCTCACCTGGGGTGGGAGGATGGGGTTATGAGACAAACATAATGATCCACCATGTAAACTGTAGAGTTCTGCCCACAGAGGATTACAGGTTGTATCTCCTGAGATGCAGACAGCCTCACATCCAAGGCAGCCCCAACCTTGAATTTTATTTCCTTGTTCACTGATTCCCTGGGAATTGTCATAAAACCTTTGTGATGAAACAGAATTCTGAACCTCCATTTCAGGCATTTGATTTCAAGCAGAAGATAATTATTCTGCCTCTACCTAGCTCGCTGTCTGTTGCTAGGTGCCAAAAGGTACAAGAAACGAGGAAGACATGGCCCCAGACATGAGGCAGGATGAAACTACTGCTAATTAGAGCTGTAGTCGGTGCCCAGAGGGCAGAGAAAAAGCCTCCAGAAGAACATGGAGATCAAGTTACCTCGTAAGATGTACATGATTTAATTTTGCCTCTTTCCACCAACAAGGCTAATCCCTTCACCTCCACACTTAATCTCACGATTCCCGGGGCCCCTTGTGTGACCCGTTCCTGCTCCTCAAACTTGGCTCCCACAGCCCTCCACCCTCCAAATGTCAGTGGGTAAGACACAGCACCTTCCTGGGCCCTGCTGTCCCCCCCGCCCCAGCTCTCCCTTTCCTCTCTTGCTTTCTCGGCCAGACTCCAGGTCATCCCTCCCCCAGAGTTGCTGTGGCGAAGGACCCCAAAACCAGGTGTGGGAGATGCCCTTCTCTCCCCTGACCTCTGTGCATCGGGCCCACCAGTAGCCACACTGACCCATGGAAAATCTCACCTCCCTGGGTTTCTGGGATGCCCACTTTTCTGGTCTTCTCCTCTAGCCCTTCTTGCTCAGTCTCCTTGGCAGGTCCTCTCCTGCATCCATTCTTAAAATGCCCATCACAGCTCAGTATCTGGCCCTGCTCTGGGAATTCTGCACCTTCTCCTTCAAGCTCATCCCTAGTTCTCCAGCTATCCTCCTCATCAAAGCCCACAGCTACAATCGCAATCAGTTATAAACCAAATCTTTTGTTCAAATCTCCCGCTGGATCCAAACCCTCTTCCTAGCTCCTTGTGGGCCACCTCCACCTGGATGCCCACCTTTCATTCAACCTGTCCTAAATTGAGCTCAACAATCTTCCTCCAGCCCCTAAGTCTGTCCTTTCTCTTGGGTATTCTTTCATCCACCCAGTCACCCAAGACAGAAACAGGGAAGGCACCCTTGACTTTCTTTAACCCATTAGTCAGCCAGCAGGTTTGTTTCTGTTTTTGTTTTGTTTTTTAGGTTTTTCTAACTTTACCTTCTCTCCATCCTCTTGGCCCCTGCCCTAATTCAGGCCTTGCCCTTTCTACTTGGACCAACACAATCATCTCATTAGTCTTTGCCCCTCCAAATGTCTCCAAGCAACCAGAGTAGTCACCCTAAAACATAAATCTTACACCTTGGGACCTGGCTGCTCAAAGTGTTTCAAAGGGTCCCTCTTGTCAAGAGGAAGATGACCCAGCTCTTCAACTGGACAGACATGGCACTGTGTGATCTGGTCCCAGCTTCTCCATCCCCTACTTCTTACTTCATGCTCTGGCAACCCTGAACTATCTACGAGCTCATTCATGATGCTGACTTCTGTCTCTGTGACTCTTGCTCATTTGGGCATCTCTTCTAAGAACCCCCCAGATACTCCTATAAAGCCTCACATTTGCACCACCCATCCTAGCTGCTCCATGCTTTGCTCATGTCCCAAGCACATCTCTGGCCTTCTTAGTACACATCATTTTAGTATCTGTGTATCTTACCTCTTTGATTATATGCCCAAGATATGCTATATCTCATTTATTTTCATATTTTAACACCTAGCACCATGCCTGACACAAAGTAGACAATAAATGTGTAAATATATAGGCCACTTGCCCTTTCTTGAAACTTTCATCTTGCTCCTTCTCTTTGACTCTCATACTACTTTTCAAAAAGTTTACACCAATTCACAGTCCCCTTAGCACTGAATAATAGTGCCTGGCCCACTGTATCCTCATCAGCATTTGGTATCCTCAAACTTTCCCCCTTAATTTGTTGGTGAAAACTCATATTTCCTTTTTTTTTTTCCAAGAGAGGAGCAAAGGGAGAGGGAGAGAGAGAATCTTAAGCAGGCTCCATGCTTAGCATGGAGCCTGATGCAGGGCTCAGTCCCACAACCCTGAGATCATGACTTGAGCCGATACCATGAGTTGGAAGTTTAACATCTGAGCCATCCAGGCATCACTCTTTATTGTTTTTTATTGTTGATCTTTGGTTATTAGTGGATTATTTTCTCAAAAAAACTTTTAATCAGTTCTATTTCCTCTTCTGTAAGGTCAATTTAGGTATACACTTCTTGGTTGCATTTTTACTGTTAAGGTTTGCTTGTGTCCTTTTACACATATGGATCTGCAAATAGTTTACCCATTACTTTTTGGTTCTGTTTGTGGTATGGTTTGACTTTGGAAATACTTAGTTTTATGTAGTCAGATTGGCTGGTCTTTGCCTGCTTGATGTCATTTTGTTGCTTTTTACCCTAGTGGGGTTCTCCATTCACTCATTAATTATCCAATTCATTTCTTCCCTGGCTTTTAATGGGCTCATATCTCCTTTTTGACTTTTTAAAATAGGTTTTGAACTTGGGTGTGTGTTCTGAGGTGACACTGGAAATGGATTAATATTTTTCTTTCAATAGTCAGAGCCCCAATTTTGGACAAGAATTACTCTCATGGCTCTGACTCTGAGCTAAACCATTCCTGACTGGTTATGGCATCAGAGCCACAATCTTCTCACAGAACATGCCACCTGGATGGGGAATTGGAAGGCTATGAGAAAGTATGATTCCAGGCACAGACAATGAAATAGAGAGAGGACTTCAAGGAATGGAAGCAGAAAACCTTTCTGGAAGCCCTCCCAGGACAGTGTGTGAAAAGACCGTTTACCCGCTTTGCCAATATGAATGGCTGAATCTAGCCAGCACCCACCAGTTCTGGAGGCTTCTGATCCTGCAAATAAGCATGATACAGGGATCACAAGAGAAGGGAGAGCCCAACCCTGCCCCTCATCTGCATCAACCTACCTGCATCAACTCTGCCAGGACATGTTGCCAGTGGCAGAAAAATCTCCCAGCCAGTTCTGCCAAGCTCATCTTCTGGAGGCTGCAGCCATCACCAAGATTCATCCATGTTCCAAGATGTGGACTTGACCCAGACCCTGGAGTCACCACGCCTTCTGTCCAATGACTGCTTAGGTACCAGGGCATCTGAAGGCGATGCTAGAACTGGAAAGCAACTCGAGATTACCTAGTCCAACTGCCTCATTGTGCACATGGGGAAATTGAGGCCCAGAGAGAACATGTGACTCATAGCCACCTGTTGGCAGGAGCATGCCAGGCTGTAGAGCCTTTTACAAGGTTATTCTCACATATCTGAGAAATAGTAGTCTCCGTGATTTCTGTGCATGAACTATTCATCTGGAGGCTGGAAAATATTGTCACTTCAGAGTAGCTAAGGAGACACTGGGACACAAACTGAATTTTCTTACTTGTAGGAAGGACTGGGCCACCTAAGTCCTTAGAAAGTCCCAGATTAGAGCCATCCCTCCATCCACTCCCCTGGCCAGCTAATCAGCAGGTTCCCGGCCAGGTCTGGTCAGGCGATGCCTGGTCAAGAGATGAAGACCAAGTGCCCACCCTCAAGGGTTGTACAGGGTTTTGATGGCCAACCTGAGTTGGGAGCACAGGCAACAGGGAGTCACTGATGGGCTTTGTTTGCCTTCTTCCCTCAGGGATCTTCCCAAGTGTGCCCTGACTCTCAGATCCTGCACCCAATAGATTTGAAGTTTAGTCTTTAATGCAAAAAAATCCTTTCATGAAACACTTGCTTATTGTAACACACTTTCACCCTGTATCTCTAAGAAGTAACAAGAGTAGTGAAATAACAAGGGTGAAGTTCACTGATGGCTCTGGAAATGTTAAAGACTTCCGGTCTGGTGCAGTCCCCTCCTTGGCATATATACAGGGAACAGACGCCTTGGGAAGAGTGAGCAGAAGAGAACAAAGTCACATGGGAAATGAAAGTGGGTGGGGGTCGGGCCTCCTTAGAGGGCTGCAACCACCAGTGTGGGGCAGGGAATTGGCTGAGGGTTTAGCTTTGGCAGAAGTGCTAAGCTGGCCAAGTGTAGACTCCCCACAGCTGCCCAAGAAAAGAGGTGAGAGGCCAGATCTGGCACTCCAAAGATCTGCCTATTGGGCTGCTAGGGTGCCTCCTTCCTGCTGGGCTGAGCTCAAGGACAGCATGGTCTTGTTCTGCATCAGCTTCTCAAAGCTTGGCACAGGGCCTGACAAATGCTTTAGCATGAACAAATGAGCAGGAGAGTTGGATGATCAGATCACATCCCTAAGAGGCTTGAGCCCAATAAGGGTTAGAGGTGGACGGCCAAAGAAGAAAGGGAATAACATTTGTGAAGACTGCATCTTGAGCCAGGCTACGGTGGATGTTAAGATGTCCATTTTACAGGTGAGGAAACAGGCTCCAGGAGGTGTGGTCACAAAGGCGGGGGCATAGGGTCCAGGGCTCCCTGAAGCTCACCTCTCAAGGTCTGTTGGTCCTAAACTGTTCCCCAAGTCTACTCCCACCCACTGTTTGAGTCCCAATACGTTAAAGGGAGACCAATGGCTTCCATATGAAGTCTTCAGCCATTGGTGGGCCAGGTTTCTCCCTTCCCCAAGCCCACTCTATCATTAAAGTTTTTCTCAAGATACTGACTTCTTTCTCTGAAGTTTGGCAGACCAAACTTACCCCTCTTCTGGCTTTTGGGAAGACAGTGGTGAGGCAAAGTACTGGGCAGAGGCTGGATAAACCCCTCTGAGTCAGGATCACCTTACAGTACTTGTTGGGAAGAGCACTTCTTTGCTCTTCCCTCTTTTCAGAGTGGTGACCCTCTCACCCATTATGGGGTGGGTAGAGGGTGAGGGGTGAGCTTTGCACTGGATGCAGGGGACTAGACACCGGTGATAACCTTTCTCTGGCCTCCTTTCCTGAAGCTGTTCCATGGGAGGCAACTTTCCTTCCATCACCTTTCTCCATCCTCCTCCCTCCCCAGCTTACTTTCTCCTCCCTTCATCTCTCCAACCACCATCACTACTTAGATCCACTTTTCCTTGTTTCTCAGGAGCCAGACAGGACAATGGCCTTCTCAACAGCCCTATAGCCTTCACAACTCAAATGTTAGCTGTCCTGTTCCTTGCTGAAAGAATCTCACCTTAAAAATGCTGTTCGGATTGGGTCATCCCCTATTCCCACCAGATCCCTGTTTGTGATGCTTCCAAGTCAGCTGGAAATCGAAGAGTTCCTCGGCACTGTTTGGGGGCCCGCCACTAGCATGTCAGCCTCAGGCCCCTCAGTATCTTCCAGTACAGTTCTTGAAGCTTTGAATAGCCTGACTTCTATCCCCAAAAGCTTTCTGGGGCTTTGATTCTAGGGCAGCCAGCTACTGGTGGCCCTTCATTTGACTTTCAGCCCCATTTCTTTATCTTCAAGAACAAAGATGCTTGATGAGATGCTGAGAAATAACATCTCATTTATTAGTTCACTGCCCAAACATTTATTTGTCCTCAGGTCTCAGCCTGAACATCAATCCTCCCTGGCTTGCATCAGATCCCCCTTTGGACTCCTGTTATAGCACCTGCCGCCATTCATAGTTTTATATGTATTGGTGGGATTATTTACCCAATATCCCACCCTTTTCCATTAGCCTGGATGACTCCTTAATGGCAGGCACTGTCTACTCTGTGTGGCCCTCAGGCCCACTCCTATCCCCTGACTGAATGAATAACAGTGCAGGTTCCCCTGAGGGGTGGGAGAAACCGAGTCACTGCTTAGCGGACATCTGATGAGCAGAAGCACTAGCACTGCCACTCAACAGAGGGTTGAGCAAAGAGCTCTAGGCAAGTGATCTTCAGGCAGAGGGATGAAGTTCAGGAAGGCTTCCTGACAGAGGCATATCTAGGTTCACAGGGTACACTTAATCATAAAGCAGATGCAGGCTGTCCTGCAAGGGAACTGCCACCTTTCCAGAGCTCAGTCACCTTCCTCAAGTGCATCCAGGAGCACTTTAAGAACCTTATGAAGGATTCCCAGTATTTAGGGTTAGGAACTGTTTGTTCCAAATACCACATTTTATCTATAAGGAAGGTGAGGTCCAGAGCAGCGCACAGAGCAGTTCTGACAGAAGCCTCAAGGGGTCTTGTGGTTACCAGGTACCCTGTGAGCAACCATTTCACACTGGAAGCCACAGCAACCAGAGGGATCGCACAGCATGATTTTCGAAGGCCCAGTGCCCCTGTTCTTTTCCCAAGAGGTATCTACTTTTCATTTTCCTGAAAGGTGTTTCAGAAAGAGAAGGCAGGGTGCTTGCCGGTGCTGCCTTGCCAAGGTAGAAAGCAGCGCTGCCTCAGAGACAGAATGCTGATTTGGCAGTCACCTTGGGGGGGGAGTGGGCTGCAGGCTCCCTGTGGGAAAGGGCCACAAATCTTTCAGAGGGAGGCCTGTTTGTAACTTTTAAGCGGGCTTGACCTACAACAGAAAGCTGCTTTCTGAGGAAGAGCAAAATAAACAATAATCTTGGCTTCATTTATCATCCAGGTGCCTCCACGGGAGAGTGGGGCCACAAAAGCCCTGTTTGTTTGCTTGTTTTGTTTTTGGAATTTGCAATTGTCTATTTTCTTAAGTCTTCCCCACTAGGCTAGAATCATGCGCTCCTGGAGGGTCAGGCCTGGGTCTTGCCCCGAAATCCCCGGCAAGCCTCATACAAGGGCTCAGTTTTTGCTGAATATATCTTCCTTTCCATGTGTAGGACTCTGCAGCTTGTCAAGACTTTGTTGAACCATGAAATATATCCAGAAAAGAAGAATTCAGAGGTAAAAGCACAAGAGGACCAGACAGAAAATATTCAGCATATATAATCAATACAAGTTCAAGTCTTTGAAAATATCTTTAAGATAGATAAATCTTTGGCAAGTTTTGGTCAAGAAAAAAGAAAGCATGGACAAGCAATGCTAGGAATGAAAAAAAGGGACAAACTGACAATGGGGAAATTTAAAAGGGGAAGGAGAAAATACAAACCTTTATGGCAATAAATTAAAAATCTAGATAAGACATGTGACCTATGAAATCACCAAAGCCCTTTCGCAACGGTTACCTCCATAAACCCTTACAACAGCACTGTGCTTTGGACAGCAGTGCTCACTGAGGTTTTCTAGAAGGAAAAGAGATTGAGAGGTGGACACTCAGCACAGATCCCTGACAAGCTACTCGCTTTGTCTCAAAGGTCACAGCCACAGTACCTGCCACACTCTCGCACTTCCAGCCATCACCTTAAGCCCCTTGGTTGGAAGCCATCCTTATTTATTTTTCCACTTGAAATGCCATAAGGGGTTTCACTTTATTTTTACTTCAAAAGCAGCACCAAAAAAATCCTTGACGATTAGAGCTCCAGCTGTCCTAAGTTGTTTGTCAAGGGATCGGTTACTCAAATCTCCTATGGAGGGAAACAGTTTCAGGCGAGGCCATGGGAGCTGAGAAACACAAATGTCTCATCTCTAAAAACTTTCAGACTCCCTCCTGTTCACCGCCTGGCCTGCCCCCTGCTCCCCCTCCCCCAACCCCACCATCTGCTCTCCAGAGAGCAGATCAAATTTTCGGGCTAAGGTACTCTGGCGCCAAGGACTCAGCCCCTCCACGCTATCCCCTGCCCCCCACCAATGTAGAAATCCAACACCACAACCCAAATGGACTGCAGCCATATAAAACCACAAAGTAAAGTTTATAAAGCTTTATTAAACATTTCAAACAGCTGTGCAACGAACACACCAAAAATAAAAGCTCCAGAATAGCAGTCCAAATGTTCCACAAGTGTGGCCTCATAGTCCCATTCCCTAGATGGACTGCCTCCAGTTCTGTCCTCTGCCTGGCCCACCGCCTTTCCCACTCAGGCAAGAGAAAGATGGATGATTTAGACTGGACGGACAACCATGCCGGTCCCCAGTGGGCAGGGGCCAGGAGAAAGTCTCGTTTGCCAACACTTGTTACTGAAGCGCAGAAAAAGCAAAAAAGCAAGTGACAGTCACAAAGTCTTCCTGTGTATTCTTCGTAACATACAGTCTATATGCGCAGGACTGAAGGAGCTCCTGGCACGAGGACGATGGCCACTGCTCCTCTCTGTCTTGTCTGAACCACCTTGGAGTCCAGTGTGCTGGTCACCCTGCAATCCCCATGCTAAATAAAAACTGTAGCGGCACCTACTATAGCTAGCTATTGCTAAACCTCAAAATCAGAACACGTTCAATAAAGCTTCTTTAAAAGGAATATACACATGTATCTGTATACACACACACACACACACACACACACACTCACGGCACACCAAAAAATACCCAAACACCTATCAAGGGGATCATGGCTGTTATGAAACACACAAGGACTCTCCCATTCACTCGGCTGGGGACTGCTACATCTACGTGGACACACCACACCTCAATCCTGCAGAGCATGCACAGGAGACAGAGGGAGGCCCCCCCTCCTCAGGACAGTTGAGAAAGGCAGGAGGAAGGGCAAAGAAAGTGAGCCTGGGCTGGTAAGCATGAACCCAGACACCCAGGTGAAAGAGCAACAGGTATGTTACTTCTTTCTTAAAAACGACGTGGAGAAAATACTGGAAATTTGTGGACAACAAACAGTCAAGACACATTTTTGTCTGGGCTGCCGACTGGGGAAAGGAGGATGAAAAAGCGAGGCTCTCGGGCGTCAGCAATCTCTTTTAAATTCGAGATAAGTGCAAAAATGAGCCCTGTCTTGGACAGGTGCTCCCCCAAAAAGGAAAGGAGTAGAAGAGAACTAAAGGGAAACCAGGAGAGGGACTGAAGGGGGTAACATTCTGGGAAGGGAAGAGACCCTGATAAGGAGGGGTCACAGAGGTGATGAGACTGGCATTTTATCTGCCCAGGTCATGCTGGGACGGTTGACCAGGATGGGTGCAGACTCCTCGCAGGAATGAGGCGAGGGGGGTGACCATCCTGCCAGCCTTAGGGTGGGGGGGGAATCGAGATGGGGACAGAACACACACAATCACAAGACCACCCACGACTACAGGACTCTACAATAAAAGCACCGGTCAGTGCCATTATTCACATTATAAGGATAAAACATCACAGGCCAAGAAAGGCGCCGTCAGGAATGTGGCACCCGCGGGGCTGCGGGATTTGAAACTCCAATGCTTTATGACCTATGTCAATGCCTCCCCTCCCATCTTCTGCTTCCTTGGAAAGCTAACTGAGCAGGCTGTTAGGTGCCCACAACGCCGGGGTCGTGCGCCGATTCCGGAAGCGGGGAATCAGAGCAGTGGTACAGGAAACAGTTTCCCCAGCAGCTATAGCAGATGAGAAACAGTGCTGCCAGGAAAACCAAGGCACAGATTGTGCAAGGCTTCCGCTCCAGGAGGAAGCTGAGCAGGTAGAAGCCCATGAACATGGAGTGGCTGAACCACAGGGCGGGGTTGAGGGGCTTGGGGATGAGGAGGACGGGCAGCAGCCACTGGAGGCAATACATGATCTCTGCTGGGCAGGGCCTTCACCAAGGCCACCGGGCACCGCTGCAGGAACCGACCTAATGGGAGCCAGCGGGCGCAGGCAGCTGCCCTCCGCTTTCTTCAACCCTCACTCTCCAGGAGCTGAGCCGCTGTGCTCTCTGGCTGTCAGCCCGGGATCACCAAGGCAGCAGGGATCCTGAAGAGAAAAGTCAACATAACAGACAGACAGACAAAAAACAGACAGACAGACACACACACACACACACAGAAAAAAAAAAAAAAAAACAGGAACAGAATGTATACTTATTTGGGAAAATGGATCATGGTTAACAACAGTAAATGTGAATGCCCTTTCCTCCCTGCCCACCCATGAAGTCTACTCTCCACATCACCGTTTCAGGAAGCTCCTGGGGTATCTCCCCTGGGCTTGCTGGGGAGTTGGGCCAGAGGGCTCTTCGGGCAGGTCTGGCACAGTGGACTGGCTTTGCCTGGGCCCTGCCCAGCAGAGATCATGTATCGCCTCCTGGGGCTGCAGCCCGTCCTCAAGGGGCCCAGACCTCACAATACCGCCCTGTGGTTACCACTGGATGGCCACGGGCTCCGTGCTGTGCCCCCACGAGATAAGAACAGGGTTCAGTTCTGAATCTAGTGTCTGCAACAGCAGGTGCTCAGGGGAGAGTTAAAGCACCACACTGCTGGAGTTCACAGAGACTGGATTTTTGAATTCTCTGCGAAGCTGCAGCGGCAACACTACCAAATATCTTGTTTTAAGATGGCAGCCCGGCATCATTTTGCCAAAACCAGCCAACTTCTTTGAAAGTCAACATAGAAAAAAAAAATCACCATGCTATTTAGTCGTCCAAACTGACCTCGTTTGGATCACTTACACTTTCCATCTGCTGCTGGTGCTGTATAGACCCTGACCTCTGTGAGCTTTTAATTGAAATTAACTTTCTATTCACACAGGGGCAAATGCCAGTTGGCCCCTGAGCTAGGCTAGGCAGCTTGCTGGAGAGGTGCTCTCCAGTGGCCGGCCACCAGTGCGCCGGAGCTGAACTTGCAGACCGCGGTCTTCCCGCTGTGCCTGGAAATGGACCTGCAGCAGCCACAACCCTCTGGTGGCGGCAGCAAAACCCCATTCCTAGCTCCAGCCGCCCAGCGCAACGGGTACAAAGAGCCTCACTGGCTGTGTTAAAACCTATCAGGGCCTGGGGCGAGGGGGGGGGGGTGGCGGGGGGAGCAGAAGAGAGAGGTTGAGAAGATCTGTCCAGCAGAAATGATCCCGGAGCATTTTCCGACCACTTCTCGGAGAGCTCATCTCATCCCTTGCGCGCACACAAAGGCGCCAATCCCTCCCACATCCTTCCCACAGGGTAGATTCCGGGGACTATCACTTTTGCGCCTAGAGTTCAGTGCCCTGGTTCAGTTCCTTTCAATCGTCACTGTTGTAGTAACCGTAAGAAGGGGGATGCAAAGAAATCAGGGAAAAGTTCCGTGCTCAGGGACTCTAGTGAAGCAGAGGACACGGGCTTACAGGCATATCAAATATCAGAATAAGAGTACACTGATCAGGGGCCTATGAAGCCAAGACTCCGGGAAGGGGAAGGGGCATCTTCTTTTTTTCCCCTCTGCGGAGTAGAGGATACCTAAGTTAGGTTTTCCACTCATGCTCAAGGTGGGTCCTGGCGCGTCACTGGACACTGGGCTCAAATTTGCAGGCCACAGCTCCGAGGAGTTCCGTGCCAAAAGGCGTGCATCCCCTACTCCAGCCTTTTGCGCTACTACTCAGGAGTTGTAGTTCCCCTCCATTTTACACTAAAATTTAAAAACGGGCATAGCGGAATCTTCTGGAAAGGGGCTAAGATGGAACTCAGGAGGCGGGGGTCGGTGTGGAAAGAGCAGATGGATTATTTTTTCCTCTCCTGGCGAATGAGGAGCGCCCCCGGCCACCCCTCCTCATGGACCACCCCCCCCCCCCCCAAAAAAACCCGCGCATGCGCATTTGGATGGCAGGCGGATACTTAAGGCGCGGCCACCGCGGCTGCAGCAGTGCGCCCAACAGCGGACTCCGAGAGATCGGCGAACGTCGGCGAACCGCGCTCGCTCTCAACCCACCGCTCTCGGAACCATGGCGGCAGTAGCGGCAGCCTCGGCTGAGCTGCTCATCATCGGCTGGTACATATTCCGTGTGCTGCTGCAGGTAAGTGTGCCCAGTTTCTGGGCGGGAGAGGGGTCCCGATGCGCGCCCCCTAACCGGCAGGCCCACGTCTTAATTGCCGCCTCCGGGACCCATCCTACCCTTATTGCCGCGGTCCCTGCTTGCCCGAGTGCCGCGGCTGGCACCGCGTGCCCCTGCGCGTTCCCTGCGCCCTCCTCCTCGCGCAGACCCTTCCCAGTGCGCCCGCGCCCGACCGGGAACAAAGAGTTGGGGCGCGGCGGGCGCCAGCCGCTGACGATCGCCGAGGCTCTTAGCGACCAACGCGGTAAGAAAAACCCGCTACATCCAAACTCGACCCCAGGAGGGAGGCGGGGCACTTCTGTTTTGCGAAGAGACTTTACGATCGTATAGCAAAAATTTTCCGCCTTAAAAAATTGCGCATTGCAGGGAAATTTTTAAAAAAAATATAGCGCTTGCGAAGGTGGAACCAAAAATAAGTTAGAAAAAGGCACGTCTCAGGGAAAAAAAAGCACTTCCTAAAAACCCACAACGAATTAGAAAAAAGTAATTCGCGGGAAAAAATGAATTCGAGAAAATGCGCATTGCAGGAAAAGAAATCAGGCAAAAGCACTTGGAAGAAAAAATGCATTTAGATAAAAAGCGCATTGCAGAAAAAATCAGACAAAGGAACTAACAGAGAAAAATCGGATAAAAGCGCTCTGAAGCAAACAATTAGAAACGGTTCTTTGCAGGAAAAATGGGAGAAGAAAAAAAGCACTTCCAAAAAAGGGCAATTTGCTTTATTTAAAAAAACAAATCAAATAGAGGCAAAGTGCTTTGTAAAAATGAAAAAAAAAAATCAAAAGAAAGCACTTTGCCCATAAAATCATTTACCCTAAAAGCACCCCTTGCAGGAAGAATTCCCTGCTAAAGGAATCCTTTGCCAAAGGAATCGCATATTTCCTTTAAGGTGTTCCTGGAATGCTGCATTTACTGGGTAGGATTCGCTTTTCGAAATCCTCCAGGGACACAGCCCATTGCGAGAAGTGAGGTATACCTAAGTTGTGGGTCCAATCAGCTTGCTGCCATGCAGCCTTCAGCACAGTTGGAAAAGCTCCAGCTGCCCTGACTCGTGGACAAGCTGCACCCGCGCCTGCCTCTCTAAGTCCGACAGGCGGGCGGGGTAGGGGGTGGGGCGGGGGCGGGCAGGCAGTGCTGCAGACTAGCTGCTGGTGCCTGCCTCTAAGGGCTGGTCCTGGGTCTCTTGCTGTAGGTGTTCAGGTACTCCCTGCAGAAGCTGGCATACACGGTGTCGAGGACCGGGCGGCAGGTGTTGGGAGAGCGCCGGCAGCGAGCCCCCAACTGAGGCCCCAGCCCCCAGCCCTGGGCGGCCTCGTCACCAGGTGCTCCTGTGCTTCTCAGCCAGCATGGGAGCCAGTGCCGCACAGGAATGGGGAGTCCCCTGTGCTCTCTCGCCAGAGGAGCATTTGCCAAGGTCAGTGAGGGGCCGGTAGGCCCCCGGAGAAGCAGAACCGACAATGATGACAATACCAGATCCCTTCCAAACCCCTTTGCACCCCTCCGACTGCTGGGCGGGGTAGAGGGAAGGGGGGGTGGGGGGAGCATACCCCCGAGATCTGGGCACAGGCAATGCATTCTAATCTGGACCAAGTTGGGACAGTGCCATCCCAGCCCCGCAGCCATGGCCGTGCCAGCAGGCCCCACCACAGAGATCCAGACAACTGCACCAGCCAGCAGAATGGACATTCCAGCATCACCAGCCGAAGCCCTGAATCTTGATGCAGCAGACAAGGCACCAACCGCGTGCCTGTGTGGCGGGACTGGAGGGCAGGAGTGAGGGAGGAGGGTTAAGAAACAGAGTGAGGCCCTCTCACTGTCCCTTGCCTACAACACGTGCATTCCAGCCTTGCTGTCTTTGCTCCCTCAGTACCCTTTCCCCCCTCACTGCCTCTTAAGCCTACCCCAAAGAAATGTGTCACTCAATTTGGACCTATTCAACCAGTAAATGAATGCCATCTTTACTAAAACACCTTCTCCGAGCCCCCAGCCCCTCACTGATCTTGCTTTCCCTGGTCTCACGCAGTTGTGGTCAATATCGTGGTAATCGCTAATTGTACTGATTGTATAAGTGTGCATTAGTTGTGTCTCCCCAGCTAGATTGTAAGCTCCTGGAGGACAGGGACCACCTCTACAAAAAATAAAAAACCAGTACCTCCCCCATCTCGCACAGTGTTCCAAGACCCTGCGGGGTGGTGGAGGTGCACCAAAAAGTCGTCTCTTGTGACTTCTTTTGCGGCTTCAATACGTACTCCTAAGATTGGGCTAATGCACTATTGTGGAGGGGGTACACTACTTGGGAGAGGGAGGGAAGGCAACAAAAGGGGAATAAGCTGGGACCCTCACACACCCAGTTCCATCTTAACACTGTTCTGAGATAAAGAAACACTTCCCCCACCCCAAAAAGAAAGGTCTACATCTTTACTTATGGTCTCAGAATAAAGGACTGCTTCCCCTCCCCAGGGGGGGTGGATGCCTTCACTTGTCCTGGAATAAGGGGCCTTAGCAGGTAATTACTAGGAAAGATGGCGTAAGGTGAGAGTAGCCCTCAAGATGGGGTACGAGAGACCAAGGGGATGATCAGGACTTCAGAACACAAAGCTTTATCTCCAACCAGAAGCCCCAAGGAAATGAGCACTGGACACGGCGGGCACTGGCTTAGACACTGAGAATTGGGAAAAAGGTGTAATATGGTGCCTCCCCTGGCCTCCAAGCCCTATAACTCCTACCAGGACCACTACAAGAGCATTCTGCCCTGCCTTGCTACTCTCCAGGTCTCCTTCCCAACACCCCAAGAACCTCTCTCTAGCTCTCCCCATTAGTGAGTTCTCCACTTCTGGCATTAGCCTCTATATTCTTAGGGGTGCTTACCAGGTCCCTGGCCCTGGGCTCTCCCCTGCCATGTCCAGGGTACGTGGGCAGGTGGGCTGGCAGTTTGGCTCCCAACCTCTTTCTCTGTTCTTTCACTCTTAAATGAGCCAGGACTCCTTTCACATGGTCAGCTGACTGCCTCGCCAAATGGCCCTGCTGCCTGTTCAGCCTCGTCTCTGGCTTAATGTGTCCCTGTCACTACACACCTGTTCCTGGGTCAACACCAAGGGAGGATTTGGAGGGCCATAAATTTCCCTTTTTGCCACTTCCTCAAATCCCTTAGTCACAGTTGTCACAAACACTTCTGGAGCACAAAGCACCTTGCCCCCTGAGCCTGATATTTTCCCTCCTCTAAGCAACCCCTTAAGTTTCAAAACCCAGTGTCAGCACTTTTAGAGGCATCTGGAACTTCAGTACAGCATCAGAGAATTATAGGGGTAGAGGGTACAGACCTTGGCTCTGGTACTGGGCTGTCATCAATCAGCCCAGGCAACCTGGCCAGGTCAACTCCTACCAACCCCTCACCTTCAGTTCCCCCCTGTAAATGGGCTGTTAAGATCCCAGTGAACTCCAGGATACTAGAAACATTCTGCCGGGGCGCCTGGGTGGCTCAGTGGGTTAAGCGTCTGCCTTCGGATCAGGTCTTGATCCCAGGGTCCCTGGTAGGGAGGAGCATGCTTCTCCCTTTCCTCCCCGCTTGTGCTGTCTCCCTCTCTCAAATAAAATCTTAAAAAAGAAAAAAAAAAAAAAATTCTGCCATCAAAGTGGCAATCAGGACCCATGGAGATGTATAATCAGAAACTCCCATCTTCCTTAGGCTGGGTGGCTCCAGCTTCCACTATAGCCTGAAGGTGAGGCAGGTCTCCTCTTGCCCCAGGGTGACTCATCTGCAGGCAATGCCCACACCTCCCTTCTGAAGCCATTATCTTGGCAGGCCTCAAGACTGGAAGTTGCTGTGGTTTTCCACACTAAACCTACATAACTATGAACATTTCAACATGTGTTCTCAGTGAAGACTGCCTCACCTCAGAGCCTTCAAGAGGTGTGCCCACAGTCCCACTGTCCCAGATACTCTAACCTCAGCCCAGTTATAAAGTGGCTGGGTTCAGATAGACAGGGATGGAAAGAAGGGTCTGGCTGTTTCGGACAGAGCATGCTCCCTTTAGCTTTTTGTACCCCCTTTGAAAGGCGGGAGGCTGCTGGCAGCTCTATGGCTTTCCAGATAATCTTGGTGAAGCCCATCTGTGGGACTTCTCCATCCATCCATCAGCGAGCGTGGCATGGTGAGATGACAGACTTCCAGGCAAGGGCTGTCCTGGTGGCCTACATCCCACATGGGTGGGCTTGAGTGTGCAATGTCCACTCCCCCAACTTCATCCCTCAGCCCCAAACCCTCATGTTCTGGCAGCAAACACAACCCACTGGAAAAGGGAGAAGGAATGTGTCCACACTTTCTATTCCTGTGTGGTGCCTAGAAGTCTGGTCCAAACATATCCTGTTTATAAAAATTTTTCCAGAAGCAATACCGTTAAAACATTTTATTCTGATAGTGAGCAATGGTAGAAGTTGAAAATGACTAGAGTTTTATTGCAGGGCCCTTAGTTCACAGGCCTCCCTTCTTCCTAAACTGTTTCTACTACTCCCAAAAAGGCTTTGCCCTCATTAAGACCAAGCATACAGCAGATGAGTTGTGAGGCTACTGGGATGGCTTTGCAGGACTCAACCAACAGGCAAGACTCTTGCACTAATGCCCCAAGAAGGATGTTAGTTAGTGTCTTAGCCTAACCAGTTAAGCTGGGGGTGGAGGGGAGAGGGAATTAGGTAACATGACTTTCAAAGGTGTGGGCTGCTGTGACACTATCTCTGTGGAGTATTTGAACTGTGACTGAAGGAAGGGGTGAGGGGACAAGTTTCTTAAGCTTCAGCTGCAACAGCAGCTTATTACACCTGGGTTGGATGAGGGAACAGGTTTGCTGTGAGCCATTTGCTAGATATCTATTGTCAAACTTGTATCTACTCAGGAGCCAGTAACCTAAAGTGAGATTCTGAATTTGCAGTATTATCCCCAGAGATTTAAACGTGCACAAACTCGCACACAACACACAAAACATTAGCCTAACAACAGTCACTTTTTCCCTGGTGGCCTCTGACTTCCTCTATATGCCCCAGAGACATGTCACCATCTTCTCTGGGAATGATTCCGTTCACCCTCCCCTCCACCCCTTCTCCCTCCCACAGGGCCCATACCCCAGCAGGATCCAGATTCCTGAGCATTCCCAGAACAGGAAGTCAGAGAGGCAGGCAACACATGGTCCTCGGTATAGCACAGTGACAGGCTTGAAATGGAATGCATGTCTCAAAGATAAGAGAACAACAACAAAAAAAAGACAGCCAAACCCAGACTTCCAGATTCCTCTTTGAAACAACATATTACAGATAAAAGGTTAAACTGTTTTTGGCAGCAGTTCTAACAAGACCAATGACAGACAGAGAATTGATCCGGTCACTGGAAACTGACCAGGGCTCTGAATCTTTTAACAGATTTGTTTGACATTAATTAGTCTCTGATCTAAAACAAACAAATAAATAAGATCTAACACTTGGCATTAGCACTTAAGCTGGAACTTTTTTTGTTTGTTTGTTTGTTTTTGTTTTGTTTTTTGGTCCTGGCTTTGGTGTTGCCGTCCAGAAGGCTGAGGGGATGGTTGGACCATGTCAGGCAGGGCAAACAGAAGCTGTTCCCAACACACCAGCTCCCTGAAAGGGATAAAGCACGATCCGAACCTATAAACAGAAAGATCATTTCCTCCCTAGGACAGACCCCGGTCTGTCCCAACGTTTAGCGTTGAAAAGGGACGTGGAGGCCTGGCAGAACTCACAGGTTTGGAAGGGGTAGCGACAAAGCAACTGTTCCCCATCCCCCTTTCTTCTTTGTAGGCCACTGGAGTGCCGGGCATTCCGTTCCCTCGGCTGCCCTTGAGGGCCACTCCCCACATATGCTGGAGAAAAGGGATCGGGTGTACAGACTTGACAAAGTTATGAGAGGAGGAGGCACCCGCGACTCAAAGCAGAGCGTCAGCCTATTACCCCGTCACCTCGGACACCACAGCGGGTGCCTGGGGTGGAGACCACTTTCGCCCCCTCTCACCCGCGGCCCTTCTAGGAAAAATGCGACTGAAGTGGCGGGGACAAGTTAGCAGGACTCTCAGAAACTGGGCCCCCTGCCAGGGCCCCCCCGGGGCGCGGAGCGGGGAGTCGCGCTCCCTCAGCCCCGCGCCCCCCGACTCTGCCTGTCGCGTCCCGGGAACAGACAGGCGAGCACTGACTGACCTTGGAGGCCGGAACGAGACCCAGGGGTCCGGGGCCTCGCCCTCAGACCGGGAAAGAACCCCCGCGGCCCGGGGGGGGAGGGGGACGGGGGCCCACACAGGGCAATCACGTGACCCCACACAGGGGTGGCTCCCCCAGGGTGCGCGGAAGGAAACCCCCCGAAAGGGACCAGGCGACGCCTAAGGTGACCCCGAAGGGACAACATGGCGCCGCCGCCGCACCGAGGGCCTCTCATCCCGTCCCCAGGGGGCCGACGCCACGGTACCTGCGAGCCCTGCCATGGCGCCGCCGCCACTGTCGCCCTCGCTGCCGCAGCCAGCCTCCACCTCAGCTCGCCACCGACGCCGCAGGAAGCCGGGGAGACGCCCCCTTCGTCTTCTAGTGGAGCAGGCCGAGGACCCCTTCGGGTGTCGGGCTGCCTCTGGCAGACGCCTGATCATAAAGCACAATTTGGGGTCGTCCTCTCCCGATGTCCCCCAATGTGCGCCTCAGACGGGCCTTTGAAAAGTTTTCTGTGCGTGTGTGAGTAACTCAGGGGACTCGCAAGTCTTCAAGCCTGAAGAATTTTTAATCAGGCGCGCCCCGGACAGCCCAGCACCACGGCCTCATGGTCCCCTCATGCATATGCAGCAGATTGTGATCCTCGCTCGCTGAGCGCCGAGGGGGCGTACCTTAGGCTCCGTAGGTGAGCTCGGGATTCTGGTTCCCTGCGCGGATCCCCCGTGTCATCCGGGCAGGACCTCGTGGCTCAAAGTCCGCCCCCTCCCTGGCCCTTTCACCGAGGGGCCAAAGTTCAGGAGCGGAGAAATCGGGTTCAGAACTAAGGACCTGATTAGGGTCAGGACCCGACTCCTCCCCGGTCCCTCTACCCCGGGCAACTGGTCTACCCCGACTCTCGGCTTCCCCGGGTCTGATGAAATGCCTTCTTCACAGAGTTGTTACGGGGAGTGAATGAGTCAGGATTCATTTATTAGCTAATTGAGTTCCTCGAGGGCTTACTCTCTTAGTGCAGTGCTAAAGGCGAAGAGTGTGGCATAGACATTGCTGTAATCACAAGGCTCTGACAGTCTAGTGGGGGAAAGTGTGGGGGCGGAGGGGGGGAGAGGAACGAAGGTCAGCAGAGAATCACTGTGTTAGTAATATTAACCAAATCGATATGTAAGTATACAGCATGGAGAGGGCAGTGGGGGAAAGTAAGGAGGGTTATGGAAAGTGAATGAGGTCCTAATATGGGGCACGAGGTGGAGGTGGATCCTCCTTGAGAAGCTGGTATTTAGATTGAGACACCAAGGACAATTAGGAGTTGTGCAGGGCAAGAGAGACGGGAAATGTTCCAGGCAGCAAGAACCACTTGTCCCAGATAAGGTGGGAAGGAGCAGGGTGTGGGTGAGAGGTGAGCAAGGCGTAGTGCAGGTAGTGCTACCAAACGAATTTGGATTTCTATCTTGACAGTAACGAGAAGCCCTTTTCATCAGGGGAACGATAACAAATTTGGATTTCTGAAAGGCAATCCTGGTTGCATGGCTTGGAAAACACTTGGGAGCAGATGTGGGGGGGCGGGGAGGGAACCAGTTAGAAGGTTATTGCAGCTTTCCAGCTACAAAGTAATGATGACTCAGGCTGGTGGTTCGGAGAGATGGAGAAGTAAAGGATGGAAGATTGGATGTGGATGTGTGCTAAGGGGCAATGGCAAGAACATCTAGGTTTTTGCCTTGAGTAGGAGTCAAGAACCCTTCACTAAAGTGATGAAGCCTGAAGAAGAATCAGATTGAGGGGGAAGATACAGAGCTTGGCTCTGAGAAGGCAAGTTTGAAATGCCTGGGCAATGTCTAGGTGGAAAGGGTCAATAGGCATTTTTATATGAGATGAGCTCAGAAGAGAGGTCTGTGCTGGAGATTCATATTTGGGTAGCATCGGCACATATGTAATGGATGAGATCACGGAGCTGGATGAGTTCCCAAGGAAGGGAAGGTAGATTTTTGAGGAACAGAGGAGGAGGAGCCAAGAAAGGAGGCTGAGAAGCAATGACCAGAGGGATAGGAGGAAAACCAGGTGAGCATGGGATCCCAGAGAGGAGGTTTCAAGAAAGAGAAAGTGCTTAGTGGGGCTGACTGCTGTAGACAACAGAAATGACACCATTGGGTTTGGTTACAAGGAGAGTTTATGAATTGTATTCTTTATTTTGTACGTCCACAAAAACAAACAAACAAACAAACAAACAAAAAAAACAAATCAATTAGCTTAAAAAATAAGTAGGCTGCCACCCAATGGCAGATTAATTGAGTGGCTTGGCAGTGTCATCAAGGGACATTCCATCTGCCAGGTTTATTTCATCTCTGTTCTGCTGTCCTTATGATGGTTTCATGCTCATGGTCATAAGATGGCCAGTCCAGTTCCTAGGTCACATTCAAGTCAATATGTCCATTCCTCCTCCAGCTTAGAAACAAACTGGATGTGGCCTCTCTCTATTTTGCTGCCTGCGGACTGAGGGATCAATGCACCCATGCCAGGTACACCCAAAATAACACTGGAAGAAAAGAAGAGTCTCATAGTGGAGGCAAGGACGTGAAGCAACTGAAATTCTTGCATATAGCTGGTGAAAGAGGATACAGCCATTTCTGAAGACCTGCAGTTCCTACGAAATCTGAACATACACCTAAGCTGTGACCTAGAATTTCCACTCCTAGGTATTCAATCTGAGAGAAATGAGTGCCTATGTTCACAAAAAGACTCGTGCAAGAATTTTCATAGCAGATTTATTTATAGCTTAAACTAGAAATAGCTCAATGTCCATCAACAGGAGAACTGATAAATTATGGCGCATTCATCCAAAGGAATACTATGTTATACATATAAAAATATAATAAACTGATATATGTGATATGTGGATTAATGTCACATACAGTATGTGTACTAAAAGGATCCAGACACAAAAGCAGTACATATTGTATGATTCCATTCACATATAAAGTTCTATCTGTGGTGATAGAAATCAAAATAGTACTTTCCTGTGTTGGTGGGAGAGGAGTAGAGGTGGGAAAGGAACAAGAGAGAATTTTCTGGGATGCTGGAAAAAGTCTGTATCTTAATCTGCTTGGTGATTACATTGGCACAAATTCATCAAGCTATACCTTAAGATTAGGGGATTTTATGTACTTTATGTATGTTATACCCCAAGAGAAAGAAGATATAATAGAGGGAGGTATCCTGCCAATCCATGGTAGTGGTTTGTGCTGTTGAGCAAGAATCAGAAGGTACTTTTTTGGAGAGACTCTGCCTTCCAGTAACCTTCTTGATGCCAGGTCTGGGCATTGACAAGGCCTCTGTGGCCAACCTTCTTCCCACTTGCCATTCATTTATTCTGGGGCCCCAGAAAACTGGAGAAGGTAAGACAGGGCTCTCACTCACATGGGGCTGGCTCCCGGCCAGCTGGCTTGCTTCCTCTGTACACACAGGACTGCTCTCCTCTCCAAGCTCAGTTCTGGTGGTAGAAATGACACCAAAGGGATCCCTGGGTGGCGCAGCGGTTTGGTGCCTGCCTTTGGCCCAGGGCGCGATCCTGGAGACCCGGGATCGAATCCCACGTCAGGCTCCCGGTGCATGGAGCCTGGTTCTCACTCTGCCTATATCTCTGCCTCTCTCTCTCTCTCTCTCTGTGACTATCATAAATAAATAGAAATTAAAAAAAAAAAAAAAGAAATGACACCAAAACCGGGGTCTGACTTGAGGGACCTGGAAGGTCTTTCTGCCCTAATATTTTGCTCAACAGACCTCAACTTCCTGCCAAGACCTCTCCAACCTGCCTTGTTCCACCAGACATCCAAACTCACTTGTGACTTCTCTCTCCTGCTTCATGCTCTCCAAGTCTTGCCCATCTTTTCTGCATCCTGCTTCAGGCTTTTCTGTCTCCACCTCCAAAACCTTGGTCCAAACTACCACCCACTCACCCTTGAAGCAGCCTCTCACTAGTCTCCTTGCTCCACATCTCAGCCAAAGCCATCATCCTCTTCATAGAAGCCAGGATGATCTTTCTCAAATGACCCTGTCATTCTTCCTCTTGAGTGGGTGTCTCCTCTTCTCTGTTTTCACCTGTCAAGAAATTTCTAGGGGATCCCTGGGTGGCTCAGCAGTTTAGCGCCTGCCTTCGGTCCAGGTTGTGATCCTGGAGTCCTGGGATCGAGCCCCACATCGGGCTCCCTGCATAGAGCCTGCTTCACCCTCTGTCTGTGTCTCTGCCTCTCTCTCTCTCTCTCTCTCTCTCTGTCTGTGTCTCTCATGAATAAATAAATAAAACATAAAAAAAAAGAAATTTCTAGTTGTCAAAGTCCCAGATCAAATGCCGCCTCCTCCACGAAGACTTTGTATTCATTTAGCAAACATTTATTGAGTACCTAACGTGTGCTAGGCACTATGCTAGGAATGGAGGATAGAGAGAAGAATAGACAAATGCCGTCTAAGGAGTCTTGGGAGATGGTCAATAGAGCAGTGCCAGTGTGTACGTACTTCTTGTTAACTCTCACTGGACTGTGAGCTCCTTGAGGGCAGAGCTAATGTGGGGGTCATTTCTTAGCTTCAGAGCCTAGTACCAGGCCTGACAGGGAGGAGGAAGAGGAGGAGGAGGCAGTCACTGTGGAATAAATGAAAGGGTGAAGGAGTGAGGAAATGGATGAAAGACCTAGCCAAAGCTCTTTTCTTTCCCATTTGTCCTCCAAGCCTCCAGTTGAGCTGGTAACTGGGTCCATGGTATTCTGTTGGCACTGGATAGCAAACTTGGGGTTAAATGATAAAGAATAAGCAAAAGATTATGTTATTTATAGTGCAGTGTTTTGTGAAACCACACTACCTACCTTCCTATGTCATCATTCCATTTGACAATTACTTTTTCTGAAAATCAACATTATTTCTTTAGCAAGACAAGATATGGGAAATGTAACTTGTGACAGAACGACAGTGATTTATTAAATCATCAAAGAAGCCATGTATTACCAAAAGATTTAAAATTTGATAAGACACATGATTACCAAAGTGACCAAAGAAGTAGGCTCTGGGATAGCACAGACTGCAGCCAGAATGCCAGGGTTTTAATCCCCCTGCATTTTTTTTTAGTTGTGTGTCCTTGAGCAACTTACTTACCCTTCCTGAGCCTCACTTTTCCCATCCATAAAATGAGGAAAACATTAGAATCTATCCCTTATGGTTGTTTCTGCCAATTCAATGAGTTCATGTTGTAAATGCGTACAGTAGTGCCTGTCACATAATTAACACTCATGGTTAGCTATTGGTTCAAGTGGATCATACCAGTTATCCCAGGGGTAGGATGAACTGTGGGAGCCCTGGTGAGGAGTTTGCCATCCTTAAGGGAGCAGGACCAGTGGGTTCAAACCCTGGATCTGCTTTCATGACCTTGAGCAGTCCCTGCTGGTTTTGTCCTCAATTTCTCTCTAAGGTCTTTTTGCTCCAGACTTGGAGGCATGTACACTTGGGCAACTGTGCCACTATTTTAGCCAAGTCTGTGGCGACATCCAGTGGTAATTTGAGGGAAATGCCCAATATTCTTATCTAGCGGTTAATGATTGGAACAATAATGGTATATTAAGCTCTTCCTATGTGCTAGAAACTGTTACATGAACTTAGTTAACCTTCAGTGTAATTCTATAAAAAAAGATTGTATTATATTTATTTTAAAGATGATGAAGGGCACCTGGGTGGCTCAGTCAGTTAAGCGTCTGCCTTTGGCTCAGGTCTTGATCCCAGGGTCCTGGGATGGAGTCCTCAGCAGGGCTCCCTGCTCGGCAGGGAATTGGCTTCTCCCTCTCCTTCTGTCCCTCCTCTTGCTTGTTCTCTCTATCTTTCTCTCAGATAAATAGATAAAATCTTTTTTTTTAAAAAAAAAAGTGAGGAAAAGAAGATTCAGGGAGATGAAGTCAATTGCCTAAGGCTACCTACCCAGTTGTAGCTGACAGAGCAAGATCTGATTCCAGGCCACAAGGACCTGAAGTCTTCATTTTTAACCTCTCTGTGTCAGGCCTGTGGATGAGTCCTGGAAAAACATGAAAAATGCATATTCCTGCCTCTATAGAATATAACTATTTTAGAGAGAATAAATGAGGCTTAGGTTCTTGTCCTCAGATAAATTATAAAATGTCTCCCTAGTATCCCTTTAAGAATTCAGGACCTAAAGAGACTTTTCCTTCTCAAGAGACCAAGTTCATCCCAGAAGATTTTGGGATCCTGCCACAGGCTAGCTATGAAGGCTAGATTACAGAATCCCACTTGCCATTCATTTATTCATTCATTCATCCCTACAGCAAACACTTGTTGAGTACCTGGTATGAGCCTGAGCCAGGCTTTACTCTAGGCTCTAAGGATACAGTGGTGAACAAGAGAGTCCCTGATTTCAATGAGCTCACAGTCCAATGACAAGAGAGCCAGATGTAGAACACAAATTACAAGCATGTCACTGTATGGTGGAGGAGAATCATAAACAAGGGGACTAGGTTAGTCTGGGGCTGGCCAAGGAGGTCCACCGGAAGGTAAAAATATTCAACCTCAACTCTGAGGTGAAGAAGGAGTTTTCTGGATCATGAATATGGGTGCCAGTATTAGAGGCAAAGAGAATAGAATTTGAGACAGTCTGGAGGTGAGAGGTCAGGGGTGTACCACAGACCACAAGCAGGTCAGTGTGGCTGGATCTCTGAGGGTGAGAGGGGAGTGACCTGTGTCGTGATCAAATCACACAGGGTCTTTTTTTTTTTTTTTTAAGATTTTATTTCTTTATTCATGAGAGACACAGAGAGAAGACAGAGTCATAGGCAGAGAGAGAAGCAGGCTCCTGGCAGGGAACCCTAAGCCGGACTCAATCCTGGAACTCCGGGATCACGCCCTCACCCACGGAGCCACCCAGGTGTCCCTCACACAGAGTCTTAAAGGGCAAGGAGAGGAGTTCAAACAATCCTAAAGCAATGGAGAGCCCCTGGAGGCTTCAAGCTACAGATTTGCCTCTTTAAAAGACTACTCACTCTAGCTGCTAATTAAATGGACTGGAGAGCAAGAGGGGAGGTAGGGAGAGTGGTGGAGGCGGCTAGGTAAGTGTCAGGGTGGTGGTAGCTTGGCTCTGGGTGGAGACAGTGGTGATATAGGGAAGAGGGCTAAGTTGTGATGTATTTTGCAGACAGGGCCATCAGCACTTGATGATTGCTTAAATGTGAAGGGTTAAGGAAAAGAATTGAGAATGATTCCTGGGATTTTGGCTTTTAAATCTGGATGGCAATTGGCACCTGGGTGGCTCAGTGGTTGAGCATCGCCTTTGGCTTATGTCCTGATCCTAGGATCCTGGGATCAAGTCCTGCATCAAGCTCCTCACAGGGACCTTGCTTCTCCCTCTGCGTCTGTCTCTGCCTCTCCATCTGTGTCTTTCATGAATAAATAAATAAAATCTTAAAAAAAAAACCCCACATGTAGATGGGGTTATTGAAATGGGTAAGATTGAGAGAAGAGCAGACTTGGGGAGCCTCTCTGGAGTTCACATCTACTCCAGAAGGTAGAGATTCTTTTTTTCTTCTTTTTACCTCTGGTGATGCCAGGAGATTCCCCTGACAAGGAGATGGGAGGAGGCGATGGGTGCCAGAGTGTTGCTGGGAGCCTCTGCTGGACTCTGTGGCACTGCCACTGTGTAGATCAGCATCAGTGCCTCATACTGAAGAATCAACAACAACAACAAAACAGAACAAACAAAGGAAATCATATGGCTTTTCAATCTTTAGTTGCGCAAAAGGATACTCTTGACTTTTCCTAGGAGAAACCAGATGGGCCCACACATGCTTTAGCATAGGAACTTCTTTCCGGCCAATGAGTCCATTGAGGTGGGAGTTTATTTGAGACACATGGTTTGATGTGACTCTGAGCGGAAAATTCCTGCCTAAAGTACAAAGTGTATATTCCTTTGGTGGAAAGCAGGAAAATTTCAGCTAGTTTAAATAAAAAGGCAATGTCTCCATGGGATTTCTGGGCTCAGAAAATTGAGAGGCACTCGAAGAAGCTTGCAAAGTGTAGGAAACCAGGAGGCTCCCTTCCCCAGGTCCTTTGCCTGTGCTGTTCCCTCTGCAGGAATACCTCGCTTGCCTTTCTTCACCAGGCCCACTCAGACTCCTTTCTTAAGGACTTAGTTTTACGGCTGATTCTTTGGGAACATTCCTCTAGTTTTCCAAATGAAGTCGGATGTCCTTGGTAGATTCTGTCCCAATACCAAGTGCTTTTCAAAGGAAAAGCTCTTTTTTTGGTTTGTTTGTTTGTTTTCATTTGTAACTATTAATATAGTTGTACCAAAGAATTATTCATTTGGTCAGCATCTGTCTTCCCAGGTAGACTGTGAGCTCTAAGACCACAGAGACTAAGTCTGTCTCGGGCCCTGGTATACTTCCAGAACCTAGGATGGGGGATTATAGACAAGATATACTGCAGGGACAAACCAACCCAGAATCTCAGTAGCTGATGACCACTAAAATTTGTTTCTCATTCATGCTACATGCCCACTATGGCTCTATTCTCTATTGTGTTTCTCTGGAACCCAGTGGTGTGGAGCAGCCTCAGTAAGGCAAGGGGCCAGGTCTCAGTCCCTAGCAGAAGACCAGGCCAAATGTTGGTACAACTTGACCTTGATTGAGCAGAATGGTGCTGGGGTCCCAGCAGGGAACAGGAATTGTCCTAGGACTCAGCTGAAGGGGAACACTGCAGACTTACCCTTTAGAATCTTGGTCAGGCATTACACATGGCTCTGAGATCCTTCCAGTGTTAAAGCTGGGTTTTCAGAGAGTTGAAGCAATTTGCTCAAGGTAACAGCTAGTAAGCAGCATGGAGCATAGAAGAGTGGTTGGGAATATAGGCTTTGGAATTAGAGAGACGTGGGTTCATATCCTGCCTCTGTGACAATAAAATATCAGCACAAATAATGACAGTAGTGCATTATTTCTCACTGAATAAGGTAAGAATCCATGAGTCTATGCTGTTAATAAAGAAATACATGGGAAAGGAGAGAGAGAGCTCTTGCAGCAGAATGCCAGCTAAGAAATATAGAAGGGGTGACGGCATAAGAAAAGCATGGTTTTGCAACTATAATAGCAATAAATGGGCATGAGAAACATCCACAGATCCTGAAACTATTGGAAGTTTGCTGAGGAGAGCAATATTCAGTCTGAATTTCTCCTTCCAAATAGCTTTTTAATTACAAAAGAAAAGCGATTGGTATAGCAGAGACCTGATACACCCCGACCTTAGCTCAGTGATCAAGTGTAACATCACAGTGGTGGGACAAGCCAACACATGTGCCTCTGGATGGGATGCACTGGAGAGGTCATCACATCCCTGGTCTTCCCGTCAAAAGTGTGTAACCTGGATCAAATCATGAGAACACAATCATACAAATTCAAATTTGGGACATTCTGCACAATGATTGACCCAACTCTCCAAAAATGTCAATGGCAAGAAAGAGAAAGAAAGGAATTTAAAGAGGACTACAGAGATAGAACATCAAAATGTAGCATGTGAATCTGAGTTGAATTTGGAATTAGAAAAATCTGCTATCACGGATGTTCTTGGAAAAGTTGGCAAAATCCAGATGTGAGCTATGAACCAGATAATAGTACATTGTTCAATGTCAAATATTTGATTTTAATAGTTATGCTGTGATTATGGAAGAGCATTTCCTTGTTCTTGGACAATATTTAGGGGGAAAGAGGCATGACATCTCTAATTGACTTACTTTTTTAAAAAAGATTTTATTTATTTATTTGATGGAGAGAGAGAGAAAGCACAAGTAAGGAGAGCAGCAAAGAGAGGGAGCAAAGAGCCTGATGCAGGGCTTGACCCCAGAGTCCCCGGATCATGACCTAAGCTGAAGGCAGACATTTAACTGACTGAGCCACCTAGGTGCTCCTATAACTTGCTTTCAAATGATTCAAATATATATATTTTTCTCTCTCTAAATATATATATGTATATATACATATATATATATAAAAGAATAGAGAAAAAATAGAATTTTGAAGTAAATGTGGCAAAATGTTAACAACAGGAGATTCTGAGTCAAGGGCATAAGGGAAATCTTTGCACTAATCTTGTGACTTTCTGTAAGTTTGAAATGATTTCAGACTAAAAGTTTAAAATTTTTAAAAATATGCTTACAAATCATGACTTCTTCATTTGTTCTGTATTTCATCAAAATCCTAATTTTAGCAATGTGAAAAAATGTGTCTTATAATTGAATAAACAAATAAACAAACAAAAAAGAATTGAATAAACACAGAAGTTGTGTGATCAGGGGCGCCTGGGTGGTTCAGTCGGTTAAGCATCTGCCTTTGGCTCAGGTCATGGTCACAGAGTCCTGGAATCCAGCTCCTTGTGGGCTCCCTGCTCGGCAGGGAGTCTTCTCCCTCTCCCTCTGCCTCTACCCCATCCACTCATTCTCCTGCTCTCTCTTTCTCTCTAAAATAAATAAATAAAATCTTTTAAAAAAGGAAGCATGATCAGAAAGCAAGGCAAAGCATTTCCTCTCCCTATGCCTCAGTATCCTCATCTGTAAAATGGGGCTGATAAATCTGACCTCTTAGTGTAGCAGAAGATGCATGAGAAATATCCAGTATCAGGCTGGCACAGAGTAAATGCTTGATAAATGCCAGCTTAAAAAACTGGTAAAGGAAGACGGCAGTAAGGTGGTAGCATGGGTGGTCCTCTGCTTGTACCCCCTTCAGCAGCAGTAACTTGCAGCTGTCCATGGACAAAGGCACTTTTGCAGGAACTTTGGGCTCTAGGCAGGAGTCTGTGGAGCCCCAATAATGGCATGTCGTAAAAATACTGCTTTCTAATTAGATAAGAGTAGGACAGCTGTGAGAGAGAAATCCACAAGACTTCTGCCTTCAGGTCACTTCATAAGAGTCTTAAGTGGCCATTTCCACTTTCAAGACACCAAAATTGGAAATTATAGGCGTAGATAATGAACTGGAATTCCCACCAGTGGACTCCTCAAAGGAAAAGCCTTGGACCT